>NC_087062.1:53727127-54087295 GCF_963678635.1 Symsagittifera roscoffensis
ATATGGCTCGTGAAATTAAAAATATAAAGATCAATACAAAAACAATTTAAATTTTTTTTCATGTTGAAAAATTGTTAAATGTTATTCATCCTAGTGAGAGCAAACACTATTCCATATAATCACAATAATTGTTTCCAAGCAAATAACAAAAATCAAGGAATGACAAAAAGTTGAAGGGTCGAATTAGACAGGGGGAAATCTTAGTGTTAAATTGTTTCATAATGGGCATCATGAAACAATTCAATCAAAAAAATTAGAACAACAAATTCATTATAAAATTAAAAGAACTTGAAAAACTGCTGAAGCCTTTTCTTGTGTTTTACAGATATCAAGCTCTAAAAAAAGCAAAAAACATAGGCCACTAAGATGCAGGCTCGAAGATAAAATGGACCAACGAAAGGGACTATTTTTGATTAATTTCAATTAGAAAGCGTTTTTTTTATTATTTTAACAAACAAATTAGAAACTTATCGTAATATAAACAAACTTTAGTGCTTGAACTTGAATGCAATTTGGAGTACTAAATCACAGATAATTGTCATTACTTTTTTTTAGAAGACTTAAGTAGAATTAGAAACTGTGGACCTTGTACAAGAGAAAAAAATCATTGTGGCCCCAGTTTTGCAAGATAATTTCTCTTTTTTTGATATCAAAAAAGAAAGTCTTTCTTTCTTGATATCAAAAAACAAAATGTGTCGTTATACAGGCTGATCAGTTGAAACTCCTTGCCTTGAAAAGCAAACAATAAAGCGATAACAAACAAAAAATCTTGCAGCCTAACAAAGACTCAAATAATTAGAACACCTGCAAATCAAAACTGAACGAAAAAAAAAAACTTTTTTTAATTTAAAAAACAAAAAGTGAGTATACTGACAACTTTCTAAAGACCGGAAGACAAAATAGGCATCCAATGAAACAAAACTTATGAAGGTTGGAATTAGAAAAAGAACTTTGAATAATTCTGGCATTAAAATCGGACCGGTCTAAAATGTCCTATTTTTTATTCCCACTCTCACTTCCACTCACTCAGTCGAATTAACATTTATTTTCCAAAAGAAATGTTTTTTTTTTCTTTTCCCTCTTTTCATGTTCATATATTTATCAAAAAAAGATCTTAAAGTTATGTAAATTCCTGAAAGATAAAAGCAGCAACACAGATCTGATGACCCAATACTCTGAGAGACAATTGGTGGACGAATCAGTCTGCAATCTAGACGCGGACTAAAACCAGATTAAGTGTTGGTCTAAATGTAACGACTAGGCATTGAACCATCAGTATTAGATCTAAAATCAGTTGTTCAATGAATTTTTAATCATTTATACTTAACTATTCGTTTTATAAACTCATACTTTTTTCTAACTTTTGTTTCTACTATAACATTTTTCAATAGATTTGACGATCTTAGGTGAGACTTATAGCAACAAAATGAATTAATAAAGAGACAAGAGAGGCCACACGAGAGCACGTGTCCCTCTTAGTATAGTACAGACTTCCTTTTGATCTGAAAGGTGTTCTCCAGCTCATACTTCGGCAAAAACAATCCCGAAAAACCAGTAGTTACCATAACAAACACTTGTCACAAACACAATGAGTGCAGCTTTTGAGAACAAAATGTAGCCAGATTTCTTCCGTTGCGCCACAGTTTTTCTTTAAAAAAAGATCAGACAGGAAAATTCTGTTTTCACTTGAGGTTATCGTAAGATTATCGTCGCTTCAAAAAATGAAAACTGATGTTCTAAACATTTATAAACTTTTCACATCCAAGTTTAGGTTTAAGTTTTTGATTTATAAAAGACTTATATTTTGACTTTTTGACAAATTTCATCAATTAGAACAACCAAAATTAGATATTTTTTATTCGATTATAATCAACATACTTTCATGAGATTATAATCTTTTATTATCCATTCATTTAAATTATTGAAAGAAAAATTAACAACTGATTGTTGTTCATAAGAAACAAAAATTTTTAAATTTATATAACCTCTTATTTTTCTAAAGTTTTGTCACGACAAAAATTGATCTTAATTATTTCCTATTGTTTATTTCTGATTTTTTGTCAATAAAAATCATTAAAAATGAAATGTCTTGTCACACGCTGGTTCATCTGAACACAAAGTCAAACCATGAAACAAAAATTTCGTAGAGCTCCTTTCAAGTTAGTTGAAAGATTCCTTTGGTAAGTGAAAAACAAACTTGGCCAAAGAAATTCGGAGAATAAAACAGTTTTCTGATATTTTTTGTCAAAAAAAACTCATTAATTGCATCATGAAACAATTCAAATAAAAAAATTGAGAAAATAAATTTATAATAAAATTGAAACAACTTGATTTTTGTTTTGTTTTACATATACTAACCAACGTCTGAGAAAAGCATAAAATATAAGCCCTTAACATGCAGGGTCAAAGACAAAATTAACAAACACAGAGATTATCATTGATTATATTCAATTGAAAAGCGTTTTTTGATCTTAACAAACAAATTGAAAATTTATCATTATATAAATGACTTTTAACGCTTGAAAGTAGATGCAATTTGGAGGACGCAAATCGCAAATAATCAGCATTACTTGTTTAGAAGATTTTAGTTGACTAATTTAGAAAATTTGGACATTTTACAAGAAAAACTATTGTGGCCCAGGCCCAAGTTTTGCAAGATAATTCCTATTATCGAAATATATGAGCTGAGAAAAAAAACAAATTCATCAAAAAATACCCTGCCGGATGATGATGAGTTTTGAGCTGCAATAATACATTTTGAAACAAAAATTAGTGTCGAAGCGTAATGATTGACAGTTTTGCTTTTTTCGAGCCAAGAACAGACCGTAACCGTAAAATTGACTAGCTCTTAGTGAAAATGATATATCAGAGGCTCCTAACTAAATCCTTAAAAAAACTAAGTCTAACGTCTGACTCGCACTTCTCTTTGACCACAACAACAGTACCTTGGGGAAAAATATACTTGCTACTTTTCGCAGGTCAACTGTAACCTGACCGCGAGAAAAGCACTTGGTGCTTTTAGCGCAGCAGCTGGCTAGTCTTCTTGAATAATTTCAACCAATTCACAAAATAAGTAGGAACTATGACGTATAGTCCGTCCCGTCCCGTCCCGTCCCCCCCCCCCCCCCCCCCCCCCCCCGTCGATTGTGACGAAAGAAATCTTGCAAGGGGTCAAGTGAGATGTCATAGAAAAAAAAATGTTGCAGTCTTGGTTCAGTTTCTACAAAAAGTCAGAATGGAGCTTCGTGCCACTTGCAATACCAAAAAAAGCAATTCAAGCTAGCAGACAGGAAAGGGAATGAGAACAACTATGCCTTCACAAAATTGAGGAAATGCCAATAAAACCACAATTAAAAAATTTCAAATTGTTGCCTGGAATGATATTCTTTTTGAACAAAACACGCGTTCAGAAACATACTCGATCGCTTTTATTGAGAATTTAAAACAATAAGTGAGCGGTAAATGAGCCAACAAAATTTTTCCTGTAAAACCGAAATTAATCTGTTGAAATGAAAACCTTTGAATTATGGATTCTATTCTAAGATTCTGAGCTTTTTGGATAACAGGAGGTCAGCATAACTTTTTTTTATCTCCCTTGAAACAGCCCAAAATTCGATCACTAAACCAATAAAATATAAACTTTAATAATTTGGACGGAAAAAATTAATACAACAAAAAAAAACACGAAGTAAATGGCAGTTAAATTACAAATTGAAACAGTTAAACGATACAATAAAAGTAAATGCAATGAAATGTGGCCTTAAAATGATTTGCTGCTGATAACCTTGATAAAAACTTAACTTTGGTTAGAGTGAGTTGATAAAAAATATCAGAGGCTCAAGGAGAAAAATAATAGGCTATAGGCTCGGATTTGGCAAGATAGTTGGCGAGAAAAGTCCAAAAAACGGCCAACAAATCAAAATTTGACATTTCCGAAAACCATAGCTCATTGTGGAAAAAAATAAGGTGAAGCTAATTATGAAAAAGGGATTCACGCAACCTGTAGTATGGATCGCAACCAAAATCTCAGATTTGGGAGGGTAGTTCTTGAGAAAAGTCAAAAACTTTCAAAAAAACAGTCAAAAATTAAATTTTGAGTTTTCCGAGAGCAAATAGTTTCGATGTGCAAAAAATTTGGGCGCAGTCGTATCAAGAAATCAGTTTCCCGCAATCCGTTATTTGAATTGAACCCAAAATCTCAGATATGGCAGGGTGGTTTTCGAGAATATTCAAAAAATTTAAAAAACGGTCAGAAAATCAAAAAATTGCCCTTTCCGAGGGCGATAACTGTTTGCGTAAGAAACTTTGGGGATCAGTGGAGCTTCTTTTACTACCCGTTATCTCAATGGAACCCACAATGTCAGATTTAGGAGGTTGATTTTTGAGAACAGGTAAAAACCTTCACAAAATGGTCAAAAATCAAATTTTGACTATTCTGAGGGCAATAAACTTATGCGTAAAAATTTTGGGCGTAGACTCTTACAGGGAATTTTTAAAAGCGTTCTATTTATTGAAACCCAAAACTCAGATTTCAGAGTAATAGCTTTTGAGTAAACGAAAAAAAAATGTTGGTAAAATAGTTCCCCACAGACTTGTTCGAAGGCTGTAGACAGAGATTTCACATAAAAGATACTATGGAGGAGTTTGTAGGCGCTCAGGGGAGTAGGCGTTTTTTAATTGAGACCCTCTTTTGAAGACCAATGAAAGTTTCTGCAAAAAACTAAAATTTTTCAAATAAATTAGGAAATAATTTTCTATAACGAAAAAAAAATAAACTTGAACAAACCGATAAGTAAACGTACAACTGACTTGAAAGAAGATATCAATCTTAATAGAATTACATCTTTCTAGAGTAAATGAAAAATGAAAAACAATTAAAATAAAACAGCATTCAGCAAAAAAAATTGAGGTGGTGCAACAACGCAGACAAAAATATAAGCAGACAATTAATAAGCAGACAGTTTTTTGAAACGGAATATTTTCTGTTTGAAAAAAAACAGGCCCTGCTCAGATTCGAACCCAGGACCTTTGCTGTCCCAGGCGTTTTTGTTATCTCCAGACTAAGTAAACCAGAAACGCTTAGAAAATTGAATTAATTTTGAACCAACGCACCAACTAATTTAAGTGACTCTGTTAAAACAAGTTGTTTACCCGAAAAAAGTCTATATTCAGGTTGAATAACGCATGCTAATCGCCGGCATCAGTGTAAAAACGCATTGTAAAACGATCATTCAGTCCAAGAAAAAATACTTTAAAAAACATCGAATTGGTGTTTTTTAATTTAAAAAAAACCTAGAAAAACATTGCAAGGGAAAACAGTCGTAAAGTCTATAAAAAACTATTAAACGAGTTTAAAAAATTCGAATTATTTTCTTGAATGATGGTCTGTTTGCAAAAAACACGTGCAGAAACCTAATTGACTGCGTTTAAAGAAATATCAAGCAATAATTGGCTGGTAGCTGAGGTAAACTTTCGTAGACCCAAAATAAAAATGCTTTCGTGAAAAACTTTGAAGTATAATTTTTATTGTACGTTTTATTAGCTTTTTTTAATTAAAAATTATGCTTCCCATGGAACCCCCGAACTTCTTTTTTTAAGCCAGAAACATTTGAGCTAAAACTATTTTTGCCAGAAAAAAACAAAAGGCAAATACACGAAGTCTAGGTTAGTAAATTCGAACCCATGACCTTTGCGTCTCATGCAAATTTAGTGAGACATTTAGGTAATGAACACGCTTGGGACGCCAAAAAATAGGAATTCGCTATGACTCAAGATACCGAATTATGCAATTGATTTTGTTACACAAGTTGTTAGACCAAATAAAAATGCCTAATCGCTGCGTAAAATTATATTTAATAAAAATTATTTCAGTGTTGTGAAGAACGGTTCGTTTTTTTAATTTTTCAGACTAAGTATTCATTTTATCGAAAGTTTCTTATGTATTTTTTCTGGGGTTTTTCAAAATTTTATCATTTTTAAATAACTTTCATGGCTCATTAAAAACATTCAATCTCCTCACGCTTAAAAAAAACTTTACTAACCAAAACAAAAGTTATCGTTTTTACTTAATAATTCTTTTTGAAAATAAAACTTGCTTGCCAAAAGAAGTTTGCAATTTTGAATTTGAGTTACTTTATAAAGTCATTGCAATTTCTTTTGAAATATTAATGTGAAACAAAATCATTTCGAGGTCTTTTAGATCCACTAAAAAGTTAATTCTTGTTATTGCGACAAGTCCTGTAAGTTTCATTTTTTAAAACCGAACAAAATTATATTGTTGTTTGCTTTCAAAACTGATGTTTGTTTTGAAAACATCACATAACAGTGCTTCTTTTCTAGCAGATTTAGGACATGCGCGGATCAAACAGGAAGGATTAAAAAATTGAGAAGCTTGTTAGTCCTTTTTTAGGTCGACGAAATTGGTTTTCCGAACACTCAAAACACCTGTCTTGAGAAAACTTTTACGCAGTAGTTTTTGAACTTTTTGGAACCGTTTGACCAAAAAATTATAATTTTTGGCAATTTTTCCCCTCAAAACTAGTACGTATAGGCGCCCAATATTAAATTGGTAGAACAGTATCATAAATCAATTTACAAACCTTTACAGCTGCAAAAAAATTTGATTAAGTTTTGTTTTAATTAAATTTTTTAGCCAGCGTTTAACATATGTGCTTGGTAGCATGCAATATTTAATTAAATTGGGTGCAATTTCAAAGTAAAATAAAACAAACGAGCTCAAAATCTCAAATAATTTTTTGAAACCGCGTGATTTAACTTTGGGGTTGAAATTTCTGTTGCCTTTTTACAGCAGCGGATTTAGGGAGGGGCGGCTCCCTCCATAGAGATTCAACCCCCTCTCCAACCAAAGGGTCCTCCATTTGGTATTTTTTTTCAGACATCCATTTTGGGCTGACCAACCCTGCAACTTTCTATGGGCTCCTTGGCCGCCAATATATACTAATTTTTAAGGGGAGTGCGCGCCAAAAAACGCAGTTTTCTGGTCATAATGTTGCAAAGCGCACAAAAATGGCATTTTTGACCTAATTGCGGCGCCGTTTTTTGTCAAGATTAAGTTTCTATAGTGTTCTGAGAGCTCTCGGAAAATCAATTTGGTCGACCAAAAATTTAAATAAAAGGTCGAAATTTTTTTTGGAAAATTCACCCCCATTCGAGAAAATTCTAGACCCGCTTCTGCTCATTTGCAAAATCGGTCAGGGATATCTCAAAAAGATCTCAAAGATTAAGCAAACAGTTTCCGGCAATTTAATTTACAGTAGACAAAATTGAAATAATTATTAAACATTTGTGAAATTTTTTAATCGGAGATGCATCGGAAAGAGTTTTCTCCTTCATGAATATTAATTTTCAAAAAAAAACAGATTTTTAAAATTATATATTTGGTGAACAACAAGGAGACGGGTCTGATCTAGACAGTGAACTTATTAGGCAATTATTAGAGACATGAAACGTGACAAAGCAGAAGCAAAGCACCCAATCAGAAGAAAATTATAAGCCGAACGATGAATGACTATACCTTACCTTCGTTCGTTTGAGGTCAAGCAAGGTTTTACCGCCAAAATGCCTGCAAATTTTTTGTGTTGCTCGATCAGACTCGTCTCGTTGTCATGCGCCTTATAATTTAGCTGCTCGAAAAAATTTACTGCTACAATTCATGTTCTGCTAATTTTAGCTCAGTTTTTGTGCAAAACTCAGCTGACATAATGCTGACTGAATATTGCAAGCAAGCCTAATGCTTAATGTCTTAATGCTTACTGAATATAGCTTAATTTCTGTCAAGTTTTTTTAAAATCCAAACCACGAATGAAAAAAGCATATAAAATGATGCCCGCACCCAGTTTTAAGCGTTAATAATCGATTATTTTACGATATTAGTACCAGTCTCACTAAAATTGAGAAACAATCGTCTATTTTTCGATACAATTATAATCGATTATAATTGATTATAATCCATTTTTTTAATTCAAATTTCTTTTTTATTAGTTTTGCACAAAAATCCATTATAAACGATTATAATTGATTATAATCCCTTTTGTTTGTCCATTTTTGTCTTCGAAGTTGCATCTAAATTGCTTATATTTTATGCTTTTTGTGCACGTTGGATCCTATGAAAAATGGGAAAAATATTTTAAAAGATTTCCAATTAATTCAAATTAATAAGTTTTTTTCATTTCTTCCCCATTATTATAATTGATAGTTGATTATAATTGATTAGAGTTGTTTTGCGATGCATCTTTTAAGCTTTTTTAAACACCAAGACATCAGAAAATTGATTTAGTTTCATGATTGATTCGGAAAATTATTTTTGATCTACCGCGAGAACCTTTCCACTCATATGAAAGGTTCTCTATGAAACTTTTGTTTCGTGGTAAGACTTTGTGTTCAGATGAACCAAAGTGTTCAAAAGATCACTCTTTTAGAGATTTTCTTATTTGATACAAAAAAATAACCCATAAGATATAATTCGAATATAGGAAAATTTCGGCAAAATAAGAGATTATAATCGATTATAATCGATTATAATTGATTTTAAGGGTTTTTAGTAGAACTATAATCAATTATAATCAACTATAATCGATTATAAGAAATTATAATCTCTTGGAAAATAGCACGATTATAATCAATTATAAATCCCTTAAAGACCTAATTTTGGTAATTATAATCAATTATAATTGTCAAAAATCATCATAATAATCCGTTATAATCGATTATTTACGCCTAAACTTGGATGCGGGTGCCTCTCTCAAACTATCGAAAGTTTTGCTGAAGTGTACACAAATTGGAAGAAAACTACAGCTGGCTCCACGTTTCTGCTCACGCTCCGTGTGGTTGCGAACAGCCGCGTGCCACATGGCCGCAATCTCGAAGAGCCGAAACAAAAAAAATTGTTCCCTCATAGCCGAAATTTTCTTGAAATTAACAAAGGCCATGAGCCTGATCAAAATTTGAGCGTCAAGGAGTCGTAAATTCAATACATTACACGTGGGCATATGGTCATATACATCATTGTTCGTGTCAAATCATTGTTAGCCTTATTTTCGGCTATCCGGGAATGCGGGTCTGTGGATACAAACCACAAGAAAAAAGAATCTATTACGATCAAAAATCCAACGTAAGAAATTCGGGCCAGAAAAAACGCCACTAACAACTGAAAACTGCTAATTAAAAATTTATGCAACCAAAGCTTCCTGCGCAAAGTGATACAGGTGCAAAGAATAATTCGATTCATTTTTTATCGTATAAGCAGGAGTCTGTTTCTGCTTCCAATATTGCTCAGCGATTCTTCTTTTTCAGCAATAGATTAAATCAACTTAATTTTTCACGTTACATTAAAAACTAAGTTTCTTAAAAAAACGCTGATAAGTGTACTTCAGCCCAAAGTTTACTGGTTGCAAATCTTTGTCAAAACATTTTAAAGTAATCCATATAAGAAAGGATTTTCTCTGTGAATGGAATCGTCTCGGGGTATTTCTGGATCGAAGCAGAGGTACTTGTTGATGAAGCACTACAGGACAGACTGCATGTTGGCGCTGGCTCTCACTATCAAGTACAAGGAGGAGTTCCTGGACGATGTGGAGAACCTACTCATGGGTCCATTCCAGTTTAAGCTGGCCACAGATATACCAGGCTAGTCTAACTCCAGTTTTCATAATTTTAACAGAGAAGAAGGAAGATAATCCGGAGATGCAGGAAAATAATGGAATTATAAGTTTTAGATAATGTTTATCTTTTCAATTTTTTTGTGATCTCAAACTCACTGAGTCGTTTCAAACTAGCCAAAGTAGACTTGGATTTTATTTCTTGTTTTTTAAAAGTCCAGTATTTATTCAACGCAGGCTTCGACCGAGTGTTCAGGTATAAAGGCTCGAATTCGTTCGGAGGCGTGAACAAAGTGCAGTTGTTTGAGTGGATGGCCAAGAAGGGGTGGGTGCTCAACTGCTGCTTCGGAGACAAGTTCTTGGAAGAGTATATATTTATCAAATCGGGATCGAGTATTGGTTCTACGGGGGGAGGGGCAGTGGCAGGAGGAGGGGGAGGAAGTCGAGCCATGAGCAGCACGAGCAGGGCCGGTACTTCTATGGGCGACAATGACGACTGGTAAAATCAGAATAGGACCATCCTCTTATTGATCTTATCAAATTCACGAGAAATCTACTTACTTTTTTGGATCATTGCTGTATTTATAAAACGTTTTCAACAACATTTGACAACTGTATTTTATGTCAAAATAAACTATCGCTCATCTGATTTCCTTATGATGCAATTTTTTCCATGGCTTGTTATTTGTTTTCTTTTAATAAACTGAATGTTTCAGTTAATTTATTGAATTAAATTTCTTTTTAATTTTAAAAACAAATGTTTATTTGTATTAGTCAGAAGACGAAATACTCAAATTTGTGTAGAATAACTATTTCAGTCGGCCCAAAAAACATTGATGAGTTAATTGGTAATACAAAAGTCACTAGCGCTAGGGAGACGATTTAACTGGCTCTAAATTTCGTATGAAGTCCTATGGCGCGACTGTTGTCTTTTAATCACGGGTTGATGTCACCGTATGAAAGGGCATATAGCTTCGGCTTGGTATAGTCACCAACTACTAGATCAACGATTTCACCTTCGTTGGAAGTATTCCTTATTTAGGAAGCACAGCAAACATAGATGTAATTGAGTGAAAAATTAAGTGTGATGCTTACCGTAACATCACCTGCCGTAAGAAACAGTCTAAACGCAATAAAACGCATACATATTAAACTGAATAGGAACATTAGCAAGAAAGATTTAACAATTTTACGACATGGCTGCGTTCATGGACCGAGCTTGTCAATCTTACATGCTGAAACGAATGGTAGACGACAGCAAGCTCGAGACGAGAGCCGACGCAATGATCCGAGCACGATCAGAGAAGGCCGAGCTGAAGCTAGCCGAGTCATACAAAAGTCAGAATGACAAAGAGCTAGACGAGACATTTGATGCATCTGTGGCAAAACTGACTACGTACAAGGCAGAGACAGAGGTGACGTATTTGACGTTAATGCGTCCATTAACTTTTTTGAGCTAGAGTGGATTTTTCGATATTATCGAGCTTTCAGATCCTTTTATTTTTGTTCCGCGCAGTCAGTTTTTTCCACGCAAAATCTGTTCGCACAAATATTTATCGGAATTTTTGAACTATATTTTAAAATAACCTAACTGTTTTCCCAGTGTCGAGAAAAACCGGTTTGAAGAAAGCAGTTTAGTTTTAACTAAACTAACAGTGGCGACCGGATGTGATATGACTATTTTCTCCGCCTATTGGGACAAAAAATGAATAGCCAAGTCGATTAAACAAGGAGGTATATTCGATCACTAGTCATTTCTTGAGGGTTAATCAAGATTTCCGGTCCAAAACAAAAAAACAATGAACCAAAAACGTTCTTGAAATTGTGAATAGAAAAACTGCTATAAGAATCAATTTCTGGCCTCTTTAGTTATGAAACTTAGGGCGTGGACTGTACAGCAGAGTGTCTGAAGAGCATCGACCCCCTGTTCAGAAGCGACAATCGAAGGGTGATCAACCGACTGGAGATATTCAAGTTCAGATGCGACAAAAGACCCGACAGAACACACTGCATATACAGTAAACTGAAGCCAAAGTTCAACCACGTTAAAGAGAACGAAGTAAAAAACTGAATTTCAGTGTCTAAATTACTTTTTTGCTTCAAGCAAGATGATCAGTTAATTTATTCAACAAAAAAGTAT
The DNA here is from genome assembly GCF_963678635.1 of Symsagittifera roscoffensis. Taxonomy (NCBI): domain Eukaryota; kingdom Metazoa; phylum Xenacoelomorpha; order Acoela; family Convolutidae; genus Symsagittifera; species Symsagittifera roscoffensis. The sequence continues at coordinate 53,738,885 of NC_087062.1, forward strand.
AGGAAAAATAAATAATGCTTGCAGTACTGAAAACAGTTGAACAGCTGGAAAAGCGTCAATGAACGCAGGGAAACAAAACTTGTATTTTGAAAAAAAAACTTTCGAATTTCTGTGCAAATTCGAAGAGATGTGAGGGCAAATAATTTCAAAACTTTGTATAACACTACAGTTTTTTGGAGTTCAATTACAATTTATGACTGAGACTTTTGTGATAAAGTTAACCAAAATTGAAAAAAAGGGATCAATAATAAATTTTTATTCCGCTGTAAAATCTATAACTTAGACCTTCGAAACTCAAAATCAATTACATTGCAACACTTTTGTTTTCAGATAAGTGAGTGTGCCTTCCCTTTAACAAAGTCAATGAAATTAAAATTAAAAAGTCAAAAATTGAGCCACTAGCTGTAAAGTTTGATCGTGAACAAATTTTAGGAGTTCTTCAAGAACAGTTCATGATGAGAACGTTTTGAATGAAATGAAACCGATTTGAGAAAATTAGATCAATAGGTAGTATTTTCATTAATCTAATAATTAAAAGCATTGTGACTCTGTTTTACACAATAAAATGAAAAGAAATAATCAAATATGGGCATCCCTTTTAAATGTGTTTATTTCATAAAAATTAGAAAAAAGTTAGAAAAGTTTTATGTAAAAAGTTATTAGTTAGAAATTAATCTATAAAGGCAATGCACAAAATCAGAAAAAAGGTTAGTAAAGTTTTATGTAAGAAGTTATTAGTGAGAAATTAATCTATAAAGGCAATGCACAAATACACGGTATCAGCTATAATAATACACAAAAATTTAATTTTCGCAAGAGTTCAGAAAAACCTTGCAACTTTGCAGTAGCACATGATGGCCTCAATCCACCAACACTGCTAGTCATACGATTCCGAACAAAATATCCATGGGCACATTCTACCGATAGAATTTTTCTGCAGTTTTTCAAAACCAATTATAAAAGGAATTTTTTACATAAAAGTTTTTTTGGTTTTAATATCTATGTATATAATTCTAAACTTAAGAAATGAATATGACGAAAAATCTCCAGGAATTTCCTTTTACAAAAATCCGTAGCTAATTTTTTGATGGCGCGTATGTCTGTTTATGCTGCAGAATTTTCAATGTCCTGGGTAAAAGCAAAAACTGCTCCAAAAATCTTGGTTTTTAGTGATTTTTTTTTAGCATAAGCCTGAAAATTTCAAGTTTTCGTATTTCAAACACCTTTGTCACAATTTAGTGATATGTAGTCCAAAAAGATGAAATTGGAAAAGTAATTCAGCAAACATTTTAGCCAAGATTGAATAAAATTTTTTTTACAAAATCAAGCTTGGAAACCACCTATACAAACCACCTCCTGGGTTAACCTCCGAAGATTGAAATTATGAACCAAATAGTTTAATATAAGAGATGTATTTAAAATGTTTCTCAAACTATTTCATTTTATGAAAGGAACAATTTTTTTAAAAAATAATAGAAGAAAACTTTTTACAAAATCTCAGTAGTAACAGAATTTATTCTATGCTCAAACTAAAAACTCCGGAGTTAAAATTGCATGCATTTTAAAAAACTTTAGTTTTTACCGTAGTCTAGTGACACAATATTTACACACAAGTAGAACCCATAAAAGTAACTTTCTTTTGTTTTTATTAAAACAAATATGCCAAAAAAAAGTCACGATTTTCAACCGCTGAAAATTTCAAAACGGAAACAATGATAAGATCGACATCTTTGGTTTAGAGTATAGACCTTTAGCCTTTTCTCCCAACTTAACCACGCTTTGCTGGCTTAAAAATTATGATTTTTAACCAAAAGCTTTTTGCTATAATCCCGGGTCGAGATTGTGGTTTGATAATCAGACGTTCGCGACCGAAATTTAGTTTTTCCAGATTGTCGCAACAAAAATTGAGTATTTCCATACTTTGAGACCGAGGCTGACTCAGGCAACAATTTCGACTGACTCAGGCAACAACTGGTATGTTTTTCAACTAGAAACGTTTTGCTAGAATCCCGGGTCCACACGAACCCAAAAGTCTACGAGTTAAAAATTAGCATGCCCTTGAAAGTTTTTGCTTTCACCGTAGTCTAGTCACACAGCCTTTACACACAGATAGAAATCATGAATGTTCTGTGCAAGATTGTTTTTGTCTTTTTTAAAACAAACTTGACTGAAAAATAAGTCATCATGTTCAATTATTTAAATTGGATCTTTTCAAACATGTACAGAAAGTCAATTTGTTTTTGGGTTTATTTTTTTTCGCGCATATTAAAAAACAGCAAATATTCATCGGAATGGGTCGAGTCATATACATATTAAAGACTTTTCAATCAAGATTCCACTGAAGTTTAAATTTGTCTGTGTCGAAAAAATAATGTTTAAAACTTTGATTTTTTGGCCTAGTTTTGAGAAAATGAGGTGAGCTAGCAGGTTTCCTCATTTTTTAATGAAAAAATATCCCATAAATAATCATGGTAACAAAAGGATGATATATCAAAACCGACCCAGTGCCTAGAAAAACCGGTTTAAAAATTTTGAGTTTTAGTCTAAATGAGAGCAAATTAAGCAAGCAAGCACCCTAATATAAAAGGATAAGCCATGAAATTGTTTTCATAATGTTTGAAGTTTTTAGCGCCATTTTTGGAATAAAAATCTTCATAACATCAAATTAATTTTTGCAAAAAAATGAGTGCAAAAACATATTTTTTGTTTTTCCAGTCAATTTTCGACAAAAACCGCTGTCCGATTTGCCTATTTTACTGTGATTGTAAAAAACTTTTAAAATCAGATGTTTTTTTAGATATTTTCACCACGTCACGAAAAAAAGACACTAATTTCAAACAAAGCCAACAGACAGTTAGAAGAGTCAATGAACGCAATTAAACAGAAAAAAAAAGGTTTTGATTCTTGAAAAATTCTCCAATTTCGAGTTTTTTTTAAATGACTTTTAAGGTCCTTGAGTTTCTTGAACAATACATCTTTGAAATTTTTGATACAAATGAACCCAAATTGAGAAAACTGGATCAATGGGTAAAAAAATTTTGTTTCGTTGAGAAATTTTGTAATTAAATTCCAGCGAAAAAGCAAAAATTACAAAAAGCATGATCGACTTCTAGTTTCGAAAACTAGAAGTCGATCATGCTTTTTGTGATTTTTGCTTTTTCGCTGCTTGATTGTGGAGTTAGCCTTTATTTTTCAAAAAAAAACTGAATTCGAAAAGAAATCAAAGTCAAACCGCGAAAAAGTTTGAGCCTGGACAAGATTGAAGAGTTTTCCTAAAAAGAACAAAAAATATCCTTGTTTTACTCAACTTTGTTGCCAAATATTCTCAAGCCATTCATTAGTCATACTCTGTCATCTGAATTTCTTTCTTAATCCGTCTGACTACTTTAGCAGGAACCGAAAAATTCCGAAAAAAATTGAAAAAAAAACCAAGTCGTAGTTGCATGTAAGAAAGATATGCTAGTAATTTATTTAGATTTCCTAGCCATACTCTTTTCAAAATTTTTGTCAATGAATTTGTATCAAATTGTGGAGCAGGCACTGTTCTCATGTTTGGTGAACTAGTTTAGTTTTTAGTCAACCATCATAGCAATTCATAGTTAATTGTGGTGGCTTTATGATACTAACTTAATAAACCATAACTGTTTTTATTCCTAACGGCTAATTAAGTTCCGAGTCTTTAAAGCAAGGACCATTTGAACATAGGTAAATTGAAGAGCGTAATTTAAGTTCACCTCGGAAAGTCGACTCGAAGATTGTGCCTCAAAAAATTGAAGCAAAAAATTCCTGCTTTATACAGTCTTTTAAAAACGCTGAACTTGCAAATACAGTCTCACCACTCTGAATAACATTAAGTTGGAGAAATTATTGACCTAATGAAAATCGACGACTTTTCATTTCTGTTTTTTTTTTGAAGATAAATTGCATATTTCACATAATATAAGGTATAGAAGCGTGAAAACGCAGCTCCGGTGCTTCAAGCAGATTGGTGAGCATGAAAGTTGCTTATACGTGAAATAAATGGAAAAAACTGCAAAATGAAAGCAGCCGTAGAAAATATTTCAAATTTTGAACGACAAAAGTAGATTCAAATTAAATGTTTTTTTTTAAACTAAAAAGGTCAAATCTCCAAACTACTGATTTTCAGATCTTTGTATCAAACGAAATTTGAATCATTTTCAGTTGCAAATATATCAACTGCAAAAATGTAATTCATAATACAGCGTATTTACAATCAAATTATCAGTCTCTTTTTTCCTAATTTAAGTTCAATGAAACCATTTGAGCAATATTGTTAAGATGAATGTCCATATATGCATCCGCTGGTAATAAAATGACATCACCCCACCAATGAGTCGACAACTTCAAACTATGAAGTGTTAGTTTGAAGTTTAAGAGTTTCAAAAAAATAAAAAAGAGAGCAAACAGCGCTGAGCAGTCATAATTGGAATTCAGACAAACATCCTGAGAGTACCTTAAGAGTAACCCACCATAGTGTTGAGTACTTCAAACATAGAAACAATTTTGAGAAAATTTTAGATCTGAAGTTTGTAGAGAAACGGCATATCTCAGTAACTAAGATAATTTTAGCAACCAATTTTGGATGCAAGATCTTCAAACTCCGAGAATACCAAGATAACGCCCAGCTGTAGGGTTGGCAATTTGCCATTTTGAAACATTTTTGCTATTTTAAATTGATTTTGAACAATTTGAAAAAAAAAATCATATCTCGGAAACCGAAAGCTTTTGAGCAGTCATCATGGGAGGCAATAGTTGCAACCCCTTAGAGTACCTCCACAGCACCTGATTACAGTGTTGGCAAATTCAAATTCTTTAAACCTTTTTTTTTCTGAAAAATCATAAAAATTCTATATCTCAGAACATAAAAAGATTGGAGCAGACATGATTAGAGGCAAAATTTGCAACGCCTGAGAGTACCCTGACGGCAACTCACATTAAACAGTAGAGAATTTCAACCTTTGTTAAGTTTTTTGTATCTAATTTATTTGAAAACTTTTGCAGTCAGATTTTGAGGCAAGATTTGCAACCCCCCGAGAGTACCCTTACAGCACCCATGTACATGGTTAGAAATTTCATTTTGTAATGAATTTTCAAATCTAAGTTTAATAATGATGAAAAATTACAACAAAACTTCGTATCTCGTAAGCTTAAAACATTTGGATATTCATATTTGGAGGCCCAATTTGCAACCACGAGGGTAATCCTGACAGCATCCCACTATTGGGCTGCTAATTTCAAACTTGGCGAAACAAACACTGAATTCAAGCTGGAAAATCGAAAAATTTTCTAAAGCATTGCAGTTTAAACGTGAAAAAACCCTTTCGATGAACGTGCAAATTAAAAACTTTGAAAATGCTCTAACATTGCGAGATAGTGAAGCCCACATTTAAATATATGATAGAAGTGAAATGCTCGAAAAAGAATCCCAGCCAATAAGCTATTGATATCAGACAAATATTTCAGTAGAACCTTTCTGAATGAGGTTTTTAGCGTTAGAAAACTTCTAAATTATTACCTTCAATTTTTTCTCTAAATTTGAGCTAAAGCTTTTTCCTCTTAAAAGATATTAATCTATGGCTGTTGGTGCTTAGTGTAGTACTGTTTCTGTTATATTTTAGAACTTCGGATAACTAGTTGGATAACGGATGGCTTAAAAATGACCAAAAAGGAGCCTCGTAGAAAACGAATGCTGCTGAATTCTCCTACTATATATGTTTACAAGGCCGAGATATTTGCCAGAAAATCAAACAATCTCATTGAAGCTGATCATCCTTGCAAGACCGTCTTTGCTTTTACTGTTATCAAAATACTTTGCTCACAAAAAAAAACAACTGGTAAAATTTAAATTAATTTAAAACCACTGCACCAAAACAACTGAGTAAGATTGAGAGCATGTTAAAACAATATATTCATTCATAGAAGTTATCAAGGCGATAAAAATAAGTTTTTCATTACAACATAAGCTCTCGCGACTGGAGTTAAAGCGGCGGGTGGTTAAGGTCAGAAAGGCATGAATGGAAGGTAAGATAAACTGGACCTCAGTTGGAGGGTGCTCGAATGATCATTGAGGGATCTGTCAACTCGTCGATTTCACTGAAAAAATATTGTGCATATTACCGATTAAATAGTTTACAATCTGTCGTTCAATGTTTTGGCTGCATTTTGTGAGTCCGTTGAATTCAATTATTTTTGTACGTTTGCTGTGTTTGGTGATATTAAGAGCTGCAAATATCCTAATTGAATGAGCTATTGACAAAAAGTGGTGAAAAAGTTGGCGCTTGCCGTCATTAGAGATGAAGATTTCACAATTAAGCCCGACAGATGAAGATTTCACAAAATAATGCTGACGGTGTAGTTTGCTGTTGGTGATGTGCTAGTGCTTACCCTGGCATGCAGCATATGCAAATGAAGGCTTCACTGGGGCGGAGGAGGTGGAACGAGGCTCCTTGGGGGTCATCTGGGATGTCATTGAAGAACTGCTCCATCTCAGTCAACTCCTCCTTACACTTCTTGTCACGAGACATCTAACACGCACAAAAGATGCATTTATAATAACACCAAGTTTAAATGCTAAAGTTAAACTTTTAATTTAACTCAATTTACATTAAAATTGAGCTACTATTTCTAATGGACGACTTCGTCTATTTTGTTTGCCTTCTTTTCAGAGAAACTGCTGTTGATAAGTTAGTTCAATCATAAAAGTTTGAAAATCAAAATTGATTATGCTATTTTTTCTACCTACTAACAGCTTCAAAAGAGATTAACGGATTAAGAATAAATGTTTCAGGTTTTTGCTCGTTCAAGCTTTCAAAAAGCATCGTTTGAGCTGTTTCAGTTTGTGCCGACCATCCTCACTGAGAAGGAACTTTAAATTCAAATAAATAAATTCCGACGCCAATCAGGTACCTCGACAAATTTTAAAGAGTTACAGCAGAGAGAGGAAAACCCTTTTCATTTTCTCTTTGAATTTCATTTGGGAGCGAACTCTTCAATCAATCAATCCGCTGTAAAAAAGCGACATTTTCATAGCATTGTCTTGAAAAAACAAACTTGGAAAGACATCTTTGAAAAGCTAAATTGATACCGCTCATCATTTCTGTTAAGGAACTGTTAAGTAACTGGTACTTTGCGCCTTGATGCTAATATCACACGAGTAACTCTAAGAACGGTTCATTTGCATTTTTCAAAGCTTTTAATCACAAGAGATCTTACTTTAATCTCCGTTCATCCTAGATGCAGAAAAACCCTTTGCACGGCGGCTTTTATGTCGCTAATTGATACCGCTGATTGCTAAATGGTTAAATTTTATAAACCATTTATTTCACAAATAATATCATTAATTCAGGTGCACTAGGACTTTCTCGAGTGAGAAGTGTGGAATTTTCAACTACCAGGCTTTACCAAACCACACTGAAGACTCACTTTAGTCTGAAGTTGAAAAAGTGTCTATAAAAACATAGCCAACTGACATTTAGAGAAGAGTCAATGAACGCAAGTAAACAAAAAAAATACTGACTTGTTTTATGAAAAACCTCAACTTTCGAATTTCAATTTTAAAAAGATGCCCGTAAAGCTCTTTGAATTTCTAGAAGAATTTATGACCAGTTCTTTTCTGACTCTGACAAACCTAACCCAAGTGAGAAAATTGGATCCATAATCACAACTTTTATTTTACTGGAATATCTGAAAATTAATTCCCACTTGCGAAACTAGAAGTCGATAACGTTTTTCGTAATCTTATTACTTTGGCTGTTCGATAAGGGAGTTTGCCTTCCTTTTAATGAAGGGAAATGAACTGAAAAAAATCAAAAGTTAAACCACGAAAAAAACTACTGAAAAAAATCATCACGACCTTTATAGGAGTCTGAACTACGTTCATCGACTCTTAATCATGCACAACAAGAAAAAAAAGATTGTTTTGAACTATTAAATTTTAAAAACTATTCCGCGTAATTTCTTCGAAATAATTGTTTAAGATCGGCATATTTTTTAAAAGCTATATTTAGATAAAACTAGAACAAGAGGTAATTTTTTATTCCCGGAATGAAAAATTACCTCTTGTTATAGTTTTGTCTAAATATAGCTTTTAAAAAATATGCCGATCTTAAACAATTATTTCGAAGAAATTACGCGGGATAGCTTTTAAAAATTTAATAGTTCAAAAAAATCTTTTTTTCTTGTTGTGCATGATTAAGAGTCGATGAACGTAGTTCAGACTCCTATAAAGGTCGTGATGACTTTTTAAAGGCCGCTAGGAACTCTAAAAAGTCCATTGAAGTCCATTTTTGAAACTAGAAGTCATTCACTTATTTCGAACCTTAAAATTTTTTTTGATCAATAGTGGAGTTTGCTATCGTTTTACAAGGAAATGAAAAGCACTTTAAAACGAAATCATAATCAAACCTAGAAAAAATCAAATTTGAGCGTGAACAAATTTTATGTCGAATTCCTCAAAAAACACAAAAATCATCACGAACTATATAAGTGCCTTCACAACGAGCCAATTTAAAATAGGAAAAGTGTCAAGGAACTCAGGGAACCGGAAAAAAAATACATCACTTCAAAACTCTTCAAGAATCTTTTATGGTTATTAACTTTTCGTAAAACTAACTCAACTTGAAAACAAAATTGAATCAATTGATCATTTTTTATTCCGATTGGAATTTTGAACATTACAGTGAGTGTAAATTGCCTTCCTTATAGCAAATGAATTTGAATTGAGTATCATGTCGAACCGGAAAAAAATTAAACTTGGGCGTGATCAAATTTTAAGACTTTTCCAGACAAAAAAAGTATCTTTCTTTCGTTCATTGACTCTTAATAGCAAAACAGGCAAAGAATGGCAAATCACCTCTATCAAAAATGTATTTGCTTTAAATTGGCACCAAAGATACCTTTAAAAATGACGATGCCGGTTGGTCGAGAACGACGTCGTAAAATAATACTGAAAGATGTACCTTGAAGCATTGGAATTTACAATGCTACTCGAGTAACCTCCGAGAAGTTAATGCTCCACTTGAATATCGAAAGTGGATTCGAAAAAACAATAAAATGATCGAGGACAAATCCCAAAAGTAACAGAAAATTAACAGAACATCTTTACAGAACTCGTTCAGTAACTAGAAGAAAAACATAGGCTATGAAAAGCTCAAAAGAAGTTTTGAAACATTGAAAATGTTTATTACGAAAAATAAATATTTTATCACTAAAATATTTATAAGTAAATTACAGGCGAAGCTGCACTTTGAAAACAGGCGAAGCAGCTCTTACCAGCGAAAAACAAAACAACAAATATGAAAGAAAATGTTTCATACTCTGATCTCCATCTCAATAATTAATGCAGGCTCACTTGTGCAAAAAAAAGTCAATCGACCAGTGTCATCAAAGAAAAGTCATACTAAGTTAAGAAAAGCTTTTTGACTCGACATGAAAAGTTTAATTGATTCAATCATTGCCAATTGTAGAAAAGAAACACAAAAAATGCAACTTGGATTGGGCAGCTATTTTGTTAATAAATTGGAGGAGCTACCAAATTGGATTTTTGGAGAGGAACGGACGCCTCTTTAGTACTATTTAACGGCATCTTTTTGATCAACCAACAAGGACCAAATTACACTAAATTTGCGGAAACAAATATGCCAAAATTTTCGGTCAAAAACTTTCAACACAGAGGCGAAGTTAAACTCCGCAAATACAAGAAAGAAATCAGCAAAAAGATGCTCTAAAAACGCAAAAACAAAAGGAAATAAGGAAAAAAGAAAGGCAAAAAATATGCCTTGAAAAATTTAAACAAACGTTTACTATATTCCTGAATTGTACCTCCGACCTGGAAATTAGGAATCTCACGTCGTCGCATCTGCGCCACGATAACTTGAAAAAGTACTATCATTAGCTACTAATAAAACAACTACAGTTGTTTTTAAATAACCATGCTATGCACCAAAAGTGTCACCAATAAAAATATAACTATTTCGAAGTTCCGGATTTCAAACTCCGTTTTTTTTGCAAGTCTCACGCCCTCGAATCTGCGCAACGTTCACCATGAAGTAAATTAACACTAGCCATCAATAAAGCAGTATCAGGAACGCGTGTTCCCTTTTGATAACCGGAAAGAAAACCCAATTCTCTATCTGCAACTAGAACTTGATAACTGCAAGTAAAAATATGTTTATGGTTCTGACTACATATCAACTACATATCATTTTTTAGCTGTATGCACCAATATTATATACCAACTAACTCCTTTTAGTTGTAGAACACAATTCTCAATTCACTATCTAAGAACCAGTCAGTTTTGAATTAAGTGGAAGAATGAGCGCCGTTTTCTTGATCAAGATCGATCACGCACCCTAAAAGACTGAAGTTATCAAATGGCGACCGAGATGTTGGCATTTTTCTGCAAATTTCAAAGTTATACTATCATCTATCGCTAAAATAGTTTGAAACTATGACAACTTTATGAACAGCTTTCAACCCCCCACAAAACCACTGCAAGACTACTCTTCTGTGTTACTACAATCCCTTTACTTGTTCATATGACACTAGCGTGTAAAGCACCTCCGGTGCTTGGAACTTTTAACAACTCACAATAAACCGTAAATTTTGAAAAAAATCTGCATCATCTGAGTGTACTCTGACAGCACTGAGTTACAGGGTTAGTATTTCAAATTTTGTTAAAAAAAATGTATTCAAGGTTTTTAATTCAAATTTTTAAAAACCTTTTTTATATCTAACTTCTTTGAAAAATTTTAAAATTAAATAAGAAACATATAAAACCAATTGGACTCTCGTATTTGGACCCAAGAAATGCAAATCCTGAGAGAGCTCTTACAGTACCCAACTACAGCGTTGGGAATTTCAAAGTTTGAGAAACTTCAAAATTAAGTTTTCTAAAAAAACTTTTTGAAAAATCAGAAACAAAAAACGTCTTATCTCGAAAACAACCAAAAAATTTGAGCAGGCACAATCGAAGGCATGATTCGCAATCCCTGAGAGTACTCTGACAGCCCCCAACTTTAGAGGGTCAGGAACTTCGCAATTTGAAAAAAATACCAAAACCAAAACGTCATATCTGGAAAACTACAATGACTTGTGCAGTCACTTTTGGAGGCAAGATTCGCAACCCCTAAGAGTTTGAGCGTACTCTGACAGCCCCCAACTACAAGATAAAATTAAAATAAAGTTTTCTGAAAACAAAAAAATATCATATCTCGAAAACTACAAGGATTTTAGTAGTCATATTTTGAGGCAAAACCCGCAATTCCTGGAAGTACCATGACAGAGCCTCACTATGGAGATGAGAACTTTTTTAATGAAAATTTTTTTAATGGATGAGAATTTTTTTAATCCAAGTTCTTTGAAAAAATCTTAGAAAACATCAAATCTCTAAGACTACAAGGATTTGAGCAGTTATATTCAGAGGCAAGATTCGCAACTCCTGAGAGTACCCTCAAAGTTTCCAACTACAGGATTGACATCTTCAAATTCTTTTTTAACCTTAAGTTTTTTGAAATCATCAAAACGTCAAATCTCGAAAACTACAAGGATTCGAGAATTGAAGTTTGGAGGTAAGATTCGCAAATCCTGAGAGTACCCTGACAGCCCCCAACTATAGGGTTGAGAATTTCAAAAAAAAATTAAAAATTCAGTTTTCTGTAACTTTTGAAAAAAATCTCGAAAATTGCTTATCTCGTAACTAAAGGAATTGGTTATTCATATATTTTTGATCAATAGTGGAGTTTGCTATCGTTTTACAAGGAAATGAAAAGCACTTTAAAACGAAATCATAATCAAACCTAGAAAAAATCAAATTTGAGCGTGAACAAATTTTATGTCGAATTCCTCAAAAAACACAAAAATCATCACGAACTATATAAGTGCCTTCACAACGAGCCAATTTAAAATAGGAAAAGTGTCAAGGAACTCAGGGAACCGGAAAAAAAATACATCACTTCAAAACTCTTCAAGAATCTTTTATGGTTATTAACTTTTCGTAAAACTAACTCAACTTGAAAACAAAATTGAATCAATTGATCATTTTTTATTCCGATTGGAATTTTGAACATTACAGTGAGTGTAAATTGCCTTCCTTATAGCAAATGAATTTGAATTGAGTATCATGTCGAACCGGAAAAAAATTAAACTTGGGCGTGATCAAATTTTAAGACTTTTCCAGACAAAAAAAGTATCTTTCTTTCGTTCATTGACTCTTAATAGCAAAACAGGCAAAGAATGGCAAATCACCTCTATCAAAAATGTATTTGCTTTAAATTGGCACCAAAGATACCTTTAAAAATGACGATGCCGGTTGGTCGAGAACGACGTCGTAAAATAATACTGAAAGATGTACCTTGAAGCATTGGAATTTACAATGCTACTCGAGTAACCTCCGAGAAGTTAATGCTCCACTTGAATATCGAAAGTGGATTCGAAAAAACAATAAAATGATCGAGGACAAATCCCAAAAGTAACAGAAAATTAACAGAACATCTTTACAGAACTCGTTCAGTAACTAGAAGAAAAACATAGGCTATGAAAAGCTCAAAAGAAGTTTTGAAACATTGAAAATGTTTATTACGAAAAATAAATATTTTATCACTAAAATATTTATAAGTAAATTACAGGCGAAGCTGCACTTTGAAAACAGGCGAAGCAGCTCTTACCAGCGGTTAGTATTTCAAATTTTGTTAAAAAAAAATGTATTCAAGGTTTTTAATTCAAATTTTTAAAAACCTTTTTTATATCTAACTTCTTTGAAAAATTTTAAAATTAAATAAGAAACATATAAAACCAATTGGACTCTCGTATTTGGATATCGAAAGTGGATTCGAAAAAACAATAAAATGATCGAGGACAAATCCCAAAAGTAACAGAAAATTAACAGAACATCTTTACAGAACTCGTTCAGTAACTAGAAGAAAAACATAGGCTATGAAAAGCTCAAAAGAAGTTTTGAAACATTGAAAATGTTTATTACGAAAAATAAATATTTTATCACTAAAATATTTATAAGTAAATTACAGGCGAAGCTGCACTTTGAAAACAGGCGAAGCAGCTCTTACCAGCGAAAAACAAAACAACAAATATGAAAGAAAATGTTTCATACTCTGATCTCCATCTCAATAATTAATGCAGGCTCACTTGTGCAAAAAAAGTCAATCGACCAGTGTCATCAAAGAAAAGTCATACTAAGTTAAGAAAAGCTTTTTGACTCGACATGAAAAGTTTAATTGATTCAATCATTGCCAATTGTAGAAAAGAAACACAAAAAATGCAACTTGGATTGGGCAGCTATTTTGTTAATAAATTGGAGGAGCTACCAAATTGGATTTTTGGAGAGGAACGGACGCCTCTTTAGTACTATTTAACGGCATCTTTTTGATCAACCAACAAGGACCAAATTACACTAAATTTGCTGAAACAAATATGCCAAAATTTTCGGTCAAAAACTTTCAACACAGAGGCGAAGTTAAACTCCGCAAATACAAGAAAGAAATCAGCAAAAAGATGCTCTAAAAACGCAAAAACAAAAGGAAATAAGGAAAAAAGAAAGGCAAAAAATATGCCTTGAAAAATTTAAACAAACGTTTACTATATTCCTGAATTGTACCTCCGACCTGGAAATTAGGAATCTCACGTCGTCGCATCTGCGCCACGATAACTTGAAAAAGTACTATCATTAGCTACTAATAAAACAACTACAGTTGTTTTTAAATAACCATGCTATGCACCAAAAGTGTCACCAATAAAAATATAACTATTTCGAAGTTCCGGATTTCAAACTCCGTTTTTTTGCAAGTCTCACGCCCTCGAATCTGCGCAACGTTCACCATGAAGTAAATTAACACTAGCCATCAATAAAGCAGTATCAGGAACGCGTGTTCCCTTTTGATAACCAGAAAGAAAACCCAATTCTCTATCTGCAACTAGAACTTGATAACTGCAAGTAAAAATATGTTTATGGTTCTGACTACATATCAACTACATATCATTTTTTAGCTGTATGCACCAATATTATATACCAACTAACTCCTTTTAGTTGTAGAACACAATTCTCAATTCACTATCTAAGAACCAGTCAGTTTTGAATTAAGTGGAAGAATGAGCGCCGTTTTCTTGATCAAGATCGATCACGCACCCTAAAAGACTGAAGTTATCAAATGGCGACCGAGATGTTGGCATTTTTCTGCAAATTTCAAAGTTATACTATCATCTATCGCTAAAATAGTTTGAAACTATGACAACTTTATGAACAGCTTTCAACCCCCCACAAAACCACTGCAAGACTACTCTTCTGTGTTACTACAATCCCTTTACTTGTTCATATGACACTAGCGTGTAAAGCACCTCCGGTGCTTGGAACTTTTAACAACTCACAATAAACCGTAAATTTTGAAAAAAATCTGCATCATCTGAGTGTACTCTGACAGCACTGAGTTACAGGGTTAGTATTTCAAATTTTGTAAAAAAAAATGTATTCAAGGTTTTTAATTCAAATTTTTAAAAACCTTTTTTATATCTAACTTCTTTGAAAAATTTTAAAATTAAATAAGAAACATATAAAACCAATTGGACTCTCGTATTTGGACCCAAGAAATGCAAATCCTGAGAGAGCTCTTACAGTACCCAACTACAGCGTTGGGAATTTCAAAGTTTGAGAAACTTCAAAATTAAGTTTTCTAAAAAAACTTTTTGAAAAATCAGAAACAAAAAACGTCTTATCTCGAAAACAACCAAAAAATTTGAGCAGGCACAATCGAAGGCATGATTCGCAATCCCTGAGAGTACTCTGACAGCCCCCAACTTTAGAGGGTCAGGAACTTCGCAATTTGAAAAAAATACCAAAACCAAAACGTCATCTGGAAAACTACAATGACTTGTGCAGTCACTTTTGGAGGCAAGATTCGCAACCCCTAAGAGTTTGAGCGTACTCTGACAGCCCCCAACTACAAGATAAAATTAAAATAAAGTTTTCTGAAAACAAAAAAATATCATATCTCGAAAACTACAAGGATTTTAGTAGTCATATTTTGAGGCAAAACCCGCAATTCCTGGAAGTACCATGACAGAGCCTCACTATGGAGATGAGAACTTTTTTAATGAAAATTTTTTTAATGGATGAGAATTTTTTTTATCCAAGTTCTTTGAAAAAATCTTAGAAAACATCAAATCTCTAAGACTACAAGGATTTGAGCAGTTATATTCAGAGGCAAGATTCGCAACTCCTGAGAGTACCCTCAAAGTTTCCAACTACAGGATTGACATCTTCAAATTCTTTTTTAACCTTAAGTTTTTTGAAATCATCAAAACGTCAAATCTCGAAAACTACAAGGATTCGAGAATTGAAGTTTGGAGGTAAGATTCGCAAATCCTGAGAGTACCCTACAGCCCCCAACTATAGGGTTGAGAATTTCAAAAAAAAATTAAAAATTCAGTTTTCTGTAACTTTTGAAAAAAATCTCGAAAATTGCTTATCTCGTAACTAAAGGAATTGGTTATTCATATATGGAGGCCAGTTTTTCAAAAGCTGTGAAAACCCTGTCCTTCTCACTATTGGGTTGGTAATTTGAAACTTGATGAAATTATGACTGAATTTAAACTGGAAAATCCAAAAGAAAATCTTAATCATTGCAATATACGATATAGCTTGAACGTGCAAAAATTCTTTTAATTAACATGCAAAAATAATGAGTTGAAAAAGCTTGAGCTTGGCGAGATAGTGAAGCCCGCATTTAAATCTATAATATATTCATTTTGTTTTATGAATTTGTTATCAATTTGAATATATACACATAGAAATATTGAAACTCAACCAGTATACATTACAAAACTCACGACAATATTAAATACGAAATTTCACTGGTCACCAAGTTTTATATCATTCCTTCATATAAAAAAATTCGAAACTTCCTTGCTTACTCATTTTCAATATTTTCTCTATTTCTCTCTCATTAAGAACAATTTGCTGCCTGCCCCAACACCACCTTGTAATTTCAATCTCAGCGTTTAAAGGATAATTTGAAGAAAAGTGGTTGACGTTCGAAAGACTTTACGAGCTAGTATCACTGTTAACCGCTTGCAAGAAGCGCAAAATCAGAAAACTCAATATTGACAACTTCATCTAGATGGAAAAGCACTCAATTCTTTTGAAATTTTAATGAATCGGCGCAAAACACCTCGAACAAGCGGTGAAACATTTACGAAACTGATATGGTCCTGACCGAGAAAATGACTTTAAATTGCGAAATCAGGAAAAGAAGACTCGATTTTCTAACCAACTTGAATAATCTAGCAAGCTTGGCTATTTTGGATGACAAAAACGCAGGAATAATCCGAGCAGATGAGCGAAAGAAGCGAGTAAGAGAGCAATTGATTGACGGAATACCCTACAATTACACGAAGGTTCTGCTACAAGAAAACGAAAAAAATTACGGTCGACTACCTCTGCTCTATTATTCGCAGAAGAAATCAAATTGATATAATCGAAAATAACTAAGGATAAATTATGCAATCTCAGCTATACCAACAATTGTAACGAAGACAACGAATTTTGGCATATCTATGCGATTTCATCATATACGGGCTACGCAGAGAGCAGTGAAAATTTCGACCCAAACTTCAGCGACAGATAAAATCTCAATCCCGGAATCGCAGAAAAAGAAATGTATCACACTGGTGATGAAAACTAAAATGAAACATAGAATTTCGATGACCAGAGGGTTTCTTATGATATTGACTGCTATCAAGACAATCAGGAAGATATTTCTGGATTTGAAGACTAGCAGGCAAACCAAGTCTCTGATCTCTAGAATTACCTGAGACAGTCGTCGATAATCGGACAGGTTGGACTAAAACAAGTACGTTGTTTTGCAACTTGTGCAGCAGTCAAACTCGTCTCACAAGAGATTGTAAAAGATACCTCTGCTACGTCGACTGAGAATATAACGAAAGCCTGATTCCTCTTTTCTAATACTGCTAATTTTAATCCATTATATATTATAAATATTTTTGTTTATTGTTCATCTGACAAAGTGGCTACGCAAAAGTATGAAAATTTAGTTCTCTACTTCAAAAATTGCACTAGTCAATGAATTACCTCAACCATTTTCAGACAAAAACCCATCATGCACAATAAGAAATCGTTTCTAAAAAGCAAACTGAGGAGCGATTACTATCATTCCGATCCTACCAACGGCTTAGGATACTGGTTTAAATTCGGCAACTGTTATTTCAAACTTCATAAATCAATACCCTAGCTATCAAAGCAATTAAAGTTTTCTGACGATACCAAACATGATGGTAAACTGAAGCGGCACTCCACAATATTGATGCCTTATTGCCAGATTTACAGGACTAGCTCGTGCATGGCAATGCATCAGAAAAAAAGCTAATTGTGTGCTTGCGGTTTCGTTTGGTCGGAATTTATCCTTGAACAGAATGCTCACCACCTTAGCCTCTCTGATTATTTTAATTCAAAAATAAACCCTCACAAGAAACCCAAGATGCAAGTACCAAGCGTGCCCCCAATTCAATTTCTTTTAAGAACCGCGTGACAAGGATACGACTCGGTCAGTACAATGACCTCTTACCAACTCTAACTCCAAGAGAAGAAAAATTAACTAAGGATAGCCTGCGAAAAAATGAAAAATAGGTTTAAAACAAAATGTTGATGTAATTTTTCCTCCTTTATCTCCCATCTTTATTACAAAAAACAGAGCTTGCCTCACATATATTTCCAGCTTACATTTGACAAAAATGTTTCATTGTTTCCATCGTTTGCAGAATTTTCACGCCCTAAGCATGATAACCAATTATTAGTTATTACCCAAAAGCACATTTCCCTTTTCCCCGAATCTAAAAACTCTTGATAGCAAGTAGTTCTACACTTTTTATCCACAACGAAAACAATGTTAATCTCCTCTTCCGGCAAAAGACTGGTCTTAATCAGTCTCTTGAAATTTCCACCTCTTATCAAGACGCAGCCGAGCAAGCTTCTTCAACTAATAGCAAGCTTCAACTAATTTTGAGTATTTTTTAAACTAAATTGATACTTTTTTAATATAAACCAAAGTGAGCTATAGTAAAACGGAACTAGAGAAAGGAGAAACGCGAAACAAAATTTCAAAAAAAAATCTATGCAACATACTCTGCTCAAAAGATTGAGAAAAAATCCATCCAGCAGATATTTCACAGGAGATGGACACATTTACCGTACACAAATGAGGGACTTTTTTCCTTTTCAATTGAATCAGCTGGTTTTGCTCTCTTTTTACTGTCTCATCTAAAAACAATTTCTTTTGAAACTTTTTCACTCCCTTTTTTTCTCTTTTTAATTGCACTACTAAGATTCACTAATGCTGAAAACAGCAATGGAACAGGTTATGGATAATGCGAAAAGATGTACATTACAAGCAACAACCGTTGCCATTTCTTCGAAAAAAGACCGCAGTGTCAAGAACGACATGTTCCGTTTTGATATCCAGATAGAAGATCCAATTCTCTATCTGCAATTAGAACTCAGTATCTGAACTAGAACTTGATAGCTGTAACTAAAAATTTTTATAGGCCTGACTGATAAGAAATGCACTAACTATATACCATTTTTAGCTTTATGCACCAGTTTTATACTTTTGTATTTCCTTTTAGCTGTGAACACAATTCTCATTTCACTATCTAAGCACCAGTCAGTTTTGAAAATTAACTGAAAAAGATCGCCAGCAGAGAATTTCGGTTCATTTGATGACTTTAAAATGCATCAGCTGTGTTAACTTTCTACTAATCAAATGTCGAAGCACATATGACATTATACTGCTAACGCAGCCTATCGATTCAAAAGTATCACCAAAAGTAGCACTTTTTATTCGCGACTTGGGTTGGAAAAAAAGAAAGTTCGTACTAATACATATTGCCTCGCAAGTGTAAAAAAAAACATTTCTTTTTCCCAAATTGGTTTCGTTTTGTGCGTACAGTGATGAAAAGAAAAACGAAAACCTAAAATTTACGCAAATCAATCATAACCAACACAGTTGACTTCAGAAAACTCGACGAAACAATTTTCAAAAATTAAAAGCCAAAAGCAAAACCGTTTTTCTCAAAATTGAGAAAATTTGAAGGAGAAATTGGGTCAACGGACTCATAGCTTACTAAAGTTTAATATGACATGCTACTAGACCCATTATGATTAGTATTTATGGAAACTGATTTTGCGTGTAACAAATTTATAACACCCAAAGAATTGGAAAATTAGAAATAAGCCTCGAATAAGCAAAAATTCGGCTACCTATGAGATTCAAACCTGCGACCTAGAGATTAAGAGTATCATACACTGAGCAAGCCACGGAAGCTTATTAGGTACCACACACTAGCCATGAATAAAGCAGAGAACAGATGCTATGCAATTTCCATAGCTACCGTAGAATTTCCAAATGAGTAAAAACTTTTAAGGAGCACTTTTTTTTGCGAGTTAGGCTAGAAAAAAAAGCTCGTACTATTACGCTAGTGCAAAAATGCCGTTAAGACATATTAATCAACCGTTTAAAAACTGTAAAAGACTTTAATCAGACCAATCCTGCGTTACGTGTGTCCAGATTGGTCTCACGCCGCGAAAGATACATCCATAAGTAAAAAGCAAATAGTGCAAAATGCAACTGTGCAGATAGTCACAAGCAAACGAATGTAGGTGTACTAAGATGAGCCCAATTGACCATCTACATTCAGAGTGAACTATTTAACGTCAAAAATCACAAGCTCCTTGCCTCGCAATTCGTCCTCAGGACCTACTTGCCAACAAGCCCCCTCTATTTCTACCGAACCCACCTCAACCGCCCCGCCAGCAACGCGTGAACATCTTAAACTCTTATAAAAAACGAACTTGACAAATTTCACTCAAAGCAAACAAGTTTGACTCTTTTACTGATTTTAACCAGCTTGAAGTGTTCATAAACAGCAATTTTACACAGAGGCGAAGTTGCACTTCGCTTACACAAGCAAAACTTAAGCAATACGTAAGTGACGCACGCCAATTATGACGAATTAGCAGTACCAGTCAATTTAAAAAAAAAGAAATTTACCAACTAACACGCCGCAATTTAAAGAGCAGTCTATGGAGCAGTAATAACATGAAAAACTGAATGCTATGAAAATAAAATCGAATCTTTTTTGAGATTGCCCCCACACGCCATATTAAGTAGAAAATGATAAATTTCGCTTCTAGTAACAAATCAATTAGGGCAAATCAGCTTCCTTCAACCAATTTGGAAACATTTCAACGGCGGATTAAATATCCGCTCACGCCTTAATAGCGCGAAGTATATCGCGTTAATGGTCCCAAATTGGCCAAAATGGCAATTTTTAAACTCCCAAAACTTTACGACAAATGATCACAAGGAAATATCTTTCCAAATTTAAGCTCAGGACAACAATAATTTTTGAATGTATGAAAAAAATCCCGACAAAAATCACCCCGACCACAAATTTTCCGTAACTTTCGTTACGAAAGTCGGAACAATAATAGTCTGTGTTAAAACCCTTAGCATTGCCCGTACTTAATAGCTGGTTATTGAGCAAAATGAACACTTTCAAAAAGAACACTTGCGATTTAGGTTGGAAAGAAAAGATAGTCCATACTATAACACAAGCATTGCTTGTGTAAAAAAAACACTTGTTAAGAACATACACACAAAGCGATTGCAGAAAGCTATAGACGAAGCCCCCCCCCCGCCAAAAGTTCTCCCCTTAAGACCCTACAGAAGTTTCAAAAACTGAACAGACCCTCCCACGCTCGACTAGGCGCACCCTAGCCCAAATAAGATCAGGATAAAGTCCCTACTTAAATACTTATATGAATAGGAGAGACCCAAATGTCCCTACAAACTGTCCCTTCTGCCCTGCTCCCTACACGGCGCTACACTTATTTAACTGTCCTCCCAAAACAGAACAAATTTGACCCCAATAGACTTGTGGCTTCGGCAGACGGAGGTCGCAACGTTCCTCGAACTCGGCGAGAGCTTGCCCGACGCGCCCCAAACAACGGGCTAATAATAACAAAGGTTTTGAAGCGTAAAATCATCCATAGTTGAAATGATGAGTCAGAGTTTTCAGACATCGTACCTACATTTGAGCCTGAAAAACAAAACAAAAACAAACCACTTTTTCTCGACTCATGGCCTGAGAGTTTAAAAATCCACCCTATGCTATAGAACCGCACCAACCCTTCATTCTAAGCACCAATCGTAAAAGCAAGAAAATTTCAGGCCGCCTTTTCTCAAAACCTAAACATTTTTTCCATCATTCCACTCACCCGTATGTGTTCGTAGGTCTCCGTGATGATACCAATGAACAAAGAGAGAACACAGTAGATGAAGAGTCCTATGAACACATACAGCCATATTTGGTTGAACACATAAACCAGTGTGCTCACTTTCCTCATCTGCGCAAATGTCTCGAACATGTCGTCTCCGTTGATGAGGGAGTACATGGTCTCCATAGTGGTGACGAAAGTCCGGAACTTGTAATGGAAGGGACCGAATACAGCCCAGCCTGCCAGGGCGAATCCGAAATAGATAAAGAGACAACAGAACAGGAAGCGCAACACATTTGGCATCGAGTATTTCAGCGTTAGCAGAAGAGCCTGGAGTGTATGGAAAAAAATTAGCAATGATCTTTATGTTAGGTGATTTAGATCTTGTCAACCCCTCCCCCCTCTCTCTCTCCCCTCCTCCTCCTCCTCCTCCTCCTCTATTGCAAAATCTTTACAAGGCACAAAAATACATATACGTAACCGTTAAATTAGTTCTTTACAGGGGTGGCAGTTGTTTACTAGAGACCATACGAGGGGAAATACATAGCTTAAAAGTTTCCAAGATCATCCGATTTTGCTATTACTATAAAATTATAAGCGTAATCATCTGGCTAGTGACTAGTTTTACTTTAATTGCTTGCAATAAATCACAAGCTGGCATCGAGCTTAAAACAATTTCTAGAAAGTCGATTTCAAAGAAGGATTTTGTCGGTTTAGATTTATTGTAATAAATAATTGATCTGAGACAGTGATGTCCATTTAAAAAAAATGAATTTTAAATTAAAATTGTCTAAGAAAATTATAAAAATGTTGGCATCAATTATATTTTTCCGAAAATATTTAAATTTTTCGTAAGAAAATTAAATTTTTCTTCAGTCTGAATTTTAGCAGTTTTTCTGCCAATTTTGGAGACTTTTGGCGATTTTGTGAAACGAATTCCAAAGCAATATTTGGGCATATCTATTTGCTACAAAACGTCATAAAATTTTTACATCGTTGCAAAATCTTTACAAGGCACAAAAATACATATACGTAACCGTTAAATTAGTTCTTTACAGGGGTGGCAGTTGTTTACTAGAGACCATACGAGGGGAAATACATAGCTTAAAAGTTTCCAAGATCATCCGATTTTGCTATTACTATAAAATTATAAGCGTAATCATCTGGCTAGTGACTAGTTTTACTTTAATTGCTTGCAATAAATCACAAGCTGGCATCGAGCTTAAAACAATTTCTAGAAAGTAGATTTCAAAGAAGGATTTTGTCGGTTTAGATTTATTGTAATAAATAATTGATCTGAGACAGTGATGTCCATTTAAAAAAATGAATTTTAAATTAAAATTGTCTAAGAAAATTATAAAAATGTTGGCATCAATTATATTTTTCCGAAAATATTTAAATTTTTCGTAAGAAAATTAAATTTTTCTTCAGTCTGAATTTTAGCAGTTTTTCTGCCAATTTTGGAGACTTTTGTCGATTTTGTGAAACGAATTCCAAAGCAATATTTGGGCATATCTATTTGCTACAAAACGTCATAAAATTTTTGCATCTACTTAACTATCCCCCCCACCCACCCACCCCCCCCCACCCTATGGTACCTACTTAAGAATCTCCACCCCTATTAACAAATACAGTAAATGAAAATTCAAATTAATTTAAATTGTTTTTTTTTTAAATGGACATTACTGATCTGAGACCAACTCACATTGTAGGTGTGGAAATAGTTGAGGTACTTGAGCACTCCAATCCACACAATCATAGTTGCACAGCCGAGCAGCACTGCACATACGGTGTACATCTGTGTCACCTAAGCAAACATAATTCAAATATATGTTGATATCTAGTTTAAATGTGTGATAATTTCGGAAATAAAAGAAAGTTGGCTTACCCTGAACGTGACGAATATCTTGAGGAAGGACCCTGCAATGAGACACAGGTCGCCAAAGATGATAATGAAGTACCAGAACTGGACGAACTTGGCCTCGTCTCTCTTGCTCAGGGGCTTCTGGAACTTCTTCCACCAAATGGCCTTGCAGACGTTGCGTAGGTGCCAGTTACTCTGAATGGAGCGAACACAGAGCACGAGAGAAAACACGGCGAGGGAGATGATGAAGCAGTCCATGAATGTCACGCCGACCATGTACGCAGCACCGTCATCTAATAAAAAAATCCTTCCTCACGTCTGCAAAGCTAGTATTTCCTATACAAACTCTAAGGTTCAGTGAGAGGGCCAACTTTTAACAAATGCATACCCTTTATCGACGAGGAAAGGAGCAATGAAGATACAAATTTCTCCTTTCTGTTTTATACTAACAAGCTATAATATGTTTTGACAAAACAATACACACAAAATAATTGGTTAAAATTCACATCAAGTTCTTTTGACGTATGGGTGTTTCTTATGGGGACTCTTGTTGTATGGTGGGACTATCATATACTTTTTACAAACAGCGCTGGCTAAGTGTGGAGCGTACCTGATGATTCATAAGTGATGCTGACACAGTCGGTGGTGGAGTCCTGGTAGTGAGGGGTGATAGGTAGCTTCCCCGTGTGACGACTATTGTCATAATTAATCTACATATACAACGGAACTTGAGCTAATCAACTGCATGTTTCATTTTTCATCATCTAATTTCATGGCCCGCGTATAATTAACAGTTTTCCTACTTTTTGCTAGGAGAGACAAAGTAAGCAGCTCAGTATTCTAGTATGCCCAGCTGTAAATTTAATGCTTCTGGGGAGCAATAAATATATAAATCTTTAACGAACAGTTCGTAACTTGAAGTGTAACCTACAGATATGTTGAATAGGTAGCACACAGGTTTGAAGTAGGTCCTGCTGGATCCGATGTGTTGGTTGATCAGACCGAATTCCACTTGGAACGACAACAGACTAAACAGAACAAAATCAAACATCTTCTGCTATAATTAGTTTCAGCTATCGGTCTCGATTCATAACAAGTTAAACAGGCTGTGAAATCCATTTAAATAATGCCTAGAATAAATACTAAAACTTTAACATCATAAAATTTTTTACAATCAAATCGAATGCTTTAACTTTTTCAAAATGCAGAACTTCATTCGGATCAAAGTTCCAGAAAGTCAAGAAAAATTTGTTTTAATTTTCTAATTTTTCGAGTGTTATGCTAGCTTACCTGCTCCAATTGAGAGTGAAGTTATTATTCGTATTGTTTTCCCAAGACTGCAAGTCGAAATCTCCTTTATTGGTGTCTGAATACGTCACGTACCAACACTCTAAACATTCAGTCTCATAGTCACAACTTTACACTAACACGTGAATCTTCTAATGTCTGTAGTTTTGTCCCCTACTTTCAACTGGATCTCCGACTAGCTTCATATGAGATGAGTCGTTTCCATCTGGCACCACATCGTAGTAGCTCACCCGGAACTAAACCACACGATAACTGATTACGAAACGCAACATCACTCAGGCACTAGTTTACACGGTTGGTCCCTTTTGTTTATTGTTTGTTAAAATACGTAGAGCGTCAAACAACAGCCAAGGGGGTTTCAAATACTCAGCACTTTCTCTAAAGGAGATAAGTTGAACTAATCAATTATTTCAAACCTTTATTACCAAATCAACCATTTTGGGCCATTGAAAATACGCTCAATTTATTTTACATAAATAATGGCGGACACAAAATAAAAAATTTCCCCTCAATAATTTTAGGGGCTTCATCGCTAACTGGGTCTCTTCTCTTTCGGGAGAAGTTTTTCACATGGCCAAAAGAGTTATCGTTTAGCCTAATTGATTAACAGGCACATTTTGTCACTCGTCCATTTCAGGGATCTTGTTTGCACACACGAAAGGTCAAGACAAGATCAAACAAAATATGAGAGCTAAGAGTTATTCTCTTTGCTCGCTGCAGCATAAACCGATCCAAAACAAAACTGAATTCTGGTTTAAGATCTTGCGCTTGAAAACTATCGAACTTTTTTTGAAAAAATTTTCCGACTTGAGTTTACAGAAAAAAAGATGTTATTTATTGATTAAGGAATCATGCGAAGGACCTGGAGGAGCGCACGGATCAAAACGAGCAATACTCTTCAAATGAGTCAACAACAGACACCTATCTCATCAAGTACGCGATTTTGAAAATGTTTATCTTCAGTATGAAACCCAGATAAATAATTTTGAATTAGTACACTTGTTAGGTAAATGGTATATTTGAGAAAATCAGTCTTAAAAGGAAAAGTTACTGAAAAAAAAACGAACTTTTCCCGGTCGAAACAAAAAATCAATTTTTATGAAGGAACAACTCCCGGGTCGTTTCTAGTGAACCTGTCGCAAAACGGAGTCTTCGAGAAAACGCCTACAAAAAAGAGATGGCGGAGAAACAATTCAGCTCTTTCCTATAAAATGCTGCGAGCGTCTCCGATGAAAAAAAGTCGAAACGAGTGAAAGCGATTCAAACTTTGCTGATATTAACGAAGGAGAACACTGTAGAGCATGTACGATGAATGACAACTAAATCATAAGCGTTTGATGCTGCCAACTAGAAAACTCAGTTTTTTTATATGGGATAAGTTCATACATGTAAAAGACTATAGAAGAGAGCGAAGAGGGAACTCTTGAACATAGCCAACTGACAGTTAGAAAAAGTAATGAACACAAAGAAACAGAACAAAAAACTGACTTGTTTTTTGAAAAAGTTTGAAATTCACATAATTATCTCTGCCCTTAAAGCTCTTTGCAACTCACGAACAATTTATGTTAGACACTTTTTACACAAACTCGATAATTTGAGAAAACTGGATCAATAGGAAAATTTTTATTTCGCTGGTAATTTCAATAATTCAAATCCAGCTGGTAATTTCGATAATTCAAATCCACTTTCAAAACTAGAAGTCGATCACGTTTTTCGTGACCTTTACACTTTCGCTGTTCGATAGTGAAGTTTGCCTTCCTTTCAACAAAGGAAATGAGCTAAAACAAAACATCTGAATTAAGATGAAAACAAGACTGCTTGTATATCAGGGTAAAGCCCTGAAACTTCTGACTGCCCCTTAATCCACATCGAACAGATTTTGGGAAAAGAAAACATTGAAAAACTACGAAATTTGGACAATATCGAAGATCAAGTGTGGAAAATTCAAACGTACGCAATAAATACGACCGATTAGCTAGCCTCAAATCAATTTGGAACGATTTTGTTGCGGCATATTGCGCCACGCATAAATAATTCGCGTTACGCTTTCTGAATTATGGATAAAATCTTCAAAGTGCGCATAAACTAATCCAGAGCATGGACAAATTGGCAACTTTAAAACTCCGCACAAAATGATCGGAGTTCAATTATCTTTTCAAATTTGTTTTCAGGGAGTCGATATCTGCAATGGAGCATATTTATTTTTTGTTGAAAACTATTAACCGATCAGCAAAATTGACTGAATAAAAAACCCACACCGAGCATAAAAATTCTGAATTCTTCAGAAGTCGGAATAATAAAACCAAACTGAAATTTTCAAGAACCTTCAATAATCTGATTCTTATAGGGGAATTAGTGTGAACTACTCTAGTGGAAAAAAATAAACGCAAATTCAGATTTTTACTCTCTAAAATGCCTGTTTTCAACGTCCGTTTTCGACAACTTTTACTTCGATTCTCACCAAAATTTTTAATAGACCAAGATCATATGATTAGAGCTACCGTCTCTGAAACTATCATCAATTGGTTTCAATGACTTGTTAATGTAACCAGGTCTGAAAATGCCAAGTTTCCTCATCTGCACTAAGTTTTGCATTGTAGTGAACTCTTTTTTGAATACGCGTTTTGAGACCCAGCTTACATTGGTAAGTCATTGAAACCAAATAGTGATGGTTTCAAAGAGGGCAGCTCTGATCATATGCTCTTGGCGTAGAACATTTCAATGAAAACCGAACAAAACGTTGTCCGAAATGGACATTGAAAATAGGCATTTTAGAGGGTAAAATCTTGAATTTGCTCTCAATTTTGTCCACTAGTGTATTAGCTTCCATCAACTCATTTGATAACGATCATTTTGTTTTGAAATATATAGCAAGGGTTACTTATATATAACTTTTTACACTTCAGCTCAAGTCCTCAATTTCTTTAAAAGGAATTCAACATTGCATTCAAACGATAGGCACTAAAATTCGCTACTCCGGTCCGAAAAAATACACCAAAAGATGTATACACCACGCTCACAAGTTCGCTTGTGAAAAAAATTCTAATACTTGAAAAAAAATTAATTTCAACGAGGAGAGTCGGTTGCTGAAAAAGCATCACAACAACATAGCCAACAGATGGGTGCAAAAAAAGGTAAAAGAACGCATATAAAACAGAAAAAAAAGTTTTTATGAAAATGAAAAATTTTATAATAAAGTTTTTATGTAAGCTTACCAAATAGAAACACTAAGATCCATTAGATAATTTTTGTTTCCGCTGAAAATTCAGGAAATGAAAATCCAATTTTGAAACTGGAGTTCATTCACATTTTTCATGAAATTGACTATTTTCCTATTCGATAACGAAAAACTGAACTTAACTTTGAAGAACTAAAAAATCAAACGCACAAAATCAGATTGAGCCTGAACAAATTTTAAAAATTTTCGTGGAAAAAGAACACAAAATCATAACGACATAAATAAGTGAAAATGAATTCGATACTTTACATTTGAATAATTCTCCCACTACTATGAATTAAGTAAAAAATAGAGAAAATTTCATTGAGAAAATTGTTGATTTTTTTCTCGAAAATATTAAAATAAATTCGAAACAAGTATCAGGTATCTAAAGTTGTATAGATCAGTAACCCGAGTATTACTGCACAATTTAACAAAAATCAGGTGAGAAAATATTGAGTGGGCAGTGAGGAGTTGGACCGTTAATACCAATACTTGGCCAGCAGTAACGTCGCATTACCTTTTTGCAAAACGACGGACAGCTGCTGTAAAAAGTACGAGGCAGCTAGCCGCGGGTCACGGTTGGCGGAGCGGAAGACAGCCAAAAAGGTGACATAGCAGATACTCTTGGTGGCTAACGGAGATCAGCCACCAAGATCTTCAGCGGATAGAGGAATGAAATTGACACCTAACTCATTGCAGGGTGAGGCATGCTTGGCAATCTTTCGGTCGTCTTGGCTTGAAAAATCGAAGAAAAAAAAACGGTAGAAGTTGTTTATCGAGAAAAGCTGGTCTGAATATTATATTGGTGTTAAGATCAACTTGATGGCAACGAGAACTCGATGATACTGAATTTGAGCCCAAATAAGTTCTAATTACGTCGGGGAAAAACGCCTTCCGCCATAGTTCCTTCTACTTTCGGTCGAAATGGTCGAAACAAAAATTTTCTGTTCCGACCACCTAGTAGTCAAAAACTGGATATTCGATTGCATTTTTTTTATGATCAAAAACTTACAAAAATTGTCCAATTGAGGCAGAAAGAGATTACATAGGCACCCGTGCACGCGTATTCGAGAGGCAAAGAACGCTTTCTTCATTGTCAAAAAAAATTGATGGATCATTGGCTGCTGGCCAATATGCTATTTATAGGATAGTTTGACGTCTAATTTCATTTTGGGCAGCCAATGATTTCTAGTGAAATATTAGTCACAGGTTAGTATTTAGAGCTTAAAATAAGCGCAGCTCGAAAAAAAATCAAAAAAATTCCATAAGAGCAACCAGCAATTCTTGTTGTTTTAAGCTTTCTGCTGCTAAACCAGCGTATTAACAATAAGACTGTTTCTTAAAAAAACCGTGGCTTAAGAATACCAACAGTTTTTAAAAAAATCTTATCAATTACTGATTCTCCTTAAGCAAGGTAAAAACGAATTCATAAATTGATTTTAGCGGTATCAATTAGCTATTTCAAAGGCGTGGTGCATAAAAATTTTTTCTGCGCGAAAGATAAAAGCCGGTCCTTATCTTCTCGATAACAAATACATTTAAACATAATAAAGAGAAAATTGTAAAAAGTCAATGAGCTCGCGACCGAAAAAAAAAACTCGAAGAAAAAATATCACCTTGAAGTTTCTATGATTGGCAATTTTTACCGCGGGGAAATCTAAAAATTAAACTCAATTTTTGAAACTAAAAGTATCACATTGCTTTCCCGTATCATGTTGAAGTGTCACGAAAAATCAAAATTGAGCGGAAACAAATTTCAAGACATCTCTTGAAAAATACCACAAAAGAGTCTTCACTTCGTTGGCACTTAAAAAATTTTCAGGTGTCACTCACAATTTTGTATGTTTTCAATTTACAAAAACAATAATTTTCTGAGTCAGTACGAGAAATCAAGTAAACTTATTTAATTTGATTTCAACAAGGATTGAAAACTCGGTGTCATATAAACAGCAAAAAATCAGAATTTTCAATGAATCAATTTCAAAACTTTTAGCATGGCCAACAAAAAGTTACAGCCGAAACTGTTTGTGATTTCATGGAAACAGAAAGAAGACTAAAAAAAGAAATTTTCTCATTTTATGTTTTAAAGTGAGAAAATGGATGTGAAGAAAAATGTGAAGAAAAAGCACATCAACTTAAAGCTCTTTGAATTTCAAAATGATTCTTGATTGATGCTATTTGATTTGATTTGTTTTAGTTTTTTTTGCGACATTTACACTATTGTTAAAAGAGCGTAATTTATTAACCTCTGTGGCATGTCTAGTTTCTTTCCAAAAAAGTCCCATTTTGGATGCTAAAACTTGAGACAAGGAAAGATGCTTGTAAATACGAAAGAATTTTTGAAAATCTGGTCAAACCTTAAGTCATATGGCTGTAGTTGTCCTCAAAAAAATGCTATATTGACACATAATTTACTAAAGAATTTTTAAAACTTCTTGGTAGAATGTGTAGTTAAATCATGTTTGATTTTAAGCAATTACACTTTTCTAATGAAAACATACTCCATGACTTGAATTGAACAATTATATTATGATGACACTGAATGGAATTTTTTTTCCTGATAACCAATCAAAGTTTCGTGACAACCAATCAAACCGATGAAACAATTCTTAATAAGAAATAATGATCATCAGTTTTGGGTGACAACTGGATTGGATTTTGGTTTGATAATTGGGCGACAGTCTATTTTGTCCAGAGGCTGCCTCGCTTGCTGCCGTTTTTTCGGAGCAAGTATCCTGTGACGTATGACCTCTTGTGCTCTCTTCCCAGCAGATAGGCGGCCATAATGGCTCGTTTCATGGTCTCTTTCTTGTCTTCTTTTCTCTCCTGGTAAGGCGGCGGGGTACCAGTGTCGGGGATAAGGATTTCGCTGTAGTCATTGGATAATTGCCAGGGATAGAAAAAAGATCGGAATTTGTCATTATTACTCATTGTCTCACCATCCCATTCTTCACCACTTTTCGTCTTTAACGCAATCAATCAAGCACGAGATTAAAATTCATACATCCATTTACATTCTTTAGCTTGCCTTATTAGTTTTTGTTTTGAGCTCGAAGTCACCCATTTAAATACATTTATGGGCATAATTTTCATAGAACACAATTTTGTCATGCTAGACTTGCTTAAATTTAAGACAGCAAAGATCAATTCATGAACATCCGGATACAATAACTTCTTCGATTTAAAATAACTAGTCTTATACCTCAATTGTTTTTTATTTAAGTCGCCCTGTTATGTGTGACTTTTTCGATGTTTTTTTTTTACTTTCGGATACAGATTCTCGGGCTTGATCGATTGCATTTAGTGCATTAGGTGACTCACCGCGGGCCAAGAGTTGGAGTAGGAAAAAAAGAGCAGCAGCAAGGCAATTTGAGAAAATTTAGCCAAAGTGATAGCAGATGTGAAGACTGTAGATTTCATAGTGAAGTGATGTGGGGCGAAGGCGAAATGGATGTTGCGATGTAGAAGCCAAGTGGCGAAGAGAATATAATGACAATGAAAGAACGGTTCACAAAGTCAGTTTCTATGGACGATTTTGTTATCTATCTTCATAAAACTGACTGGCAAATCCGAAACTGATCAATTAGGAATGACACTTTCACATCAGACAGTAACGAAATTTAAGCTGCGAATCGGCAATGAGAATCGCAAGTAAGGAATGCTTTCTTAAAAATGGAAAGCTTTCAATCAGTTTTAATTTAGTACAGCCTAATTTACTCAACACACCTCACACCTGTTCTTTTGCAAAAAAAAAACAAACCTTACAGATAATATTCAAAGACGACGTGCATTTCACAGCAGATGAAAGGAATAAATGTTCCGAGTAATCTCGGGTGCTTCAAATTAAAGTATTAAGTGAAAATCCATTTTGCAATTTAAATTAGGCTGGCTCAAAGACTTACTAGATTAGAGCCGATAATGAGATACAAACCGTGCATAAGTTTTCAGTTAAAAAAATTGAAAAACTACAAAAAAAATTTGGCGATCAACATAAAATTACAAAAGGTTGAAAATGATGGCCAAACATCAAAATGTAAGCCTAAACTTTTCAATAATCCCAAGCTACCATTACAATAGCATCATATGATCAAGCACAACTTAGAAGGAAAGTCAAAACAAATATGCAAGCAATCTGCTTACAATTAGACTGTGCGAAAACTGAGAGATGAATACTTCACACCTTGGCTTTTTCTAAAAATGGCCTTTATTTGACCTTTTCTAAAAATGTAAACACCAATAATGAATACGAAAACTATCTATGCCGTCTGGCATGAGCTGAAGAAGTGGTATAAATTGGAAAATGATTTTTTAAAAGCGTTTAACAATCATTCTCTTTACCCTGCCCCTGAGATTTCTATTTTAATGGGTTTCAGGCGCAGTTTCAATAATGGATAATTGGAGGTTCATTCTTACGATAACTGGGGGAATTTGTTCATTAGGAAGGTTTGCGGACGGCCCCAGAGCACTGCCATGCTTCTTCCCTTCTTTTGAAGTATCTGCCACTACTGGGTAGCTGAAGTTGCCCAATGCTTTGTAAGTCAAAGTGAAATAGCTGAACAACAAAATAAAGCATGAACAACAAAATAGAGAAACTCATAGAATGTTTAACGGTAAACAGAAAGACAAACGGTCATTTTTATCTCCGCGTATTAAATTTTTTTAAACAAAACAATGAAACCGAAAACAAGTTAATTGAAAACTTTTTACTATCAAATTTCAAGTACTGCTAATGATTGGCTTTTTTCGCATAATTACCCCATTTAGAGAAAACGGGATTAATATATAACTTTTCATTCCGCAGGGAATATATAAATTTGAAGTCCATTTTTGACACTAGAAGTCATTTACGTTTTTCGTGACCTTTTCACTTTTGCTGTTCGATAGTGGAGTTTGCCTCATTTTCAATTAACAAAGGACTTGAAGTGAACTCTAAAATGAAGTGAACTCTAAAATAATTCAAACCGTGAAAAACCAAATTTGAGGGCGAACGAATTTTATGACAAATTCCTCAAAAAATCATCCTATATAAGATCTAAACACTTAATTATTATAACAGTTTTAACACATAAAACCTTCTTTCAATCTGGAAAGACGCTTGCAAAAACTTGTATTATATTGTCTTCGAGTAATGCACCCAAGTTGCCCTCCATACGCCAAAAATGCTTGTCATTAAATTCCACCGAGAACAAGGAAAGCCGGCTGCAATGCAAGTAGCACAGAAAGTTCTGACCACAAAAAATAACATATCTTTCCTTATGCAAATTTTTAAGTTTTTTTGTTCGTTCGGCTATGGTCGGATCTAATCAAAAGCCCAGAAATTAAATACATTCAATAGTACTCACAACGGCTCTTATCAAAAAATTAATCAGTAAACAAAAAAAACAAAAAAACTGACTAACAAAAAATTTCGTGAAACTGGGTAAAATTTGGTTGAACAAAACGATAAGTCCAGCAAATTTTTATTAACCCAATTTAAACACGGAGGCGAAGCGGAGCTTTGTACCACTTGCGATGCAACACAAACATATACAGAAATAAATCGAAAAAATATTGAAAAAATCGACAAGTTGAAAAAAAAACTAGATGAAACAAAACTTTCGTATTCCTTGATAAAAATAAACTAGGGGCCAGCTAAAGCTCGAGGTACGTGTTACGTGTTGGATATTGAATGAATTTGCTATACGGATGCGGCACAAAAAGGTGATTTCAAAAATTGGTTTCAAAACGAGATAAAATTTCTCTTACAAAAAACTAAGAAACCGGCAGGAACCATTATCGCAACCGGTTCTTTCAGTTAAACTTTTGATCTGCCATTTGATTATGAATATTTTTTAAAAATTCAAAGAACTTCTAAAATGAGAATTTTTAAATAGGCTTCGAATCACAACTGCAAGGGCTTTATTATGATATATCACTCGGCCTTTTCCGAAAATCATTTGTGGTACCTTATTTTGCGTGGAAAACAAAATTAGAAAAAAAAAAATAAAACAGCCGCATATAAACTTCCTCCTCACTTTCAGTGATCGGAACAATATTGCTTCTCTGTCAATTTCCACATATACGAACCAAAAGAAAAGCTACTTTTTACACTAAAAACAATTCTGAAATTTACACGAAATAAACACAACTAGCGTGTAACGCACCTCTGGTGCTTCGAATTTTTGACAACTCGTGAAAAACCGCATACATTGGAAACCACATCTGCAGGATTTTAGTGTACTCTGACAGCACCCAATTACATGGCTGGTAATTTGATATTTAACAAATTGTTTAATTCCTATTTTCCGTCATCTCGAAAAAGTCAAATCTCGAAAAGTACAAATATTTGAGTAGTCATATTTGAAGGCAAGATTTACAACTCCTGGGAATTTCCTGGCAGCACCCAATTACAGGGTTGAGATTTTAAATTTTGAGAATTTTTCTAAACATAAGTTAATTAAAAATTTTGGAAAAATCATAGAAAAAAGTCCTCATATCTCGAAAACTACAAGGATTTGAGCAGTCATGTTGCAGGCAAGATTCGCAATCCCTATGAGTACGCAGACAGCACCCAACTACAGGGTTAAGAACTTCGAAATTTGAAGAAAAAAATGTTGTTTGGGTTTTTTGAAAAATTTTTGAAAATCTTAAAAAACTTCATTTCTCAAAAACTACAAGAACTTGAGCAGGCATAATTGGAGGCAAGGTTCACAACCTTTTGAGAGTACTCTGATAGCCCCCAACTACAGGGTTGGGAATTTCAAACTTTGAAGAAAAAAAGTTCATTAAGTTTTCTGGAAATTTTTTGAAAAATCACAAAAAACGTCATATCTCGAAAGATACAAAGGTTTGAGTAGTTATTTTCGGAGGCAAGATTCGCAATTCCTGAGAGTACCATGACAACACCCAAGTACAGGGTAAGGAATTTCAAGTTTGAGGAAAAAAAATCGTTAAGTTCTCTGAAAGCGTTTTGAAAAATCACAAAAACGTCGTATCTCGAAAACTACAAGGATTTGAGCAGTCATATTTGGAGGCAAGATTCGCAACCCATGAGAGTATCCTGGCAGCACCCAAATACAGGGTAAGGAATTTCGAAATTTGAAAACATAAATTCAAGTTTTCTGAACATTTGTGAAAAAAATCACAAAAAACGTGATATCTCGAAAACTACAAGGATTTGAGTCGTTTCATTTGGAGGCAAGATTCGCAATCCTTGAGAGTATTAAGACAGCACCCAATTATAGAGTTGAGAATTTCAAATTTTGTAAATTTTTTTGTAATTTGAGTTTTCTGAAAAATTTGAGCATTCTTAATTTGAGGCCAAATTCGCAACCACTTTGTGAACCCTGACAGCATCCCACTAATAACCACTGAATTCAAACTGGGAAATCGAAAAAAAACTTTGCCATTGCAATATAGAAAAAGAAAGATAGAAAAAAATTAGAAAAAAAAATCGAAAAAAAGATGGAAAAAGAAAGATCTAAAATAAAGATTTAAAAAAGATCGAAAAAGAAGGATTGAAAAAGAAAGATAGAAAAAAAAGAATAAAAAAAGATAGAAAAAAGATGAAAAAAAAGATAGAAAAAAGAGATAAAAGAAAAAAAGATAGAAAAAAAAGATTAAAAAAAAGACGACGCGTAAAACAAAAAGATTGAAAAAAAAATAGAAAATCCAGATAAAGATAAAGAGAGATTGGAGACAACCATTTGACAGTAGTACTATTTTGAATTAAATCGTCGAAACCAAAGTCAAAGTAAAAAAATTAGGAGACAGGTAGACAGACACAATCAAATTAATTAAAAAAGCAGGTATTCAGGCAGACAGACAGACTTAATTTGGCCTCGAAAAAAATAACTGAAAAATTAATGACCTTGCTGAAAACTAAATGAAAAATTTTCGTTCGCATTGCAATATATGATATAGCTTAAACATGAAAAAGTTTTTTCGTTAATCATGCAAAATTATTCAGCTTAAACATGAGAGATAGCTGTCACTGGCATTTAAATATAGTATAGATATAGATAGATAGATATAGATTTTCAAAATTTGTTTTGTTTGCAGAATTCAATTTTTTGTTCTTATACGCTAAAATAAACGTGAAACTGACAAAAAAAAACAACAAACTCACATGAAACACTAAATTTTTCCAAGTTAAAGCGTAATTTTATGCAGAGGCGAAGTTGCACTTCGGGTACAAAAGCTTCTGGGAAAAACTGAAGAGTAAAACTTTCAGTCTACATAATTTCTTCAGTGACGCACGCCAATTATGAGTCTGCATAATTGCTAAGTGACGCAACCCAATTTTGACGCATTAGCAGTACAAGTTAATTAAAAAAAAAGTTACCAAAAAATTTACCAACTAATATGCTTCAAAATATAAAGCGGACACATTTCAACCAGTATATGAAAAAGTTCATTTAAAAAAAACATCAACCCTGCCCAGGTTCGAACCCTCTTATTTTGAGGCGGGTCTCCTTCCTTTCCTCTACGCTACAGATCCATGATACCTTGAAGGTAAAGTGCTATTTGAAATGTAATAGTCTGTGTTAGTATCCTTAGCATTGGCTGTAGGTAATAGCTGTTTATTGATCTTACGCACATACTGCAAGGAAAGAACACTTTTCAAAACACTAATATTTGCGACTCAGTTTTAAAAAAAGAGTTGATACTATCACACAAGCTTTGCTTGTGTTATTACAGTACTCCGAAATACGAAAGAAAACTAAATCTACTTCGCGAATCTTCGAATGTACTTTATCTGTGGGATTCATGCAACTTAACCTCGTTTGTGTATTCTTTGATGAGAAAAAACTTTGGTTGATGTAATTTCGGAAAAAACTTACAGCGAAAGTCGAAGTTTCTAGTACGAAAAAAAAATTGTCATACAAATTTTATTTAGACAAAACTACTTGCCATATTTTTTTCATATATGGAACAATGCTCAACATAGAGGTTTCATAAAAGTTTCGGAGGATGGAAATGTATGAAATTGTACGAAAAGCACTGTTCCATATAATAAAACTGTATGACGAGCATTTTTGGTCAGGCGCGGTCAAGGTGCCAGGAATTTTTCCCATCGACAATTTAGCTTATTCCAACTTATCCTACGCCGATTTGGCTTGCATCGCAACTTGCGGATGTTCAAACCGAGTACTTTCACAAACAGCAAGTAAAAATTGTAGGCGACATTTGGATTGAAATAAAAACTGACTAACAGAAGATTTCTTGAAACTGGGTAAATTTTATCCGTCAAAACGATAAGCCCAGCAAATTTTATTAAAGCAAAATAAACACAAAGGCGAAGCCGAGCTTCGCACCACTTGCGATACAATACAAACATATAAAAAGACATCAATCGAAAAAATATTTTTAAAACTGAAAAAAAACTAGATGAACCAAAACTTTCGCATGCTTCGATAAAAATACACTAGGGCCCAGCTAAAGCTGGAGGTACGTGTTGGATATTGAAAGAATTTGCTTTACTGATGCGTCACAAAAATGTGATTTCAAAAATTGGACTTCAAAAAGGAGATAAAATTTCTCTTACAAAAAAACTAAGAAACCGCCTCTTCCACAGGAACCAATATCGCAACCGGTTCTTTCAGTTGAATTTTTGATCTGCGATTTGTTTGTGTAATTTAAAAAAAAATCAAAAAATTTCTAAAAGTTCCAAAACACGATCAGAAGATTTTCTAACCAGAAGCAGGTTGTGGCCGCTTAAGCAGAGAAGATTCCCCAAATCAAGTTTGTCGATTGAACGCAACCTGAGAATTGGCACGATAGTTTTGGCGTAAAGTCAAGAAATTTCCAAAAAAAAACAGTCAAAGTTTCAAAACATTGACTTGTTTGAAGGGTATAATTTTTTTAAAACAAACTGGACATAGTCAAAGATAGAGGCTTTCAACAACGTGTTGTTTTGATTTAGCCGATGATATCGGATTGGGCAGGATAGCTAGAGAAAATTCCAAAAAGACAACATATCAAAAGGTCAACATATCAAAAATTCGACATTTCCGAGAACCATAGTTTTTTGTGTGAAAAATAGAGCGTAGCCGCTTATGCAGAAGGGATTTACGCAACCTGTAATTTCAATTGAATCTAAAATCTCAGATTTGGGTGGGTAGTTCTCGAGAACAAACTTTCAAACAAACGGTCAAAAAGTCAAAATTTTAACTTTTCCGAGGGCCATAAACTTTGATTTAGACAGATTTGTGCGTAGTCGCCTGAAAAAACTCCAAGCTATGGCAGGGTTGTTTTCGAGAATAATCAAAAAATTTTAAAAACGGTCAAAAATAAAGAGCTTCACTTTTCCTAGAGCTATAAATTTTTGTGCAAGAAAATTTCTGAGGACTTTCCCACTACCCGTTATCTCCATTCAACCCACAATATCAGATTTGATAGGTTAGTTTTCGAGACAAATCAAACAGATCCACAAAATGGTCAAAAACCAAAATTTTGACTATTCCGAGGGCTATAATTTTATAAGCAAGCAAATTGTGCGTAGCAGCTTATGCAGGTTTCTAGAAACGTTCTACTCATTAAAACCAGAAGGGTAGTTTCCGAGAAAACGAAAAAAAAATCGAAAATTTGGGTCAAATAATCTCCTTCAAAAGACTGTAGACAAAAGGTTCAAGTAAAAAGAGACTCTAGAGGAGCATGCAGGCACACAGGGGAAGTCCGGTTTTTGATTGATACCCCTTTTTGGAAAATCAGTATAAGTTTCTGAGAAAAAACTAAAATTTTTCCAATAAATTTGGAAACAATTTTCCATAACGAAAAAAATTCAACAAACCGATTGGTTAACAAACAATCAACGTGAAAAATGCGGATGAGAGTGTTAAATAGTGTTTCCCATGAAACGACCCAAAATAGGTCATTAAACCGATAAAAAATAGGCCAAAAAAAAACAAAAAAAAAACACGAAGTCAGGGTAAGACAAAATTTTAATTGCGGGAGTAAATCAAACACTAAACGCAACATTAAGGAAAAATGCGCGCATCAATTCCAAGATGTGACAACTGAGCTGACAACAGAAAAGCAGACAAATAATTGGTCGAAAAATATTTGAAGCGAAAAAAAATATACGAAGTCAAGCTTTGTAGAATTACAAATTGCAGGAGATATAAAACTAAAAACAACTAGAATGAAAAGTGCATTCAGCAAAAAAACTAAGATGTGGCATCTAAGGCGATGAAATATAAGCAGACAAATAATATGTGACATTTTTTTGAAACGGAAATTTACCGTTAGAAAAAAACAGGCACTGATCAGATTCGAACCCAAGACCTTTGCTGTCCCAGGCATATTCGTTACCTCCAGGCTAAATTTGCCGTAGACGCTTAAAACTTTGAAATCATTATGAGAAAAGGTACCAGGTGATTCTGTTAAACAAGATGTTAACGCGAAAAAAGTCAAAATTACGATTCGATAACACTTGCTAATCGCAAGCGTAAGATTGACTTTCTGTGAAGAAATGCAGTAAGAACATAAACTGAAGCTTAATTGTTCAGCGTCCTTTTTTCATTAATATATTTTTATTCTGCCGATTCTTTGGGGCATGGTTTGTCTGGGGCACGATGGGACAAGTGGTCAAGTTGGAGCGAAATGCCGTTACAGAGAGAGGCGAAGAGGAGCTTCGCAACACTTAGGATGCAAAAAACACATTACTCAACAAAATAGTGAATGAAAAAAAACAGAAGCCAAAACAAATTTATGAAAAATTTTGTTACAAAAAATTGATAGGTACTTTTGCAAAGTTTGCAGAAAAAAAATCTCCAGCAAAATCCCCGAAGCAAACTGAAGACATCAAGATGTTGAATAAATTGAAAACTCGATTCACCACTAACTTCAATCGCAACGATTGATTTGTCTGAAAAAAAAGGACCATAGAACTAATATCCAGCTGATGAGTTAGTTGGACGCAAGAGTAGTTTCGATAAAGTTTACAGTAAAAATACCGTAATCAATTTTCTTCCCAAATTATTGAATGTAGCTGATGGTTTTTGCAAACTCACAGCAAGGCTAGCATTGAAGACATAGCCAACAGACAATTGGATAAGTCAATGAAAAAAAAACAGAAAGAAATACTGGTTTGTTATCTGGTAAAATCTCAGTTTGAAATGTTTCCAGAACAATTTATGGTCGACATTTTTTCACAAAAGTTGATTGGATAAACCCAAATTGAAAAAACTAGAACAACAAGTAAACTTTATCATTCGCTGGAAAAACTGATGATTAAAATCAATTTTTGAAATAAGAAGTCAATCACGTTTTTTGTGACAATTACACCATCGCTGTTCGATAGTGGAGTTTGCATTCCTTTTAACAAAAGAGATGAACTTGATTTTTAAAATTAAAAGTCAAAATATGAAAACGTAAATTTGAGCCTGAACAAGTTTTAAGACTTTTCCTGAAAAAAAAATCACGACCTATATAAGAGTCTGAACTACGTTCATCGACTCCTACAAGAGGGAATAAAACAGCAGTCAGTGTATTCATGGATGTTTTGCAGATTAATTCCATTCCAAACTTGAAAAATCTGAAACAGTTTAACACAATAATTTGAGTTAGATTGCTTAAACTCATTTACTCACTGCAATAATTTCATTCGAACCATCTTGAACTGAAAAAAATGTGCAAATGTCAATGTTACAAATAAATTATTTTTTTTTCTGAAAAACTTCCATCTTCTAAATTTAAGGAAAAAGGTATATCATTTCATGTTAGAGCTCTTTGAAATTCAAGAACCTTCTATGATTGACAATTTCTTCTGCCTAAACTAAACTCCAATTTCACGTTTTTGAAGCCATTGGCACATTTATCATTGGAACTTGCCATTTGCCTTCCACATCGCCCAAGAAATTAAAGTGAGCTTAAAAGAAATCAAAAGTCGAACAATGAAAAAATATCAGCGTGAAAAACAGACTTTTTCCTTGAAGAACAAAATCACCGACAAGCAAATGGTAAAGATAACAAAAAATGAAAAAAATTTTGTACACTTTCCAAGATTCAAAAAAAAATAAGATCACTGAAAACTCAAATAAAACTAACCCTTACAGAAAAAACAGAATGAACTATGTTTTTTATTCCGCTGGGAAATCTGAAAGTTAAAACTAATTTTCAAGACTAGAAATCTATCACGCTTTAAGTTACCTTAATACTTTTGCTGTTCCATAGTGTAGTTTGTTTCATTCACAAGTAGCAAATTAAAGGATAACACTTCAAAAAGAATTTGCGCAGTTTTTTTTGGAAAAATTGGTTAATAATATAGTTGCTGGTCACCTTCATACAAACCTTCGAGTGAGTACATTTTTGAATCGTCTTTCATTTTGTAGTATACTTTTCCTTCTTTTTTTCAGCCATTTTCCAAGTTTTGGTCAGTTTTCATCATATTGAAGAACTTAATGCGGGCAACAGCAAGGTCTTCAGAAACTCTTGAGGTGCTTGATCCCCTCGCTAACTTTTAGCTTTTTCTTGTTTTTAGAAGCGCTATCCTTGAAAATCGACTCAAAAATTGGGCCAAAGTTGGCCTTGTTGATTGACTGCTGGCAATTGAGATATATCTTTCATTTATACTTGTTCCCACTACCTCAGCTAGATCAATCAATTTTTTGCAGTTGTTTCACTTGGCTCTGGCAATTGGCGATAGTCTCCATTGTGATTGGTTGATTCAAGCAGCCAAATTAATCAGACAGCGTTTTCAAAGATGTTTATCTTCTCTAAAACTCATGATTAGCCCTCATTTCGTTCTTCGGCTCTAATTTCACACCAGCGACCGCGATATTTCAATGGCTTTTTATAGTATCTTTCAAACTTGACTAAATTTGCTCTCTTTGAGGAGTGACCGTTTGTAGGGATTAGTCTACTGAACTTTGAACCAGTTCGGATATCTCGCCTCTTCCCAGGATACTTTTTAGCAGGCGTTCGTTGAACTTTCTTTTTTGTCACTTTTTTTCCGATAGCAGTTTGATCTTGGAAACGTAAGATTGGCAAGGCTCTGTAATAACTGGCGTTTCGGATGACGGGGCCCTGTAATAACTGTCGTGTCTTCTCTTGCATTTTTTCACTTCCTTGCTTGAACCTCTTTCGGCTTTATTTAACACAACTAGGCCGAAAAACAAGGATTGAAAAAAAAAACAATTATAATATCCATTCAAACCAATTGAAAGAGCTCAGTAGAACCTATATAGGCACTGGCAGCTAGCTCTCTCAAAAAGCGAACAAAAACTTCAGACCTGTGGAGCTTTAAGAAGCACCAGCGGCTCAAATTTTTAATTCTAGTTGGCAGCAGAGTGACAATGACAGAACCAGCTGACTCGATTTCTTCCAAATAGCATGCACGATCTATTTCAGAACTCATTTTTTGTGTAAAATCTTTTCCTTCAGAATACTCTTTATGAAATCAATTTTTTTTAGAACACTTTATTCCGCTAAACGCAAACTGGCCAAAACGCACGTTATCTTCAAGTCTTCGTTTCTACACTGAATGCGATAAGCCCTCGAAATTTCCTGTCAGCTTTTTTCAATTGAAGAATTACGTTAACCTTTTTGATTCGGTCTGCTTGAATATGTCGCAAAGGGAAACCTATAACGATCACTTCTTTCGTGAAAATTAGCAGGTGCGGCCTAAACGAAATCGCAGATTCGTGAAACTTTTCATCCACGCAGGGACAGAGTATCGAAATTCGCAATATTTAAAATCGGTAATTGATACTTCTGAAGAGATCGTTTGAATAAGTGGTATCTCATTCAAGTATCTTTCTCTAAAATTGCTCCACTGAGAGCATTGATTCAAGATACAACATATTTATATCTATTTTATGAGTATATCTAAACAAAGCCAACTGACAGATGGAAAAGAGTAACGAACGCAATTAAACAAAAAAATATTGACTTTGTTGAAAAAAATCTCAACTTTCTAACTTCAAAAAAAAAAAAAAAACAGATGCCCTTTAAGCTCTTTGAATCAATTTATGACTGGTACTTTTCTGCTCTGTAAAAACTTATGATTAGCACTTTTCTGGTAACATTAAATTAATTTGAGAAAACTGGATCAATTGGCAAATTTTATATTCACCTGGAAATCTAAAAATTAAATTCCACTTTCGAAACTAGAAATCGTTCACGTTTTTTGGGCCATTTCCACGTTCGTATTTGGAGAATACTATTTACGTTAAATTCAGCAGATGAATTTCAATTGAACTCAAAAAGTGCATATATACCTAAGTGCATTCACATGTATGAATGCTCATCTACAGTTATTATTAGAGCATTTTAAGACTTCTTCCTGAAAAAACCAAAAAAATTACGAAAGCTGTATAAAATTCTTCACTGCGTTCATTAACCTTAATAAGTTTATCACGACATTTGTGTTTATCACAACAGCTGTTTGTCAGAACAGCTGTTTAGCGGGAATAAAGTTTAGTACCCGATTACAATACCCTTGCTAACCGCGAGTTGAAAACCGGAACTTTTCTTCTACAATTGTGTAAAAACGCTCATGAAAAAAAGTTTTTATTTCTGAATCACCCAGAGACCATAATTAGTCAAAAACTTTCAAAATTTTATTTCAATCTTTACATGGCGTATTTTGATGGAAAAAAAAAACCAGAACTATATCACAGCTCGATGCTGAAACAATCAGCAGTAATTTACCTTGTGACGGAATAATTGACAGATGCATAGAAGTTGTCAATGTGGTAGACAGCGTAAGGGTCAGGGACCCTCTGGACCGGATCAGCGTAGTCTGAGTCCCAATTTAGTAGAAATAGGTGATCGAATGTCTGGAAATTGCCGTCTATGAACAAACGGAAGTCGAACTGATACTTGCTGAATAGAGCCAGCTAGAAATAAAGCCAGAGCTTAAACTGGAAGTAATCTTAAACTAAAAAAATCGACGAACAAATCCTGATGAACGGCGTAACCGAAAATCACTGAATCTTGTTAAATACACCCCCCCCCCCCCCCACCCCAGGACTTATTCAACGAGCAATGACAAGCAAATGCCTTGTAACAAATTTCTTTTTCCCTTTTCCACAAGAAACGAGCAAATAGTTAACAAGGATAGCTGGTTACTGTGGAAGTCGCACAGAATGTTCCGACCACAGTCTATAAAAAAAAAACAAGAAAAAAAGTAATTATTATTTTTAAATTAGTGTAGTGTTTTCGGCGTGGTGAGATAAAAGGATCTGACATAACACTATAATTTAGGTATATTCGACATTCGAAGTAACTAAGGCAAACATGATAACAGTTTTTGAAGAAAAACGACAAGAGAAACAAGAAACACAAAAAAATCAAAAAATTTTCAAATATTTTTTGCAGGAATTTTTTTTTGGATTTTTGACTCCCAAAATGGCATTAAAAACTCCAAAAACCAACTTTACTCAGGTAAAACTAAAATAAAGCATAAATAAACCATTTTAAGCGGCCTAAACTGAACATAAATAAGCGCGCTCGCTCACTCGCTGAACTCGTTCGAATTTAGACAAAAAAAAACTTCAAACCTGTTTTTCTCGACACCGGAATTTTTTTTTTGAAATTTTTTAATATCGTTTGAATCACGACTGAAAAGCCTTTAATATGATATATCACTCAGCCCAGTTCAATGATTATTTGTGGCAGCTGATTTTGCGTAGAAAACAAAAC
The DNA here is from genome assembly GCF_963678635.1 of Symsagittifera roscoffensis. NCBI lineage: Eukaryota > Metazoa > Xenacoelomorpha > Acoela > Convolutidae > Symsagittifera > Symsagittifera roscoffensis. The sequence goes on from NC_087062.1 coordinate 53,783,222, forward strand.
GACCACATTCTCAAAAAAAAACATCTTTCTTTTTTCTTCAAGTTAGTGTCTTTTTTGTACGTTGATGATGCAACTATACGAACGCCTAGAAATTTAGCGAATTAGGCATAAACAGCTCCAATTGTCTTCAAAAAATAAAAAAATAAAAACCACGAAAAAATGCTTAAATGCAAAATAGTCATGTTTTTTTTTATTCTAACTTGCCGTTTTCAGCCCCTTTCCTCAAAATGACTGACACTAAAAATTTCTTTTAAGCAATCAACTATCAGGCCCGCTACACTACATTTCAAATAGCAGAACATAATACACTTTTAAAATTTTCACATCGCAAATGAACAATCTGCCGAATCTACTATTGTAATAATGTCTTTAACAATCGAATCTTTGAAATAATCGAATCTATGAAATAATGTCTTAAATTGTGTCGTTAGTCAACAAATTTGGATTATGGGAATAGCATCCGGCTTTTCCTTTCCTCCACCTCCTGCGAATTTCTTCTCAAGTACTTTTTCTGTTCACATGGTCCGATTGATTCAAAAATTGGCATGAGGACTGATTGACAAGCATACTTGTCATAACAAGCATATTTGATCATACACTTAACATTGTAAAACCCCTCGTTTCACCCTAAAGGTGATGCTTATGTGAGGTGGAGTAGGATAAGGTTTTAAAAGAGCGCCTTGTATCCGGCAGCATCTAGAACTTCAGTTGCTTCTATTAAAACGCGGCAAACTTCGATACAATTTGCCAAAAACTTCTTTGAACAAATTTTACTCAATTTAACACTTTCGTTTTTCATCGCTATGAATTAAACTTAAATTCAAAGAAAACCCCACCCTGTTCTCAAAATTAAGCTTATAATGGCTAGCGCTAGCAAGGTATAGTTAAACGCGATGAAATTGATTTACCATCCATCTAAAGACTTTTTTATCTTCCGTGATTAGAAATCAACTTAATTATTTTGAAATCAATTTTCGATCTTCCATTTCACTTTCTCCCAAAACTCAAGACTGAAAACGGAAGTCCTGAAAAATCAATTACCTGTAAAGTGACGAATATGATTTTGATGATTTGCACAATTAGTTTGAAGGGCTTAGTTCCCTTGGCTCTGTACTTCTGGCACGGGTTCATGAAGTGGTATCTGAGTTTGACCTTAGCCCATTGAATTGTCTCCTCGTTCAAAGTCAAATCCTCAATCAACTCTGAATTAAATCATCAAGTTATTTCAGATTCCGGATGTTTAAATCAATAAGTTTGAGTTTAAGTGTGAGCAATTGAGTTGAGCACTAATTTATGCATGGTGAGATGGAAAAAACTGAACTAGTATTCTAACACAAGCATTTCTTTGTGTAATAATTTACATCTTTGGAACCCAGTATTTTATTGATGAACTTAGCAAAGAAATTGGCTTACTTTGGGCTGAAGCTTCTCTATTGGCGTTTATCTCAGACTGCCTTCTAACAGCACCACTGGCACCTGAAACGAATGAACAAAGGTGTCACGAAACGTCATTCAAATATGTAAATAAAGTACAATCAGAGACAAGTTGAAAGGAGCGAATGAGTTTCAGGTTCCAAACAGAAAAGTTTTACTAATGAGAACAAGGATAACCGGTTGCTGCGCAACTAGAACAGAATCTGATTCACGAAAACATTTTTTTTTCTTCAATTTTTCAAGTTTCTATTTTTATTCTTTGCTTAAGTACGACTAAATCAGATGAAAAACTGCATGAATGAAAGACAATAAACGCTAAATTAAAATAACTGTAAAATTGGATTAGTAAAACAACGCTTAGTGAGAAGATCAGCATCGCGATCAACAGGACTTTGGATCCTAAGCCACAATCAATAGGGCTTTGATATGATACCACACTTGACCCCTGTGAGTTTTTTATTGATGTACCTCAAATTAGGCTGAAAAAAAACACTACCTGTTCCATAGTTTCTTCCCTTCACTTCGTGAAGTGGCCGAAACAATAATTTTAAAACAATTCATGATATTCAAAATGCTCAACTTGAAGCATTCAATCACAATTGAACACAGCCAAGGACATATTATCACAGCACTCACTGGCAGTATGATCATTGGAGGGACCGAGTTGTGAGTTTGACCTGCCTCCAAACCTAGCCAAGCTGGAAATCATGACAGAATTAGGTAATTGAAGGGTAGCTCCATTGTCATTATCCGAATCACTGCTACTAAGCGATGTCCCAGACTCACAAGTAGCGCTTCTTACTTTTTCGTCTAGCTTTCTTACTGTTGTAACGCTTCCGGCCAAGTCACTATTGGCATTGGAAATTTTTTTGTATGATCTCATTGAAAACTCAGGCGCTTCCGTTGTGTTATCATCAAACCCGAAGTTTTGGGGATCCTCAAACGTGTCATTTTCGACAAGTGCGTGAATATCAATAGGTGCTTGGAAACGATCATTGCTTACACTACTGCTTCCGCTTCGACTGAAACTCTCGTGGGAATTTGTTACTGATGACGTCAGTTGTGATGTAACTTCATCCTTCTCGTCTTCAGTTTCACTTGGCGTTACGTAACCTTCACTTGAAGTGTCACAATGAGCTTCCTCTTGAGTTCGCTGCGGCTCTTCTAGTTCGTGGATCGTATCTAGGTGACACCAGTATCGATTCCTACTCGCGTAGCTGCTATCAGATGAAACAGTATCACCGTCTGTCGCGGGTCGATCCTCTTCTCCAGGTAGATCTACGTAAATTTCAGCCGTTTCCGGAAACCGCGGAGGCCCTGGGAGCAACTCGTCCATGTAGTAATAAGGTTCGTCTTCACCTTCAGTGCTAGTTACAATAAGCAGTAGCTCAATGACTTATTGATCTTTCAAATGGCAGTATATACATACTAAAAATTCGCCAAAAAATTCGCTCAAATTATATCTATCCTATTATAGATCTCTCGTGTTTGTGGGTGCGCGTATGTTGAACCATTTGTTACTACTCTTCTCCATCGGCTGCGCAAAAAATAATGGTTTTTTTAATAGTGACAAATAACCATTGTCTGCAAGACATGGTCTAATTTGGTCAAATAATTGAGGAGAAAAAGAGCAAAAATAATGAGACGCAGTGACTTAGGATCTAATTAGAAAACGTGCTCGCAAAAAATTACGATTTAAAAAAATTAGGAGCTAAACGAACTCTCCTTTGCTAGTTAATCTTATGGTGGAAAATTGGGGAAAAAATGAATAGAAATCTAATTCTAATTGAAAGCGTACAAAAATCCATTAAGCGAAAATCAAATTCAATTATCTTAAAATCTCGTGTAATAACCAATTTATGAAATCGATAACTTTTTCACTATACGCCTTGCTTGCTCACAAATAAGGGTTTTTTAAATCGTTTTACTACTTGAACGCGCTGCAACAAAACGGCCATCATGAAATAGACTGCAAAAGTTTTATAATTGCCCAAGAATCATTAATCATTCATGTAACCGGACCTATCAAAAATAGCACGCATACGGACTCCAAAAAACTTTTGGACTCCCTCTCCCAGAAAGTATCGACTCTTCATAGTTGAGACTTCAGGAATTCATAGGCACATTAAAGATATCCTTCATAAAGTTAGTCGAAAACAAAACCATCAGCGTTAAACAAGCTTTTAAAATATAGCGAGCAGCCAATAAGCCGCCAATGCACCATATAGACACGCCCATTGAGCCAAAAACAAAAATGTCAAAGAAAAATCTAGAGAGATTAAATTTTAAAACTATCAACTTTTAAACCTACAACCCAACTGAATTGTTTTCCCTTCAGCCGACGAAAAATTGGCCGAAACCATTTAAATAAATAAACAGTTGAAAAAACTTATTCGAAATCCGAGTTGATAAACTGGAAAAAATAACAGGATGACAGTCAATGAAAGCAATAATTACTTGAATTCGAAAAAAATTATTTCTTGAAAAATTAGACCGACAAAAAATAAGTAAACGAACAAAAGTCCGGCAGGCAATTCAATCTTACTCAGATAAAAATTTTGATTTCAAACACATACTGAAAAAAACAAGGTCCGGCCGACACTCGAACCTTATACCTTAGGATCTAAAGACAATCGCGTTCTCTAGGCCAAGTGGGAAGGAGGCTGGAAGTTGTTAAGTTTCAAAAATAAAAAGTTTGGTTCTCGATTACAAAACACTTGTTCTCACAAGAGTGAAAATGAAATCGCAAAAGGAAGGAAAGAAGATAAAAAGTGAGTCTGTTCAACTAGTTGTTTAGAGAGAAACCTAATTTCCTGTAACAAAAGGGAAAGGTGAAAACCGCAATCACAAGTAAGAAAACTGGTTAAAAAAACAAAAGCTCTGAAGATAGCAAAAGACAAAAAGCTCAAGAAAACCTAAATATCATTCTAAAAACCTTATAATACGAGATTCGAGCTCGGACCTCCTTGCCAACATTTCCATAATTAAGCAATTCAGCCATGACAACTTCCGTATACTTTACTCATGCATAGTTTATTCCTATATATCAGGCAGCGAAAAATGCACGTTTATAAGCGCAAATAGATAGAGCCTGTGATGTGTAATTTACTCATAAAAGATGCTTCTAACTTAAATGTACGAACTGCATTTTAAAAAATGTTAGCAAAAACTGCGGCATAAAATTCTGCAATCTTGTTTTGGCAATGAAATGGTAAGAAAAGCCATATTAATCTCACCGAAACACAGACCCAAAATAACTTTCTTGCTTAAATTTAAGAAGCAGCATCGAGCTATACTCTTATGTCTAATATGTACCCTCTCTCGTAGTAAGTAGAATAACAGTATTCTGAAAACTCATCTTCGAAAAATGTTCCATCGCAGTCACTGTTAGGTGTGCCTCCTAAACTGTTCCTATCGAATAAATCCCTGTGATAACTAAGACCATTGTCACCGAGGTTTCCACTCAATAAGGGTGCTGTCAGGTATGTTGGCAAATGCCTAGTTAAATCATCTTCATTGCTTGTAATGCCTCTAGCAGAATCCGGTATTGTCAATGCGACCACTGTATTATTGTCACTTAATAACTTGGGTGGTGTCTTGTGAAAATTTGGCTCGTCATTGTTTTCGTTCTTGTCATCGAAGCTATCGCGAGACCCCATAGCACTGTGGAAGATCTCGGAGGAGTTGCTATTATTTGATTGGCCATCAAACGACATTTTGTCCAAAAATTCTTCGTCTTTAAACTAATCCATAGCATGCCAACAAATTGTCTCATCCAATGGAATTAGGCAAAAATTGAGCACTTAACGTTTAGAATCGTCGCAAAATTTTTTAAATTTCGGCAAATAAACCTCAACAATTGTAATTAAAATTCTTCTATGATTTCATTCTATGATATTTAAATCATGAACGGTTATAAACAAAAACAACGAAACACCACAAATATCGCTCATACTGACCATCCTAGAACTGACCTTTAGCATAATGAAACAAAATCAAGTTGATCAATCAGGTCGCATACATTCTTTAAACGATTCAAACACAATCTCAAAAGTTAATCAACGAGTAGTCTATCAATACAGAATTGAAACTCTCCAAAGGACTAAGATGATTAAATACATTTCCACTTTGAATCTTAGGCCATGAAACATGATTGCAAATTCATGAACTAATCAAATCTAAAGAATGCATGGAGACGTACCGTGGAATGAAATGTAGTTGTGGGGTAAGAGCAGGTCGTTTTCGGAGTCCACAGACTGACTATCGATATAGGAGTAGCCTCTTCTAGAATTCACTATTTCACTCGTATGACTAAATCTGCCCCTCGCCAACAGTTTCATTGCGTCATCCTGATTCCAGTCATCAGCAGCAGACGGACGATAGCGACATGATTCGACAGACACGATTTTTTCTGTCTGTGTCTTGTTGCTTTGAGATCCACTATTGCCGCTGCTCGAGGAGCTTCTTTGGGATACCGATCGATGGCCTCGTTCTTGAACAGTACCTGCGGGGGAACCGAATGAAGAATATCTTCCCATCGAACTAAATCCTAAATCAGATACACTTCGCTCACGATTAGTCGCGTCAAACACTCTTCGACGCTTTTGATCGTTTTCGTCGTTCAAATCGTCGTCGTCAGCAATTGTGATGTTAACATGTTCTCCGATATCAATGGGCTGAGTTTCAGGTATCGCAGGAGATTCCTGGTTATAGGTGTTAGAACATTCGATGGACATGTCGGCGATGTGTATATAGACCAGGTTAGGTATCTAACCTGGAGTAAACTAACTTGACAAAGCAATTTGCTCTTCTCAAAAGCTCTAGCGGGCAAATCGACGCTGCTGCGATTAATACATTTGTTCTCAATTTAGCATCTGGTTCTGATCGAATTGTACTATTTGCCGATTAATTCTAGATAGTTCGTCTTAGTTCTCTTTGGTAATGCGCACAAATTTGATTTGTAATTTGAGACGCGATGTGAACATATCAATCAAATGTAAATGTAGCCATGCCAATTCTTTCTATGTGTGACAATTTATGTACATGACTAACCATCCAATATTCACCATAATATGATAAACAGTTTATTCAAATCTCACAGTTATGATGACAAATAAAGCAGAGAACGGCACGATGAAGAATGATCTATGTACAGAATAAGAAATCCAAGTAATTAGATTTTCAAGGATACGAAATCTATCGAAGTTTTATCTACATATGAATATCTAAAAAAAAGATACTTTTACTTCATTGAAAACTATCTTGAATACATAAAACTATGTTGAACTAGCACAACAAAAATATGAGCTATAGCAAAAGATCATCGAAAACAGCTGTTCAGAAAATGAATCAGCTTTGGTCAGAAAAACAAGTTTTTTTTAAAAAAAAACTGAATAAAAAGAGCAAACCATTATTAATGGCAAAATGTAATTTATGAAAAATTCCATTTGCCTTTTACTTTTTCCACCAGAGCAGATCTGCAAAGCCATCATTCAACACAGGCAAAAACCCCAAATCCAGGTTATTCTAAAACCATTGAGCCAACATAAACAAATGAGCTTAAACGCGTTACCAAGTCGCGGTCACTTAGAGTGACTCTACGAAACGCTCTCACAGAAAACAACGACAAACTTACAACAGTTAGTGGAACAAGAAAATGCTCTGCCAAGAATGGGCGAGAGTGAAGGCAAGCGTTGGAATTTATCTGTAAGGATAGAATCACAATTTGTTCAAACAAAACAAGAGTAGCTAATGTCTTTGCAAATAGCACCGAGTGTTCCGACTAGTGTTCAATGCAAAATAGGAACTGAAAAACTCACAAGACTGCTCTTACATCAATGCAAAGCCCTGAATATTCCGACGGCTCCTTAATCGGCACCGAAAACACGTCGGTAAAAAGTAGTGAAATAACTAATTTTGAAAATATCAAACATTAAGTGAGAAAATTTGAGTCGTACACTCTAGCTTCGCAAACACTAGCCAGAACACGACGAAAAGCAGCTTTATAAAGTGCAACAGGAAAAGGTACAAATAGGCCTCGAATTAGCAAAATTCGGGTACGTCTGAGATTCCAACCTGCGACCTTGAGATTAAGAGTCACACACACTAACCACTCAGCCACTGAAGCTTCATAGAAGCTAGAAGATCAGACACTAGCCACAAATAAAGGAGAACAGATCATACGCAATTTATAATTCTACTGTGAATCTCCAAAGACATGAACACTTTTAATGAACGCCATTATTTGCGTTGGAAAAAAAGAAGGTTCGTGATTATACATTAAGCTGCCGCTAGTGTAAATATCACCGATTAGCTTGCCTCAATTGAATTTGGATTAAATTAGTGCGGGAAAATTTGCCAGCCAAAGAAAACTGCGTTACGCTTTGATCACCTTAAAAATTCTTCACAGTGATTTTAAATTTGTCCAGAACATGGCCAAATTGGCAATTTTCAAACCCTAAAACTTAACAAAAAATAACTGGAGGTAAAAAAAAAAAACATTTTTATATTTGAACTCAAAGATTCGATATCTTCAATGGAAAATTTAAAAAATGTTAAGAACTATTATTTTGATCAATGGAATGTGATTGCAGAACAAAAATCACAATATTCGGTTACTTATCACCACTGGGGAGTGGCTTTAGCCAAATTGGTAGGACGCTCAGCGTTTAAAACGAAGGTTGTGGGTTCGAATCCTACCTCAGTCAAAGATCCCAGAGTCATCCGCATCAAAAAGAGATGTTGACCATAAAATAAGCGAAACTTTTCAACTCAATTATTTGCAACAAAAAAAATAAATATACCGCCAGTCGCACAACCAAAAGCAACAATGAGTTCAAACACGGTTGTTTAACAGACTGAAAAAAGCGGTAACAAACTACTTCAAAAAAACTTTTTGAAAAAACGAAAAAATCAATTCGGAAAAAGTCATGAATCTCAACTACCGGATTAATTAAGCTTTTACGCTTGTTCACAGAGCGGCTACTAACCAAATCTTTTTGGGTAGGCACCAGCAGAGCCAAACACGAAAAAAAATCCATAAAACATTTTTTGGGCGAATAATTCTTAAAACATTGATCTTTCACGCCCCCAACCGATCTGAATTAATTTTTCTTAATATATCGCTTTCCATCTTTCAAATGACACAAAATAATATGACTAAGCCGATAAATCCAAAAATGAAACTATTTATGCTGAATTAAAATTTTGAGCGACAAAAAATGATAACAGACATTCAGTACGTGTAAATTTAAAAATTGTACCAGTAGATCAACATGACTGGCGCCTACAAAGAAAAATGTTTAAGACTCAAGAAAATGCGCGATGCGGCAACTAAGCCGATAAAAGAAGCAGACAAATGAAAGTCAGACAAATAAGTGTGAAGAAGCCTGGAACTTGTTAGGATTCAATGGTAAAGCTAGTTCAATTTCTAAGATTTGTAAAAACTGTTGTTTACGAGAAAAGTCTACTTTCTACTCGCAAGTAAAATAAAAAAGGGTCTGTTGATTTACACTTTTCGAATATTTCTTCTAGATAAGAAAATAAGCCGAGAGAATTAAAGAGGAATATCTACTGAATATTTCAGAACAGAAAAACGAATTAAAAAACTCTACATGAGTGCCCAAAACACATGTCCGACATAAAACTACTGAACTAAATATACTGCTACCTCAGCAGTTGATGCTAATATATAGGTTAACATTTCTTCTATGAATAAAATTTTTTAGGGAAAAAAGTACAGTACCCAAAAAAAAACGTGCTTATCGCAAGAGTAAAAACCATACAACCAAAGGCTTTTCCCGAAAATTGCAAAAACCACACGATCTAAATCTGTAAAAATTGAAAACAATCATCTGGCAAGAGGATTGAAAACATTCAGTACGTGTGAAGAAGCGGCTTTACAATCTTAATATAACAGACATTTTCGAAGAACTGTTTAGAGAAGTTAAGCAATAGCCTATCAATTCAAGTTTCTTTTTGAACTTAGCCGACAGACAAATAGAGAAGTGTCATTGAGCGCAAGGAAAATAAAACATCAGAAAAACACTGAATCAAAAAATCGTCAGTAAAGCAGAACACACTTTATCTGGTATACAATGACCAACAAATTTTTTTGCCAGTGCCCGACTTGTTTTTCGAAAAAATTTCATTATCTGGTTTCTTGAAGAAAAAATTATATGGCTTTTGAAGCTCTTTGAATTTAAAAACCAACTGACGATTGGAATTTTTCAAATAAAATTAAAATCACTTGAGAAAACTGAATCAAAGGGAACTTTTTCTATTCCGCTGGGAAAACAAACTAAAATCCACTTACGATAAAAATCGTTCGCTTTTGACGCCATTTTTGCTTACGTATTTGGAGAGCATAATGTCCTTTTTCTTAGTAGATGAATTGAATCGAACTTTAAAATAAATCAGACGACCATTGAGATCAAAATTGGCGTGCACTGGTTCTAAATATTCTTCTACCACGTCCTGTTGGCTCCATTTAATGAGCTGGATTGGAAACACTGGACAACAAATGAGCTGTGTCAGTACATATTGCTCGGAAAATGCTTTCTCAGTTTGTCTGGACTTGTTGGATCATTTGGTCTACATGCTTCGAAAATTCACAGTTGAGGTATAGCGACAATGTGAAGCACTTAAAGTTAGTTTGGCAATCGATTAGTCCGGTGTTACTCTGACTATGTATCGTAGATCGTTTTGTCGCAACTGCAATTAAGATCGAAATTTTGCTGTAGTTCATAATGACAAGACACTTGTCATTGAAAAGTCTACTTTCCAATGACAAGACACTTGCTCTCGCAAGTAAAATAAAAAAGGGTCTGTTGATTTACACTTTTCGAATATTTCTTCTAGATAAGAAAATAAGCCGAGAGAATTAAAGAGGAATATCTACTGAATATTTCAGAACAGAAAAACGACTTAAAAAACTCTACATGAGTGCCCAAAACACATGTCCGACATAAAACTACTGAACTAAATATACTGCTACCTCAGCAGTTGATGCTAATATATAGGTTAACATTTCTCCTATGAATAAAATTTCTTAGGGAAAAAAGTACAGTACCCAAAAAAAAACGTGCTTATCGCAAGAGTAAAAACCATACAACCAAAGGCTTTTCCCGAAAATTGCAAAAACCACACGATCTAAATCTGTAAAAATTGAAAACAATCATCTGGCAAGAGGATTGAAAACATTCAGTACGTGTGAAGAAGCGGCTTTACAATCTTAATATAACAGACATTTTCGAAGAAATGTTTAGAGAAGTTAAGCAATAGCCTATCAATTCAAGTTTCTTTTTGAACTTAGCCGACAGACAAATAGAGAAGTGTCATTGAGCGCAAGGAAAATAAAACATCAGAAAAACACTGAATCAAAAAATCGTCAGTAAAGCAGAACACACTTTATCTGGTATACAATGACCAACAAATTTTTTTGCCAGTGCCCGACTTGTTTTTCGAAAAAATTTCATTATCTGGTTTCTTGAAGAAAAAATTATATGGCTTTTGAAGCTCTTTGAATTTAAAAACCAACTGACGATTGGAATTTTTCAAATAAAATTAAAATCACTTGAGAAAACTGAATCAAAGGGAACTTTTTCTATTCCGCTGGGAAAACAAACTAAAATCCACTTACGATAAAAATCGTTCGCTTTTGACGCCATTTTTGCTTACGTATTTGGAGAGCATAATGTCCTTTTTCTTAGTAGATGAATTGAATCGAACTTTAAAATAAATCAGACGACCATTGAGATCAAAATTGGCGTGCACTGGTTCTAAATATTCTTCTACCACGTCCTGTTGGCTCCATTTAATGAGCTGGATTGGAAACACTGGACAACAAATGAGCTGTGTCAGTACATATTGCTCGGAAAATGCTTTCTCAGTTTGTCTGGACTTGTTGGATCATTTGGTCTACATGCTTCGAAAATTCACAGTTGAGGTATAGCGACAATGTGAAGCACTTAAAGTTAGTTTGGCAATCGATTAGTCCGGTGTTACTCTGACTATGTATCGTAGATCGTTTTGTCGCAACTGCAATTAAGATCGAAATTTTGCTGTAGTTCATAAAGATCAATTTTACGCAAGATCAAGATGATTTGATATGCATGCAAACATGGTACATTTATTGTAGTACTAGTACACGAAAACACTGAAGAACTGCTGTTCACTTTCTTCATGCAGACCAACATACCCACAACAGACAACCTCCGCCAGGTAAAAGGGAGCTTTAATTGTCCGCAACCTTACGAAGTGTTGTTGAGTTAGTCCTTTATATCGAGGGATATTCGTTACAAGGTACTATGGGGTAAATGAGCAGATCTAAGAACAAATGACAAGCTTTTTCTTTGTATCCCTTACAATAGTTCATAAGAATAAAATAACGAATAGGTCTCTTTTGTTTCGTTTTTTTTCCTGCAAAAAGTCTTGAAATCCATTCACGCTCATATTTCTTTTTTCACGGTTTGTTTTTGGTTTCTTTTTAATACATGTCGTTTCTCTTGTTAAAAGGAGAGCAAAGTCCACTATCGGACAGCAAAAGTGTAAAGGTCGTGAAAAACGCAAGGACTTCTCGTTTCAAAAATTGACATGAATTTTCTGAGCTCCCAGCGGAACAACAAAGCAACCTTTTAATCCAGTTTTCTCTAAATAGGACATCTTTGCGAAAGAAATCCCATCATTAACAGTTCTCAAAATTCAAAGAGTTTAAATAGGATTGTTTTTTTCTTTGAAATTCGAAAACTGAAAAATAATTTTAAAAATTTTCAATAAACTTTTTTTCGGTATCTTTCTTTACTTTGTTTCGATTTCTTCTAAATTTTTCAAAGTATCTGGTGGCTATATTTGACCTGAATAACATGAAAACTTCAAGCGTGTTTGAAATTGTTTTAATAAGCTTGTGATTTTCGGATAAAACACTATATCAACAAAATCACTTCTGATAATTTATAACCTCTTGTACCTCTACAGAAGTGATCACCGTTCTATTTGAAATTAGTCTTTAATATTGGTTGTAAATTTACCTCACCCAATTTAGTATTTTTTTTTCAGTTGAAAAAAAAAACATTTCATTCAAGGGTGATTTGCTTAGTTTAGATCAGTTTAGAGTTCTCATAATACATCATTTGTAAGGCAAACATATTTTTAGGCTTGCGTATGTGATCCAAGGTATCTCAAATGTGGATCTCTACAGTTTTTTTAGCCCAAGTTTTCATGAAAGTTTTTTGACTCAACGACCATCTACCCAAATATCGGATTAACTTCCGACCGATACAAATTGTTATTCAATACTTCTTTAAAAATGCCATGTGTTCCACATCATTTCCCTCCAATTGAACAACGTTCGAGAGAAACGTACAAAATGATCAATGTTTTTTTTCTTCTGTTTTAGTAGCTTGTCCTATTTTTCTTCGGGCTAGCTGCTGCGTTGTTTTCGAACTGTTGCGAGGCTCCTCTTCACCTTTGGGTAATAAAATCAAATTGAATCAACCATTCAGCGCATCTAGCGAAGAGGTAACGTAACGCCCATGATTCGAGGTCGAGTCTGTCTGTTTATTTTTTAGGGCTTAGTTCCCGTAGCACGGACTCTTGTTGAAATTCCATCTGGCTTCCGAAATTATTCTACAAATGCACGCAAACTTGTTACTAAAACAAAAAGTTTTTTCTTCGAATGTGTGGTTTCCGTCTTAACTTTCGTCGACTCATTTTCCTTGTTTTTTTTTTTAGATGCAGTGAATATAAAATGGAAGGCATTTTTGGCAGCTCAATTTCCAAAGCATAGTTTTTGATTTGAACAGTTTATACCATACTTGAAACTTGTTCTGTAATTTGTAAAATTATCAAATCTGATTTTGAATAGTTTTACTTATTACCCTTACGATAACCAAGGGCATTGCAGCCAGGACTTTTTTTTACCGCAAATAACTTTGTTCACAGAATGGTCAATTATCACTCAAGGAACTTAAAATGGTAAACTACTAAAGTACAACCTACATCTTAGATGTATGCGCCCTCACTTATAAAGAGGTTGTTCGTCGACCTGAGTAGAGAACCAACCATGAACCAACCACTCAGATGAACGCTGAGTAGTTGGTTCATGTTAGATCTTGAAGTTTAGGCTTTTTTCAGTTTAGGCTTTTTTCAGCTAATGGAGGTCGGCCTTATTTCTATCGTCGTATTTCACTTATGTTTTTACTAGTTTCTAGTCTGTTTTAATTGAAATTGATTCAAATGTAACACAGAGGCGAAGCGGAGCTTCTCATCACTTGCGATACAAAAATGTTTGACTATAAATACCAGCAAATAAAAAGATCAAGCCAAAATTGAAAAAAAGGACAAAAAAGACCAGAAACAAAACTATCTGCACCAGTAGGAGTTTTACAAAGAGCATTCATAAGACTAAAAAAAACCGAAGCTTTCTGGGGTACCTAAGCCGACAAAAATTAGATACGAAAGTCAAAAACACTTTCAGTTTCGACAAAGAAATCAGGTCCCGACTGGAATCGAAGTTCCGAGATTTGCCGTCTTAAACATAAATGTTACCACTGCACTTAATGCATAGAACACTCCTCGAATTCATAAAGAAAACATCTTCCAAAATTTTTAAATGAAGAGCATGAACATTTTTTTTAAAAAGCAAAAAAAATAGGCAGAACATCTTGGAACGCCCAGAACCCGAATACACTGAATTCTTTTAAATTTGAATACAAAACGCCCAAATTTTAGAAGACAACTTTGGAGCTGCGCCAACTAAGCCGATAAATAAAGCAGACACACAGAAGTCCGACAAAGATTTTTTGACACGCGGACAGTTTTCCGCTTACGAAAAAAACCAGGTCCTGGCCGGATTCGAACCATTGACTTTATTGGCAGGTGCGTTATCTCTTCGCCAATTTAACTCTGCGTAAACTCTTCGCGAACTAACGTCTGAGTTTTGATTTCAACGTCTGACAAAGGTAAAATTATTCAAGTGATTCTGTTAAACTAGTTGTGAACCCGCAAAAAATGTATATTCCGGTTTCATAAGGCTTGCTAATGGCAAGCGTATAGATAAGTTTGTGAAAACTTATATTCAACTTATCGGATACTTTTTCAAAAACCAAAAAAAAACATTTGCTTGAAATTTTACTCGCTGCTTTTTGAGTGACATGCTATATTTTTCATATCCCTTTCAGTGAACATAATTGAAGTCAAGATTCTATGCCAAATTTTATGTTTTTTATTTTAGTTTTTTTTCGGTCATTTATTTTTAAGTTTTTTTTATTTTGGATTAAGAGCTATGCGGCCTACAATTCTAGCAACAATAACGGTTTTGAGGAACATACTGATGTTTATAGCTGCAATTGCTATCAGATCAGAAAACACAGATCACATTAAAAGTGCTCAATTTCGTGTCACTTTGACTACATAGTAATGACAGTTCCTCTTCTAGTAGTATTTTTCTTTTTGTATTTGGTTCTTTGTTATGATTCAACTTTATACAGTGTAACTTTTTGTTGAGTTTTTGGTTTTGTACTCACGAAACTCTGCTGTTAGAAGAAAAAAAAGAGGTTTCTTCAACTGCATAATTTTTTGCGTTACTTTTTTTCGTCGGTTTGTGCGGACTTTTGTTCCAGCAACTGAGAGCCCTTTTTCTCTTAATATATAATTTCGTTGTTCTTGTTTTAAAGAATTGTTATATTTGTTTTTTTTTTAAATATAGTTGGGTTTTCAAAAAAAAAAGTTCATCTGCTTTTAAAAATCTACTAGTGTGCAACGCACCTCCCGTGCTTCGATTTATCGACAACTCATGAAAAAACGCATATATTGGAAACAAGATTTGCAGCCTTTTAATGAACTCTGACAGGGTTGGTAAACTCAAAATTTATTAAAACAATGTATATTCCAGTTTTGAACAACCATAAAAGCTTCATTTCAAAAACTGGAGAAATTTGGAGGCTAGATTTGCAACAACTGAGAGTAATATTAGAGCATCAAACTATAGGGTTGGGAATTTCAAATTTTTTGAATTTTTTTCAACCTAAGTTTCCCGAAAAAATCATAAAAAAACGTCGTATCTCGGAAACTAAAAGAAATTGAGCATTCATAATTAGAGGCAAGATTCGTGACGCCTGTGTATAAGCTGACAGAAAGCATGTCTCCATCAAAATGAGTTTCAAATTTTGTGAATTTTTTAAGTAACCTCTATGCACATTTTTTTAAAATAAAAAAGACGTCACCTCTCGGAAACTAAAAGCATTTAAGCAGTCGCATTTGGACGCAAGATTCGCAACCACTAAGAGTACAATGACAGCACTCAACTACAGGGTGAGGAGTTTCAAGTTTTTTGAAACTTTTTTGAAAAAAATCAGAAAAACGTCATATCTCGAAAACTATAAGGATTTTGAGCAGATTTATGGGCAAGATTCACAACCCTTGAAAATACTCTGAATGCACCCAACTACACAGGTTTTTTTAATTATGTTGTAATTCGCGTTTTCTGAAAGTTTTCTTCAAAAAAAAATCAGAAAAATCGTCATATCTCGTACGCTATAATGATTTGGGCATTCATAAATGGAGGCCAAATTCGCAACCCCTTTTTGGAATCCTAACAGCAGCCCACTATTGAGCTGCTTATTTTAAATGCGGTGAAATAATCACTAAATTCAAATTGGAAAATTGAAAAAAAAAATCTTAACCATTGCAATATGCCATGTAGCTTAAACGTGCAAAAACTCTTTCATTAAACATGCAAAAATAATACGATGAAAAAGCTTAAACATGGCGAGATGTCAAGCCTGCATTTAAATATATAATAGATAGATTTGTACACCATCGTGTATCGGCTTAGACTCTGAAATCAAACAGCAAATGACAGTCTTCACTACATTCATTACTCTTTAAATTTCAAGAACAATTTATAATATGTGAATTTTTATAAAACTAACCCAAGTTGAGAAAACTTGATCAATAGGTAAACTTTTAAAGCCGCTGCGATATCTGAACATCAAAATCTACTTTCGAATCTACAATCAAAACTAGAAGTTGATCAAGTTTTTCGTGACATTTACCATTTTGCTTTTCGATAGTGGAGTTTGACTTCCTTTTAACAATGGAAATGAAGTTATAAAATCAAAAATCAAACCGCGAAAAATCAAACAGCAAAAACAAATTTTTAGACGGTTTCCTGAAAAAAAAAGTTACTCAAAAAAATCACCAAGACCTATATGACAGTCTTCACTACATTCATTACTCTTGAAAACTTGAAACATTTTTTAGCTGCCAGTATTTTTTGTTCCGACCATCAGAAATGGGTATATTCGGGTGTGTTATTTTTTTTCTTTTTTTCCACGCAAAATCGGGTACCACAAACAATCATCGTAATGGGTCGAGTGGTATATCATATTAAGGCACTTTCAGTCGTGATTTGAATGACATAAAACAATTTTGAAAATTTTTTCACGGTGTCGAGAAAAACCGGTTGGAAATATTTGATTTTTGGTCTAATTTCTAGCTAATAAGGTGACCGTGTAGGCTTACAATAGCTTACTTAAGCTTAATTTAGGCCGTGAAAACTTAGTTTTACTCAACTAAAGTAATTTTTGAAAGCAATTTTGCGCATCAGAAACTTGAAAACTAATTTTTAAAAAATGCTGTTCTATTTTTTCGTTCGGGTCTTTTATCACAACGTGCAGAAAAAAAAACGACACCAAATTGAAAAAAATTAATAAACTTTTTTTGTTTTCTAAGACTTAAACAGTAACCGACTATCCTTGTTTTACTTTTATAGCTGACTTTTAGTAGGCCACCCTGTAGTATAAATAGCGACCATGTCTGAGGCTCCTGAATAAATTCAACTAGATGGGCTAGTTGAAAATGAAATTATCAACATTCATGCCATCTTTGTTTTACAAAATTTCTATTTTAAAAACCGCCCAATTAAAACGCCCCTTCAATCTATCAATTAAGGAAAAAATACGACTAGAAATAAATTTTCAGTAAATGAACAAACAAATATTATTGGAATTTTTGAGAATTCTCTCTTGTGGATGCCAAATACCAACGTAGGGCTGCATAATGTTTTGCTTGAGGAACATTAAATCGCAGGGAAAGTCTCATTATCGCTGTAGTTCCTTCCAATTTCTAAAGGATTGTCCGAGCAAAAAAATCAGAAAACCCAAGTAGCATCATCTAGTGACAGTGCATGCCAATTTAGGTTAAATATATTAAAACACTGAAGGAACTATTTTTTGTCAAATTCACTCATCACGTTTTTTTCGGAATCTAGAAAAAAAAACAGCATATCTCTGCGTAATCCTCCGTTGGCGAACATCCTGAAAAGATAAGCGGAACATTCAGTCTACGTTTTCTCTTCCGAAGTTTTCTACCTTAACCTGTTTTCAGAAGAAAGTGAACCATAGTTGTGCGGTCAGTCTGAAAAAGTCCATAAAGCAGAGCCGATCAAAGCGATCATTTATTGGCCCGTTTGGTAATATTTAAAAGCAATGAAAGCCTTAGAAACGTGTTGATTGGCACAAAAAGATACTTCCATTTCGGTTCTGCAGGTCCCCTTGGAATTAGGCTAACTTCAGAGGAAAATCGAACTGACAGTGGAAACCAGATACGCTGCAGCTTAATTCAATTTTGCCCACCATTTGTTTCAGACTGAAAACATAGAATACACATGACATTCAATAGTAGTTAAATTATTCTGACACAACCCCCGCGGCTGTAAACTATCGCATTATGCTAATTCAAGAAACCATTTACAATTTCATCAAAAAACGGCGCATTGGAAAAAAAACTTTGAAAAGAATACTGAATTTCATTTGGTAAAAAAATTGCATACCAATAGCAGCAAATATCCTTCCATATCCACAAATTTTAAAGGGATAATAAACCAAACTCAGAAATAGCGACCATAGAAACCAAGCTAAAATTTGAGGTAATATGTAATTTCCGATTTAATATGCTCTGCGCGAACATGTTTTATAAATTTTCAGACCGCCAGCCATTAGTTAAACATTACAGGAGGATCGTTTTTCCCCACACAAAAAGAGGGTATATGAAAGTTGAAACACTGCAAAGTCAGAGCTAAAATAATTTTAAATTCTGCTTTCTCAAATAACGAGGCAACAAAAAATAATTGGCACCCAGAAAAAAAACGGAATAAAGATAGCGATTTTTTCTCGCAATTAGGAGCAAAAAGTTGGGGTAAAGGCGCAACTCCCTTGCCAATTATTATATTGCACTATTTCTAAAAAGTCACTCCACCCCAGTATAGACCCATTTTAGGGAGCACCCAGCTACGCGCTATCCCTGCTGCTTCTGCTGTTGCTGCATTCATCATTTGGAGAAAAAGAAACGAACCCTCCGCCGCCAGCAGCTCATTTCACTCATGGCATAGCTAGATTAGACAAGCTTAACACGCAAATTTAGACGCACTTCACTCCAGGTATAATATGCCTATTCGATCAAGTAAAAAGCACGCATAAATTTTAAATTTTACCCGCCATAGTCTTACTGTCATCTCAAACATTGCACTCATTGTCTGCGGCAAATTTCAATCGGAAGCCACTTTTAACTCTATTAGTTGCCTCATTCTTCTATCAAACAGAGCCCATAATATTGCACTCTTTCAGTCATATATTCCATCAATCACTTCAGTTCGAGCCCCCACTCGAAGAGCTTAATTTTATTCTAAATTTAAAAGTGACATACATCGCATCGTTACTTTATTCCCTGACAGCAGATATCGAAATGGCGCGACCCTTTTTCAAGTTGGCATTTCATCTCTAATTGGGTAAATTGTAAAAAGCCATCCTCATTACATTATTTGCCTTCTCCTCTGCATTAATTCATTATTATCGCTTCCCCTCGAAAGGCCTCTTCCCAAACGGACGGGACGAACGAAACTAGAGGTACTAAAGAGAGCCGATCACTTCAATCGACGCAATTGTAAAAACACTTTAACAATTTGCTATCGTCAATATTATATCATATCATTCAATTGAGTGTAAAAGCTCTTATGCTGTTTTTGAAAGTGGTGCTGACACTGGAGCCACATCGTTCATTTTAACACTATCTTTCAAACTATCTCTTTGTTTATGCGAAGGTACTTCTATCCAGGAACGTTTATCGGGCAAGTAAATATCTTCACTTCTGGTTCACATTATTTCTACATGTAACTTAGAATTTAGAACTTTTTCATCGAATTCTTCAAAAAAAGTACACGGATAAAATGACGAAAAAAAAACTGTTTAATTAATCACTTTGTTTGTAGACTCCTAAAATTTATAGTGTCATGAAAATACAATCAAGGTCATTGGTTTCAAAACAACAACTATAGCCAGTTGCTGAGCAAGTAGCATAGAAAGTTCCTGATTCCGGCCACACTAGTAGCATAGAAAGTTCCGGCCAATCTGCAAAAATGAGAAAAAAATGCTTTAAAAAAGCTATTGCTGTAGCACATTAAAACGTTACTTTGTGAAGTGGTCGGAACAAAACCCTTGGATAATGTTGTGTTAGTAATTATGAAACATAGAGGCAAAACTTCGCTTCGGAAACACTGGTGATAACACGACAAAAAAGCAGCTTTATAAAGTGAAATGGGAAAAAGAAGAAATAAGGCTCTAATTAGTAAAACTTTGCTGTGTATCGGATTCACGCCTGCGACTTCGAGATTAGGAGTCTCACGCCTTGCCCTCTCTGCCACGGACGCTGAATTCTCGGCAAACACTAGTCACAAATAGAGCAGCTACATAGGCTAACAACTTGCCAGTGCGATGCGGCAGTGACACCAAACTTAAATAGACACAATTTTGCATCTAATAGTTTGGAATATAAGCTGAAGGCCTCCACACTAACTTTGCATCTAGCAAGATGGAAATCAAAAAGCCAAAGTATGTATAAATTATGCATTTCGAAAAATTGCGAGATACATTGAATTGAAAAATTTCTAAATCAAGTAACTATTATTGCACTGTTGTTTGAAACAAAAAAAAAGCTTTTTTGTGGTTCTTTTGATGAATTAAAAATGCATCAAGTGTATTAGCATATTACTACTCGAATTTCAAAGCACATTCTATCAAGAAGCCGTAAAGGTGACAACAAAAGTGGCACAAATAATTGCATCTTAGGTTTTAAAAAAAAGAATAGTTGTACTATTACACTACGATCGCTAAAGCGCGCGAGTGTAAACAGAAGTATTAGTAATATAAATGAACTCTATCAAAGAGAAAATATGACAACTTATTATTTTCTAAACTATAGTTTTTTTAAGAAAAACTATTTGGAGTAGAATATAAACATCACAAACATAGCGCGCCAAGCTGGCCGACAGCAGAGAATTAGACGACAGTCTTTGAGTCGAAAAAATAACTGAAAAAATTTCTTAAGTCTTTGTCGTAATCAATTTTTAGCAACTCCCAACACACGAACAAATAATTCTGATCTCCTTACAAGCGTCGCATTACAAGACGACTACGCCGATTTAAAAAGCCGAGGGAACCTTAAAACAAAAAAAAACGATACGGAGCTTGAAATGCAGACAGGCTCAAAATATATCTATTGGCCAGATAAGTGTGCTGGTATAAATGATTCAGTGATTTTATTTAACAAGTTACAAGCCCGAAAAAGTATTATTTTCTTATTTGGGTTTGGACAAAATAACGTATGAGCGCAAAAAAAACGGCAAATGGTCTGAAGGTTTCTGTCACCGCTGAAAGATGTAAATTTAAAAGTCGACCAAATTATTAGCTTTTTGCTGCACCCGTTAAAAAATCGGTAGCAGATTTTGACTAATTTTAGTGTCCTACATGACCAATCTTATTGAACTGTACACAAAAAAAATCTAACAACACAGTTACACGCCATGCATGCAGGATAGCATCGCTAACGCATATTTGACAATGGCAAAAGATCACTCGCAGGAAAAAATTTCCGCGTAATTAAACATGAAACATTCCCTGATATGTTCCTGACAAACATTTACGCGCATTAACAGCTCTAAAATAATACATCCATTATTACATCACAGCGAGAAAATGACCACACTGGATGGACATTTTTTCTTTTCGAATCGGCTAAAAATTGATCAAAACTATTTTCAATTGTAATATTTATTGTTTCAAATCACATTTTTTTCCTACCAAATCTTATCTGTTGGCGCATTCTTATTCATTTCATTGATTAAAAACTTCGCTAAATTTGATAAAAACAAATAAATCAGCGTGAAAAGGCAATCTACCAAAAAAACTCTGAATGCGGCAGAATTGAACATAGCAGAGCATGTTAGTCAGCAAAACAGTAAGTACCATAAACTCTACAATATTCTAAGAACGTTTTGTTCGGCCACAACACACATCCACAAGCGTTGAGAAGGAACAAAGGCTCGTTTTCATTGGCTGGAAAGACTTTGGTTTCGTAAAATCATTTTCTACAAAAAAGCGGTCATGTGGCGTCGACTGATGAACAAAAAGCCTCTTTTTGAGACAGAATTCGAACACAACATATATCAAAGAAAAATTACCTGTGTCATGAAAAGCGCTTTCAGGATATATTTAGCAGCAACCAACTATCATTTAAGCAATAGACGTTTTCAAGGTATAAATAACTAGTAAGATTTTCACTCACAAACTAACAAAAAACGCCTCCTCATTCACAAAAAAAACATCAAAGAAAAAGATAATTAAATATTATTGAAGTTTGGTATAAGAAAGTTTATAAACGTTTTCAGCATACCTCTGGTCTGGCCAAAGGCTGAAACAAAGGGATTGAATAGTGGTAAAAATAAACATGTGGTGTGCTGGGCGTCTGCAAATTAATGGCAGTAGGTCAACGAGCTTAAGTTAAAACAACCTTTCTATGATTAGCGGCCCTTAAAGCCGAAAAACTTGAAAGTTTCTCTATTAGCCTACCCTCTGTTGGCAAAAACGCAACACTTTGGTGACTACGGCGCTCACTGTTGTTATGCAATTATGGTAATTGTGATGCAATTTCGGCTTCAAGATATGGCGGTATGTCGAATCTTCACTAAATTATAAATACGCTAAGTAATTGCCAAGTAACAATGGCAAAAACTGTTATTATACATCACCTTTAAGAACAAGGAAAAAAGTAACAATCACCTTGCATCCCTCATCACCATGAAGCTATTTAAATTAGAAGAACTTTTTACGATTAATACTTTTTTGATAACACTAACCCACTTTGAGTTAACATTTTTTTCCATTAAAAATACTTTCATTAAGACCCACTTTTTACTTAAATGAATGTTCCTATTTTAACGATTCTTCTGATATAGCAAAGCGCAATTTAATTTATTAAATGAACTCGCTGTGCTTAAAAAGAAATGAAGAGTCAGTCAAGCCGCCAAAATATGAAATAGAGAGCGACTGAACATATTTTTCCTCAAAAAATTACCGCAAAACCAAAAAAAAATTATTAAAGAATGAAAATCAAAGCTCAAAAAATCAAAGCATGTTCGCCATTAGCTTGCTTCGAACTGCTATTTTAATGCGTTGAAATTTGGTTTGATTCGCATCGCTCAAATTAGTCGATCTTACGCGTGTAGCAACAGAAAAATGCATAAAATTGAGCATAATTCAAACTGAAACAAGGATAGCTCGTTACTGTGCATAGTTAATGTTCCGACCATAGTCTTAGAAAACACAACTTTTTTTTCAAATTAGAGTCGTTTTTTTTCGGCGTGGTGTGATAAGGGGATCTGAACGAACAACTAGAAGTTAGGCATATTCGACAGTCATAGTAAAATAAGCAAATTGGAAAACAATTTTTGTACAAAAACATAACTAGAAAAAATATATTAAAAAGACGTTCAAAAACTTCATTTTTTGCAGTTTTTGATTCCAAAAAAAAGCGCTAAAACACTCAAAAAAACTATCGTTACTCGATTAAAATTAAGTTTTTACGTTTTAATTGAGCTATTCTAAGTTTTTAAGCAATCAAAATGAGCGATTGTAACCGTGCTCGCTCGCTTTGTACTCTCAATTTAAGAGGAAAAACCAAATTTCAAACCGGTTTTTTGCGACACTGGGAAAGTATTTTCAATATTTTTTCAGTTGTTCGAATCACGACTGTAAGAACTTCACACAGAGGCGAAGTTGCACTTCGCATGAACAAACTAAAAAAATGACTAATAACGCTACTGGGAAAAACTGAATGAGTAAAACTTTCAGCACGCCATTTATTAGTCTACAAAATTGCTAAGTGACGCAAGCCAATTATGACGCATTAGCAGTACTAGTCAAAATGAAAAAAATGCCAACTAAGATGCCTCAATTTATAGAGCGGACGCATTTTAACCAGTATACGAGAAAGTTCATTAAAAACATCCGACCCTGCCCAGGTTTGAACCCTTTTATTTTGTTGCGGGTCTCCTTCCCTACCTCCACACTAAAGATCCATGATACCTTGAACCTAAATTTGTATATAAACGTCTGTGTTAATATCTTTAGCATTGGCTGTACTTAGAGGCTGGTTATTGATCAAAATGAATACTTTCAAAACGAACACATTTTGTCGCGTATTATTTGCTTTGCTTGTGTAAATATGATATGTCCCTCAACTCTCTCCGAACTAAAACACGCCCGAACACAAAGTTCCTCCCGATTTTTCAAATGGTCGGAACAAAAGTTGACGAATAGCAAACACGCGAAACATAAAAAGATAAGATCGCACGTTATATATATTTTTAACATTTTGAGTCCAGGTCGTCGATATCTTCAAAAGGTATAAAATTTTAATGTTAATTTAAAATGTGTGTGGTGTAACTGTTTGTTTTTTGAAATTTGGAGTTTTTTTAATCAAATCATCCCGACAAGCCATATAAAGTACAAAGTGATAGATTTCACTCCTAGTAACATAGCATTTATGACAAATAGCCTGCTATAAACAAGTTCGAAATATTTCTAAGACGGATTAAATCTCCGCTTACGCGTTAATTGCGCGAAACATATCGCGCGTTAGTTGTCCCAAATTGGCGATCTTTAAGCCCCCATAACTTAACGAACAATAATCACAGGCACAATAGTTTCTTAAATTTGAGCTCATGACAACAATACTTTACAAACGTTATAAAAAATATTGTCAAAAATTGCTAGTTAAAAAAAATTCTCTAGAGAAAAAAACACCCGGCCCACAAATGTTTCGTCACTTTCTTCGCAAGTCGGAACAATAGGCTCTCTTATATTTCAATTTTTGATATGCTTAGCGAGCCTAAAATTCCTAGTTACTGAATAACAAACCAATCATAAATAAAAAAAACTCCGAAGAAACGACTCTTTAAGGAATTACTAAATATGCTTGTTTCACATTTCGCCCAACAAAATTTCCTGGGTATATTTTGATGACGCTTCTTAACATATGTACTTGCTAGCTATTTCTTCTGATGAAAGCCTCTATTCTGCACCCAAAAAACAACCGTACATTATCTAGCCGCCAATGCTTCAAATAACTTCCCTTAACTTGACGCTCCATTTTACTTTTTGAGGTTTATTAATGACTAAAATCTAAAGTGAATAGTTTGAATTTTAAAAAATATACACAAGTTCTGCTGAGTTTTATACACATAAATGAAACAAACGTTGTTTAACTAAAAAGTTTGTGCAGGCTGTTTAGAAAGTTCATTTGAATAAATACACATACTACTGAATATTAAATTGAGAAGAGTTAAAAAAATAAAAAAGCTTATCAATTAAGCTTCGTATAAAACAATTGACTCTTGTTACAGTTTGTACCAATATCGCAGAATGTAAGCAAACAAGACAATTGCTGAAACATTAGAGAACTTATTATTACAACTGCTTTGTCAATTCCAATGAAATTAATATTACTAGGCTTGTAAAAATTTACTATACAAATTGGTCAAGATTCTTCTCTACAAAAACCGCTTTGCCCTGCACTATTGGTAAGTTTAATTCATTTACCGGATTCAATTGATATGTTTCCTTAGTTTCTAGATGATTAAATTCAAAAAGACATTCAATAGTACTTTTTTCCTATCGCTGAATGCTTATTTGTAAGTTTAAGCTTAAATGTATCAAAGCTAAGGCACATATAATATCTATCCAAAATCATCATCAATCAGAGGAAATGAGCAGCAGCTCAACATAAAATTTACAGTAAAATTAAACTTTTGAAACGCGGAGAAACTTTGAGCTTTCTGAAACGTGATCCAGCTCTGGAAACGCGACTGAGCCCATCAACCAATCAGGCAGTTGAAAAATCGTAGTCAGACAAATCAGTGCAGACACGGATCTGAGATTGTGCACGCAGAATTTCAAAATTAAAATTTTGACGGCCTTTAGAAAATTTTTTATTTGCGTCGGCCAAAAATGGATGCCGAAAGCTAGAACTAAAGAGGAATCCTTTGGGTGGTCAAGGGTAGAAATCCTGAATCCGCTATGCCTGAATTGAAATGTAGTTTCAAGTTGTGTTACATGTCATACTCCGAGCAAACATTACAAATGATTGAATAGATTTGGAAAAAAAGTTTTATTGTAGAAAGTTTCAGGAGTTGGGTCACTATTTTCAGTAGCTCCACTATTTTCATATAATTTAAAAACAAATCTCAACTTTCGAATTTCCAAGAAAAAAATAGATGCCCTTCAAGCTCTTTGAATTTCTAGAACGGTTTATGATTGGCACTTTTTTTGATAACATTAACCCAACTTGAGAAAACTGGATCAAAAGGTTAAACTTGTATTTCACTGGGAAATCTGATAATTAAATTCCGCGTTCGAAACTAGAAATCGTTCACCTCTTTTCGCGCCATTTCTACGCTCGTATTTGGAGAATGCTATTTACGTCACTTTCAGCAGATGAATTTCAAAATTTTATGATTTTTTCCTGAGAAAAAAACCAGCAAGACCTATATAAGAGTCTTCACTACGTTCATTACTCTTGAAAATTCGGCTATGACTCGGATTCGATCTCCGACCTACAGCGACCTAAAGAATATGAGTCTCACGCACTAACAACTCAGCCAGGGACGCTTAATAAATCACAAACACTAGCCAAAACAAAGCAGAGAACAGATGCCATGCAATTTCCAATGCTACAGATCATAATTATAGCAAAAGCACACAAATAAGTGAACACTTCTAATGAACACTTAGATTTGCGAGTTAGGGCTAAAAAAAGAAGATTCGTACTAATACACTACGCTGCTTGTTAGTGTAATCAAAGAAGGATTTCCTTTAATCACCCCTTGATACTCAAGTTAACAGAACCATGCAACAGAGACGACATCATTTGCACCTTTCTTTGAAGAAGAAAATCGACGCCTTTTTCAAAACCCGACAAACCGCTCTTATAAGGGCTGAAAACGAGAAACTATCCTTTTGAACCGCAGATTTTTGTACCTCGTAAGGTTAGTTTGAAAATGGTTGTATAGTTAAGAATAGTTTACCGCATAGGTAGAAAACACGAGTTTGAAATTTGAAAAAATGAGTCATTTTCAAACGCAGAGACAAATAGGAGCTTTGCACCACTTGCGATACATCAAGTACGTAAAGAACTGACTATGGGCAATAACTTAAGCATATTCTGAACTTTCAAAAACTACAGTAACTAGAACAAACTCTCAAGAGCACATATGATTCTAAGGCGAAAGAATAACTATTATATATAAATAACTAGGGGCCCAGCTGAAAGCTGGAGAGACCTGTTTGATTATTTTAATATTGATTATTTTGAAATTGTTTTAAAATTTCAGGTTTCTCAAGTCGATAGCGCCTTTCCTACGCAAAAAAAAGAAGCTTATGCATTCATTGGTAACGCTTTGGTAAAAAGTTTTCATGAGGGAACTTTTCAAGTCCATAGGTGTTTCCCTAGACAATAGGGGCCCAGCTGGAAGCTGGAGAGACCTGTTTGGTTATTTCAGAAAAAACGTTATACAAATTTTTGATGAAATCGAATTAGCTAGCGCTTTTTGTTTTATTGACATGAAGCGGATTCCATTGTCTAAAAAATACACACAATAAGTATATTGAATCAATAGTGTTGAATCCTAAGTGTACAGCTCTTCCCCGAGACAAATTAAGGACCAGCCGCTTGGGCAGGGGAGTTTCCTACAACCTGGTCTATCGATTAAACCCTTAA
Source organism: Symsagittifera roscoffensis (assembly GCF_963678635.1). NCBI lineage: Eukaryota > Metazoa > Xenacoelomorpha > Acoela > Convolutidae > Symsagittifera > Symsagittifera roscoffensis. The sequence goes on from NC_087062.1 coordinate 53,810,762, forward strand.
TCCCAAATCTGGATGGGTAGTTTTTGAAGAAATGGAAAGTTTGAAAAAATGGCCTAAAAACCGAAAAATTGACTATTCCTAAGTGTATAGCTCTTCCCCTAGACAAATTAGGGACGAGCCGTTTGTGTAGGGGGGTTCCTACAACCTGGTCTATCGATTAAACCCTTAATCCCAAATCTGGACGGGTAGTTTTTGAGGAAATCGGAAAGATTTGAAAAAAGGCCAAAAAAGTCAAAAAAGTGACTTTTCCTAAGTCTATAGCTCTTCCCCTAGGCAAGTTAAGGACCAGCCGCTTGTGCGGGGGAGTTTCCTACAACCTGGTCTATCGATTAAACCCTTAATTCCAAATCTGGATGGGTAGTTTTTGAGGAAATCGACAATTTCCAAAAAAAATGGGCAAAAAGTGAAAAAAGTACCGAGTTGTGAAGCTTTTCTAAGACCGTAGGGGGTGGGGTAGGGTAAAAAATGCCCTAAATTTCATGCAGGCAGGTAGGTGAAACGCTACTGAATCCATTGGTACCACTTTTATGAGAATCTGACGGGTAGTTTTTTGGGAAATCTCATCTGGAAAAAAAAACGTTTTCATAATACCTGTTTAATAAATCAAACAGGAATTAGCGAACGAATAATTATTAAAATAAAACAACTTTAAAACAAAATTTGATACAAAACTCTCAACTCGAAAATATGATTATTTCTAAATGATCACCTGAAACAATTTCAAAAAAAACAAACAAGGATAGTCGTTTGTTTTTGCGGTCGTTCGAATCACGACTGAGAGGGCTTTAATCATATATATCACTAGACACTTTCCGATGATTATTTGTGGTACCTGATTTTGTGTGGAAAATAAAAAATAATATTAAGAAAACTAAAACATACCTGAATACAATGTTTATCTTCATTTTTCAAATGATGGGACCAATTAAGACAGCAATCAAAAGTAGTTCACCAAAAACCACAAAAAAAATACTGGTGATTTACTTCTGGTGAAAAAAAAGTTGAAAAAAAACTACAACACCCGAATACAAATTTCCTCCCCATTTTCAAAACAAATTAAGCAATTCCGACTAAATTTGGGTGAAAAGAAATTACCGGCAGCAAGGAGATAGAATAAATATTAACTTCATTTAAGCGCTAAGGATGAAGGATAATCATAATCGGTTCAACATCTTGTAAAACACAGCTTGAAGAAAAGTTTTACACGGCCTGAAGAAAAATTTTTGTCCAACTTTAACGCCAAATCGATCGCTTTACTCGCTCGAAATATATACTGAAGCAAGAAACTTAAAATCAATGTTTCTTGACACTGAGAGAAAGAGGCACTTAGCATAGTGGTAAGGCGTTCATTTTTGAAATCGTCAAATCGTGTATTCGAACCCATGCCATGGCAATGCGAGGACAAGCTCTGGCTTTAGGTCTACCACAGCCTGACCAATTTCGGCTGCAATAGTGGTACCACGTGAAAGGGCTAGACGCAAAAAAAACGGCCTTGAGGAGCAAAAAAGGAGCTTCGCTCAACAAAATAACACAGTCTAGAATGTGGAAAGATAATACAAACAGACTATCCTCGAAAGGACTGTTAAGGCCTACAGATAGCTCCTCTGCGATTCGCAGGAACCATATTTTTAATATTTTTTAAAAAGCAAATTATGTACTGAACGAATGAAAGGGCTTTAAAATATGATAAATTACTCGACCTATTCTGAGTTGTGGCACCTGAATTTGCATGAAACAAAAACAAAAGTTCTAAAACACGCCCGATGACAAAGTTCTTTCCCATTTTCAGCGTTCGGAACAAAAGGACTTTCATTGAAAAGAGTTTTGAATGAAACAGTTCTGAAATAAGTTGGCCCTTTTCAAGATAATATCTTCGGATTGGTCAGCAGATGGAAACTGATATCACTCAAACTATACCGCTGCCTCGACGAGTTTTGAAGTGTACCTCCGTGAAACATGTCGACCAACGGCTTGAACTTTTCATGTGACGTTTAAAGTCTTGCAAAAACGAATATATCATTTTTTTAGGATTGAATCGAGTTATTTATAAAAATTGCAACCAAACTGCTTCAATTTCTTTATTTTCATAAAGTTACGACGCATTAAATTTCACTTTATCAGTTGACTATTTTGTTGGTATCGAAATTAAATGAATGTGCTTTGAGAAACGTCAATATTTATTCTGCAGATCAAATACCTTCTAACTCATTGAACTCACCAATTGTCATCTAAATTGTTCTCTTTTAATCATCAGGCGACCGATGTAGCCATCCAACCCTGCATTTCTTCATCCGATGGTATATTTTAGTCTGAACACTATAAGCAATTTCAACAGACACTCTTAATGCGTACTTATACATACTACACTCTAAGCTGACAATTTCTGTCGAGCAGATTAAGATTCCGCGAAGAATCTTTATTTGATATTACAACAAGAAAGGATAATAATCATTCAAGATTTCCCCACAGAAAACCTTGAAACAAAATAACCACTCTCTTAAGAATTGTTTCAGTTTTAAGCAAAAGCGGTTTAGCGAGTGAAATCGATCAAACTTGAGGTAAAACCATTATAGTGCATTTGATTGATCGGTTCAAAATATCACAAATTATCCAAATAAGAAACAATGTATTGCATTTTGCGACAAACGTTTTTCAGCCTTTGTTAGATGTCCAATTGAATCAATTTTTTGTCGACAGATCTTTCGCTCAACTGAAACTACTGTGTGGAAATTACTTCTCTATTCTGACTAAACAACAACAAAACGGAATCGAGCATCTTACAGGTCTAAGCTTCACGGCGATATTGAATACAAATACATTGACAACATTATACTCTGTTGTTTTGAAGCCACAGAGGAAGCGGCACAGACACCAACATTCGCTCGAGTTAATTGGAACATATAACAGAAGCAATTTTACGTCAACATTAGTAGCTAATACTCAACTCCGTGTGGCAGAGACAAAAATTAAAAATTACGACACATCGCATCACAGTTTTACGCAAGTTCAAGCGGTGTGAAATTAATTAGTATATACTTCTTCTCTTCACAAGACAACATCGGTAGACTGGCAAAAATAGGACCGACTTATTTTGGTTAAAAGCCTTGCAAGTTTCGTTCACATTCACATCTGAGTTGGTTACTCCTGCTGCTGGTGATTTTGCCTTGTCGACTATTTGGTCGCTTATTTGATAGCAGATGGATTGCAAGAAGGAGAGGTCGGGTTCGAAGGAGAGGAGTGTTGAGGGAAGTGAGGAGACAGGGGAAGGGAAAGCGCTTAGCACTACAGAGCGAAATGTCAAGTCAGTTCCTCCCATCCCTAGACACAAACTCAACATTCCTTCATTAACTCAAGGTGGGTGCTTAAAACATTAAATATACACTCATTAGGAAAAGTACATATTCCAAATGATACTTGGGCCTGATTTAAACGCATAACTTTTCATAAGGAAGCTTTCATGAGTGCTGCGATTAAAACAAATATTGCTGAGCAATAATGGTAACTCACTAAATCAGTGTGAGTAACCAAAATTTTCACATTAAAATATCTCTGTAGAAGTCTACTTGAAGCCGAACAATTGGACCTATTTGTTCTACTAACTTTATGCAACTCTTCGAATTTAAAAAACTTTCAAACACGCGTAAACTATTTTCAGGTCAGCCTATGCTGGCGGATGGGCTAAAACAGATCAGGGAACACCTTAAAGGCCAGGGCCTGTTAGATGAGAAGTTGGTGTCCCAAATTCTCAAGACATCCTTAGAGGCGTTCAAGAAGGAGTCAAACCTGGTTGAGGTCAGATGTTCAGACGCAGTCATCATCGGAGACATCCACGGACAGTTCTATGATCTGCTCAACATCCTAGAAAGAGTGTGTGGAGACAAACCACCACAGGGTCAGTATAATTATTACTACGGAAATTAGCGTCTAACAAACTAAAATTATCACAGTAATCAAAAGAAGCTCACCAAAAAAACACGAAAAAAATGTTATCCTGGCGATTACGCTTTTACGACTTTTCATCTTTTGCTAAATTTCTCAGATCAACAGAATGAAAACATTCAATAATTATCTACAACAAACAAAAACAAGTAAGAACACACCAAAGGACATGCTAAGATTAAGCCTATAACACGAATTGGTTCTTATGGTTAATCAAGTGGTTCTCAGATGCACAGCGCTTGCGTGATAATTTTACATCTCAAGTTCAACTGCTCCTAGGCACAACTAGCTACGTCTTCTTGGGCGACTACGTAGACAGGGGTTCGTTCAGCACAGAATGCATCCTCTATCTGTGCTCTCTCAAACTACTAGCCCCCAAAAACGTCTTCCTCCTCAGGGGCAACCACGAGTCAGAGAAGCTGAACAAGAACTTCAACTTCCACGAGGAGTTCACTCAGAAGTACTCGGAGGACCTGTTCCAGTTGTGTCAGCAGATGTTCAACTCCATGCCACTGTGTGCCGTAGTGAACAACAAGTACTTCTGTGCTCACGGGGGAATTAGCCCTGAGGCCAAAGTGCTCAGCGACATCAACAAGATCAAGAGACACAAGGAGATCCCACAGTATGTGTCGCACACAAAACAGACAAATCACAAGTATCAGTCGGCAATAGGGCTGAACAAATATTTCAAAAGCATGCCATTAAGTATTGCCATTTTTGCTATTAAGTATTGCAACAAAAGCCGAAAATAACTGAAAAAAGTCACATGTACCATTGAAAACTAAACAAGGAACTTTCGGAATGATAGACAAGCCGAATATTCAAAAAAGTCCTTTCAGCAGAAGAAGACAAAAAAGCATACAGACAATAATCTAAATTAGCCGAAAATTTTCAGTATGCAAAAAAAAAACAGTTTCGACTGGAATCGAACTCCCGGGCTTTTTGGTGAACCCAGGACCTTCACCAACCCTTGACATCATTATGAACCAAGGCAGATCAGTCCTGTGAACAAAGTTATTTACGGGAAAAAAAATCTACTACCCGATTGCAAAACCCTTGCTTATCGCAAGGATAATTAATAACTGTAAGCTAACAATGACTATTTTTTGGGAATTTTGATCCTAACTTAGTCAAAAATTTAGAGAAACTAGAAACAAAATGTGTGCGACACATACTCATTCTTCCTTCAGAGAAGGGTAAGCAACATTTTAAAATTATTTATCCACTTGCTTCAATTTTACTATCGTCCAGAATTGGTACAATGACATACGAAACAGTTCCCATATGAAATAGGCTTCATATGTGCTAAGTAGGAACCTTCCTCGAACCCAACGTACGGGACATCGACGCCAACAATGATAGCTTCTCATTCCCTTAAAGGCAGCATTCAAAAAACGACTACTTCATTTAGTGTGTTGCCCGCAAAGAGTATAACGGCTGGCATGATGTTTGTTTCATTTAAGGACAACTAAATTTAGCATTATTTCACCTATTTGAGGACTAGTTAATTTTTTCTTCTCTAGTTAATTTTTTCTTCTTTTTCTTCAAACGTTGTTATTTTTTTAGAACGATGACGGATCTATTGTGGAGTGACCCCTGCGAAGACTATGAGGACAACGAGAGTACGAAGAGCAGTGAGATGTTCCAGTTCAACCAGCAGAGACAGACCTCCTACCGCTATAACCACGCCGCCATCCGCAAGTTCTTACAGAAGAACAAACTCACCAGTGTCATCCGCGGACACGAGGTACAACTCACCGGAGTCAAACTGTTCAAGGCAAGCCTGTTACTTTTGTTGCCACTAATTCTTCTTATTTACCACACAGTTCAGATCGGTCAAAATTGTGCCTTTATCAGTAGGAAGGAGATTTACACCACTTGCTTGACACTTTATTGTAAACGTTTACCTGCCTTAGAAAAAGATGAGTACTCAATGTTAATTGTACCGGGCTGATTGTTAAGTGCAGGGCCGTTAACTGAAAGTGACGGAAACAGAGATAATAGTATTTTGAATTAGTGTAAACAGATAAAGGGATTAAAGATGAGAAGGAGTATGAGGGCAACCGTTTAAAAGCGAGAGCGCGTAATGGCTAAGAAAATTAAGATAACAAATCAAAGAAAATGCCAAGAAATTAAGATGTGACCAATTTGGTATTAACAAGTAGCAGAGAAACTTCCGACCATATTTTTGAAGAAAAAAAATTATTTTTTTTCCTCTTGGAGGTCGTTTTTTTTGTGCGTGTTTGATAAAAAAGATTGGACGAACGTCTTAAATATAAGCATATTCCACACTCTTTGTAAAATTGGCAAGATCAACAACAGTTTTTGTCGAAAAATGACTTAAAAACGCTCTAAAAAATTTTTTACGTTCGAAAATGGTACATGTTTTGCCAAATTTTCGAATCCCTAAATGGCGCTAAAAACTTCGAAAACAAATATAACTAGAGCAAAATTAAATTTTCAGGTCCTGAATGCGCTTATCCTTTTATAAAAACCAATTTTAAGCCTGCTCGCTTGCTTTATTCGTTCGAAATTAGACTAGAAAATCAAAAATTTCAAATCCATTTTTCTCGAGAAAAATTTTTTGAAATTTTAGATGTTGTTCCATCCACAACAAAAAGGGCTTTAATATGATATATCACTCGACCCTCTCCGATGATTATTTCTGGTTCCTGATTTTACGAGGAAAACAACAAGAAGTTGAAAAAAAAACATACACGCTTGAAAAGACAGTTCCTCTCCATTTTCAATGTTCGGAACAAGAATATACTCACTCAGAGTCGAAGCTGAGCTTCACACCACTTACGACACATCAGGTAGATAAAAAACTGAAATAATAACTGCAGCATAACTGCAGAAATAATAGCTGCAGCATAAAATAAAACAAGACTGCTCGTATCAGGGCGAATCCGTGAATGTTCCGACTGCCCTTTAATTGGTCTCGGATTAACTATAATCATAAGCTTATCGTAAATTAAATATTGGCATAACTACAACTTTAAGTCTGATAATATCAAAATTCAAGTGGTGCAGTTTGAGTCATGTATGGTGTTAACAAAACTAATCAGCTGCCTCAAGTCAACTTGGAGCAATTTTGTAGTGCGGGATAATAAAACAAGCAGTTTTAGACATACTCTTGGTAGGTTACTATAGTGGTGTGCAGACTCGGCTGTCCCCATGCAGACCAAGAGATCAATGCCCCAGGGGACCTGAGTTTGTAAAAAGTAGTTTGAATTTTAAATAAAAAACGGACATATATAATCCTCACGTTCTTCGAAAGTCGGAACAACACTATTACACTATAAAACTCAGCCAAATTTCTTGAAATACTATTACCAACAGAAATAGGAAAATTTTTCCAGGCTTATCTTTATCATCGAAATTTCCCAGCGCCCAAGCTTTCTGTTATCATTTAAAAATCAATTGAAACTTGAAAAAAAATAAATCGAAGTTGAAAAAAAAAACGATAAGCATTTCAAAAACGATCGAAAATGAACAATGCACGCAGTCAATTTTCGAATGAAGTCTGGACAGATTAGTAAATAAAACTATATAAAATAATAATGAACTGACATTTTAAGACAAAAAGGTCAAAACCGACAACTTGATGTTTGATGCAGTTCGAATTCAAAAATATGTTTTTCGTGCATCCCTCTAGAAGTAGCATTCAAGTAAGCGAAGTAATTGGCCTTTGAAAAAAATTTAAAGGAACCTAACCCCCGATAAAATTGGAACTTAACTCCAGACACACCTTAAAGGAGAGCGAAAAAAATCAATTTTTACCTCGTTTAAATTAGCGGCCAAATCTAATAAAGGTCTATAAAAAGCCGGAAGCGTTAAAATAATTTCTCTAAAAGCAAGTTCAAAGACCCATTAAACAGTTCAATTTTGCAGTTCACAATCTTTGATCAAAGAAGTTTCTTTAGCAGGAAGCGGATCTAGGATTTTCTCGGCTAGGGGCGGATTTAAAAAAAAATTTTAGGTCGACTAAATTGATTTTCCGAGCATTCTCAGAACACTATAAAGATCCTATTGTGACAAAATTTTCAGCGCCACAAGCAAAATTTTGGAAAAAATGCGTTTTTCCAGCCCTCGCACCCCTTCAAAGTTAGTATATATTGGCGCCTTTAGAAAAGGAGTTGGTCGCCAAAAACGAATGTCATAAACTTTGATTGGTTAGGGACCCTTTGATTGGTTAGGGGGGTCGAAACCCTTAGGGGAGGGGCGTCCCCCCAAATCCACCCCTGGTCTTTAGCAAAGCAATCAATATCAATATTTATGGCGTGAACTGTTCAGAAACAGACTCCGTCGTTTCTGTTGTTATGAAACACGCATCGAAAACTGTTCAGGGGCAACATGTCCTCATTGTCAGAGTCAATCGTTACCAGCATATAACTGGAGGTTTTCTTTTTTAGCACAAGGAAGATAAGTTCCCTTCAGTAATCACAGTATTCTCTGCTCCTAACTACGTGGATTCCTACAAAAACAAAGGGGCAGTCATCGTCATCAGCGAGAAAGACATGGACTTGAGGAGCTACAATGCAGTCGATCATCCCTTCCTCTTACCCGAGGGTCTCAACGCTTTCACGTGGTCGCTGCCTTTTGTTGGTTAGCTAGATAACAGTTGTCAGGAAATAAATTAACAGACTTCTCGGAAGTCGGCACGTCAACATCAAACCTCAAAAAATCTCTAGGCCGAGCTATTAGAAAAAGTTACAGGTACCCTTAATTTAATCATGATAACAGACTAACAGGCCGAACTAGCCAAACTGGTCAGAAAACTAGTGTAAGAGCTAATTTTTTAGTGTATTAAGGGTTGCGATGGCAACAGTGACCACACTTCCATTTTTCAACAGGAGAGAAAATCAACGAGATGCTAGTGAACATGTTAAATGTGTGCACTAAAGAAGAACTGGAGGCGAACAAAGTAGAAGAAAAAGAATCAGTGGCTACCCCTTCCTCCTCTCCCAAACACCCCCACATGACAGCAGAGCGGAGGGAGGTGGTCAAGAATAAGATCAAGGCAGTGGCTAAAATGGGCACATACTACAAGACACTTCAGATGGAGAACGATGCAATCATGAAGCTCAAAGTGCTCTCACCTGGAGGGAGACTCGCACCAGGTACAGTGAATAAGTCAAACACCGAATTTAAAGGGACTCAAGTGGGGAGCGGTGGTGAAGTGGTTACGTCTCCGCCTCTCACTCGAAAGGTTGCATATTGAAAACCCAGGGAAAGGTTGCATATTCGTGCTCGTTGCTAGAGGGTGGGGCAACATTTCTCAGCAGAATAGCCAAAAAATTGCATGTAAATCTTAAGCAGGGTCGCAATAGCGATTCTCAGTGAAAAGCTAAATAACTCGTATGTTGGTCCTTCAACTTGTGGAAAAATTGTCTTAATTTAAAGGCTCAAGTCAAATAGATCTCAAATACTAGCTATTAGAATAACTATCCAAAAGCACGCACATTAAACACACAGAGTCAAAGCGGAAGCAAACCCAAAATTTCCGTAAGTATCGATAAGAGATAATTAGACCAGGCTAAAGCTGGAGGTATTCTGATATTTTTTGAATTTGTTTCACTGATAAGAGTAAAAAATGTGTAATTTCAAAAATTGGCCTTCGCGCAAAACCTTAGTTGTTTCCTTACTAAAATAAGTAAGGGCCAAGATTTTAAAGATATTGCTATTTTCCCACGAACAAACATTTCTTATAAAAAAATAAAGATTCGCCGGTTCTGCAGGAGAAATTCTCGCAACTGGTTCATTCGATTAAACCCTTCATCTCAGTTTTGATAAGGTAGCTTGTTTTGTGAAAAGTCGAAAAAATTTTAAAGACGGTCAAAATATCACATTTTCTTCAAATCCATAAGTTTTATTTTAAGAAAATTGGGCGACGACAAATATAACGGCTTTCAACAACCTGTTGTTTCGATTAAGCCCTTGATATCAGATCTGGCAGGATAGTTATCGAGAAACGACAAAAAAAAGTCAACCAATAAAAAAATTTTCCGAGATTCATAACTTATGTGTAACAAAACTTGGACGTAGCCGCTTATGCAGAATAAGAGGTCATTGATCTGTCAAACCAAAATCAGCTGACAACCAAACCAAATGAAATTTAAAAATTGAGATCTGATGTAGAAATGTAATGCAATATATCAGGTCCCACCTACGAAATGCATTACATTTTTACATCAGTGAAATTCGTCAGAGAAGTAGCACGTTGCTCGAATAACCTCTACTTTCGTTATGGAAACGAAACCCAAAAACGCTAACCAAAACGCGGCATGACGATTGCTGAAAATTTTACATAAATAAAACAACCTTTCATGAGGAAAAGTTATTACACAGAGAAGAAGCCGAGCTTTACAACATTTGCGATGCAAAAATGAATGATTATAATTTAAATCAAACCAAAGGAAAAAACAGAAAACTCTTTTTTTGTCAAAAAATTATAAAAGGAAAATTTTTTTCACCGGGAAATATGCCGGCGAAAATAAGCAGACAACCTAAAATACCCAAAAAATATTCAGTTTGCGGAAAAAATATGTCCCGACTTGAATTGACATCCCGGGCTTTGCCGTCTCAAACATGCGTGTTGCCACAAGTTGGAAGAAACTGGAGACTTCAAAAAAACCGGGCTACGGGAATTTAACCGAAAAAAATAAACAGACGGACTATAGTCCAAAAATTGTACACACAGTGACGAAGCAGAGCATCACACCACTTGCGATAAAAAAAGATTGTCTTTCGTAATAAGAAAATTTAATAACTAAATTTAAAAAGAAAAACCACCCTAAAAATCGTTACCGTTTGTCAAAACTTTGATTGCGAAAAAAGCCAAATAACCCAGAAACGAAATTACCACAATCATTAAAACTTAAGGAGATTTCAAAATGCCAGAAAGAAGCCGAACCTTCAAAAAAGTTCATTTGCGAGCAAACCGACTATAGTCTAAATAGGTCCAAACATTTTCAGTTTGTAAAAAACAACAGGTCCCTACTGGAATCGAGCTCTTAGCCTTTGTCGTCTCAGACAGAGTGTTACCACTGCACCAATTGCTCAGAATTTTCCTTGAATGTGAATTTATACTAAAGCAAATGATACACACAACAATTTCGCAAGGGTAAAAATCATGAGCGTCAAATTTGAAACTAACAGCAATCAATCAAGATCAATTCAATTATAACAAAAATTTTTAAATCCAAAGAAAAGTCCATGCTTTAGAACTAAGCCGGTAACAGTAAACACAATCGATATTCCAACAAAATAATTTTTCCAGGAAAAAAAATTTAATTTGAAAAAAGGCTCCCGACAGGAACCAAACCTAGAGCTTTTATCTTCCCAAAGATATGCGTTACTTCTGGCTAAACCGTCATTGAAGTTAAATTTCTTATGAAGTGCCAAACATCTCATGTGGAGAATCTATTAGCAAATTTGTTACGAGAAAAGTCTAGTACCCAGGGGCGGATTTAGAATTGGACGGGGAGGCGGGAGCTCCTTCCCCCTTCAGGGATTCGACCCCCCTCCTCCCCACCAAGCAAAGACTTCACCTTTCATACTATGCCAGACATCCATTTTCGGCAAACCAGCCCTAACAATTTTTAAGGACGCTTTTGTCGCTAGTATATACAAACTATTAAGGTGATCGCGCGCCAAAAAATGCACATTTTTTTGTAAAAACTTTCCAATTAGTGCCCAAAAACCGCCTTTTTGACCGCCGTTTTTTTTAAAACAATTGCCTGCGGCGCAAAAAGTTTTGTCAAAAAAGGGTCATTATACTATTGTAGAATGCTTGGAAAATCAATTTGTCGTAAAAAAAAGAGGGAAATTTATCCAAAAAAATTATGGCGATATAGTAGTTCCCGTCGAAGCTGGTGGAAGTTTTTACACTGGCCTAAATTTCATGCTTGAAGAAAAAAGATCTTAAAAAAAAATTTGCGGCTAAATTATCAAAATGTTGAAGGACTCATATTTGATATTGATATCTTGAGCAGTTCATTCAATTAAGTCTGACTTCACATTATCACTCTTGGTATTCTAGGTACTTTATCTGGTGGACGATCTAGCATCATGTCCGCAATCGAGAAAAACATGAATCTTGATTTCCATGAAGTAAAAGAAATAGATGCCGAAAATGAGAAGATGCCATCTGATACAAGATGAATCTTTCAATGCCTCGCAAACTAATTTCAAAATGTGTTAACTTTATTATAGTAGTTTGGAAAAATTCTTAATTCAAATATTATAGGGTAAACAATTCTATGTAATTCAAATTTCTTCAGTCTCCTGTCAATTGAGCTGCGCCAGTTCGGCTAATTGAAACAGTTTTTTTTTTTTAAAAAAAGGTCAATTAAAAGGTGTCCTTAAGTCATGCGACGGTCCGTGCACAGGTTGGAAAGGGCCATACAAGCGCTATATAAATACATCGGCAAAATTGTATGAACGAATCAAGTCGATTTTAAAGCATCCAGAGACTTGTCAATTAAAATCTACCCTCCTCGATTTTAGCACTGATGGAATTGTCCATGTATGTATTTTTCAGTTTTTTGCACCCACTGAGGCAGAGGATTGCACTCCTCAGAAAGGCAAAACAATCGTAAGCAAGCAATCATAAAGTTTTAGCTTTAGTGAATTGGGTTTGCGTTTTAGCTCCAACTAGTGAAATGGGTCTGGGTGTCCTAGCAAACAGACCGGAAAATGGCAGTACTCCGAAAAACGTCAATGTAAAAGCATAGCTTTTTAAATTATTCACAAGCAATTTTCGAAATAGCTTCAGTTTAGACTGAAATCTTGCGGCAATTTCTTAATTGATGTGTAACTTTTGGCCAACAAAAACATTTTGACTCCGATTGAGAACAGATATAGTGTATATTTAAAACACAGCAAAAAAAATGGATCGCAAATTTTAGGCAAACATTTCACAGATACTTCAAAAATTGACCGAATTGTACGGTAATCCATCCTGTGAACTGACAAAGGTATGAAGATATGACTTATTTTAGTTCACCCGGTAAACTCGGCTTGCCATGTGGAAAAGAGATGAAAGCCTTTGCGCGACTTATCCTTGGAAGATCGTCAAATGATCAAAAATTGCTGTCGTGAAAAGAACACTTAGACGGATTTTATCGTCAGTAGTTGGAAGCACCAGAAACTTGCCGCAGAAAAAAATTTTGCTACTAAAAAAATGCACCTTTGGTTAGTTATCTGGAGCGAACGTACAGGTTTGGCAAAGGAGATAACGTTATTTTGCCAAAACTGAGGTGATTAATGAAATTCCAACTTTGAGCTTCACTCCACTTGCAAAACAAACTGAAATTCCAAAACTCAAAACAATGTGTCTCAGCCGAAACGTACGTGTAACTGCAAAACAAACTGAAATTCCAAAACTCAAAACAATGTGTCTCAACCAAAACGTACGTGTAACTTTTGCTGCCATCAAATAACCAGACTTTTCTTAGTTCAGACTCGGAGGCAGAGGATTGCACTCCTCAGAAGTGCAAAACAATCGTAAGCAAGCAATCGTAAGCAAACAATCGTACGCAAGCAATCATAGAAATTTTTAGCTTTAGTGAAGTAAGTTTGCGTTTCAGCTCCAATTAGCGAACTGGATCTGGGCGTTCAAGCAAACAAAGCTGAAAATGATACTGCTCCGAAAAACTTGAGCTTCACTCCACTTGCAAAACAAAATGATATTCCAAAACTCAAAATATTGTGTCTCAAGTTCTCAAGTTTTTAACAAGCAATTTTCGAAATAGCTTCAGTTTAGAGACTGAATTCTTGCGACAGCTTCCTAATTGATGCGTAATTTTTGGTCAACAAAACATTCTGACTCCGATTGAGAACAGCAAGTGTATATTTAAAATACCGCAAAAAATATGGATCGCAAATTTTAGGCAAACAGTTCACAGATGCTTCAAAAATTGACCCAAATGTACGGTAATCCATCCTGTGAACTGACAAACGTATGAAGATATGACTTATTTCAGTTTACCCGGTAAACTCGGCTTTCCATGTGGAAAAGAGATGAAAGCCTTTGCGCGACTGGTCTTGGAGGATCGTTAAATGATCAAACATTGCTGTCGTGAAAAGAACACTTAGACGGATTTTATCGTCAGAAGTTGAAAGCACCAGCAACTTCTGTCGCAGAAAAAAATTTGCTTCTGAAAAAATTGTACATTTGGTTAGTTAACTGGCGCAAAGGTAGAGGTTTGGCAATGGAAAAAACGTTATTCTGCCAAACACAGAGGTGATTAATAAAATTCCAATTTTGAGCTTCACTCCACTTGCAAAACAAAATGATATTCCAAAACTCAAAATATTGTGTCTCAACCGAAACGTAGGTATAACAATTGCTGCCATCAAAAAATCGGACTCTTTTCTTAGTTCAGACTCTGAAAAAAATCCACAGATAACGGTATCAATCTAAATTTTGGAGGTTGCGCAAAATTGCAAAACAAAAGAAGTGTTATAACAGCGACGGTCCATCGGGTTTACAGAAGGACATCAACATCGGTAAATTGTGAAAGAGCTTTGGCGAAAATGAAAAGAATATATTGAAAATCCATACCCGGAAAAATGCTCGAACAGGGTGATGTTCGAAACTTCAACAATATCACTGAGGGAAAGAGACATTTAGAGGTTACGGCATCAAATGATAGAAAAAATAAGAATTTAAAAGACTCAACCCGTTTTGGCAATGCAATATTGATCGAAGTCTTTGCAACTGTTGGCTGACCAACCCTCATAACTCCCTTTGCATTTGGATTAGAGCTGTGGATCTATGTATCCAATTTTGATGAAAAGGCGTTTTTACTGGTTCAGGTCCTATATTTAAAACTAAGTTAGCTGTGGCTGCATTTAAATAATTTTCTACTGAGTATTCAGGATCTGTTCTTGTGAACACTATTAGTGGTTTATTTTAAGACAAGAAGATCCACCCATGAGGTATGGATTCATAGGGATTTGTAGTGATTCTGCGACATTTGGTATCTGAGAAAAAGTTGTAAATTGTGTTTTTGTAACTTCATGTTGTTGTTAAAAATATGTTAATGGGATTTCATTTTGCAGTTGCATTGGTTGATAACTTTGTGTGTTTAAAGGGTTTTGTGATTGAAAGTTTTTATAATATGATGGTGAGTTTTGTTTTGGAGGAAAAGTTTGTCTTACTTGTCGTGTTTGTTCATTTCGTGTATATGGTTCAAAAAGACCTGGTCGATAAATAGGATCTGGTTGATCAATATTCCAGTTAAAATTTTGTTGATTTGAGTTAAATCGTTGTTGGTTTTGGCTAAAATAGTCTTCATCTTCTGTCTAATGTGGTTGATTTCTTGTGAGATCTTTTTTAGTTATATTTTTATTTCGTTGAAAGAACGGAAAGTTTTTGCTACGATCCACTATAGCTTGTTGTTGATCGTTGAAAAAACTGAGTGATAGGGCTGTTGTGGTACTTGTTGATTGTAGTTTTGTGCTTGTGGTTGGTTTTGACTGTTCTTACAGGGGAGTTTTGTTATTTTGGTTTTTTTTGCAAAAAGTTGTAGTTATGATCTGAAAAATTGTTTCTATAAGAAGTTTTTTGTTTATTTGTTTGTCGTGATGTCGTTGCTGGCCTAAATATTTAATAATCCATTTTTGAGAATTTTGGAGTAACAGAAGGTTTTACTGTGGATTGTATAGTTGCTTGTGGAAATGCGGGATTTTGTTTTGTGGAGTTGTAAGTGGAAGAAGAATGGGGGAAATATTTTGTTGTGTTGTTGTTGGCATTATTTCGACTATTTCTACATTAATGAAATGTGATGAAGTGTGAATTAGTTGTTGTGTAAAATTTCTTGTTCTGTTTAAATTTTTTGTGTTTCAATGAATGTGGAAATTAAACTTTTATTTCTTTAATCTTTCAAGTCTTGAAGTTCCTGTATTGTGTTTGTTCCTGATTCTGAGACTGCGTTTCGTCATTTCGAAAATCTTCTTTGGTAATTTACTTTTGTTTTGTTATAATTGTCTTTTTCCGTGTTGGTCTTTTTGATCTAGTATATCCTATTGTCTTTCTGTGCGGTGTGGTTACAAGCTCGTATCTTTCGTTTTTAATTGAATAATTATGAAAAATGATTGTTTGTTTACTGCCTAGGTTATCTCATGACATAAGGTTTAGAAAGATGGTTGCAATACTTGGGGGTTAGAGTTTCTGTTTTCGCAAATAGTTAGTTCTTAAGGTTTTTGTGTGAATCTCTTATCTTGGGGCATAGATTGTCGAGGTTGACGGATTGGAGAGAGAGTAAATCATTTCGTGAGAATGATTTTTTTTCTCGTGATTAGGTTTTAATATATGATTGACTCAACTAACCTTACCTAGGGGTTGTGATTTTCGATCAAGGGTTGGAGAATAGTAAATCAATCCACAAGATTCAGGTAAAAATAGAACACAGGTAGATGGTTAGATACTATTTTATGACTAATAATTTTTTAAGTGTTTTAGCCTGGGTCATCTAAAAGGAAGGGCTCAAGTGAAGGATGAGTAACCGTGTTCTTCACTGTGTATCTTAATTAAAGTGGTTAGTTTTTCAAAAATTTCTAATAGTCCTGGGTCGTTTATAAGGGTTGGAGAGTGAATCGACGTTTGGGGTCGTTAGACACTTTAAAATTTTGGGATAGGGAGAACAAAATCGTTCTGATTGGATCCAAAGGAAGCCTTGATGATCAAAATTTGAATGAAATAAATTTAATTTTAAGTGAAATTAAAGATTCAAGGAAAACCTTGATGATCTGTTTTTGAAATAAAAGTGAACTATGGAAAAGCAAGGTTAAACCTTGATAATTTTTATGTAAAAGTTTAAGTTTTTAAAAAATTTAGAAGTTAAAGCTTAGATGATATTAGTTTTTTGAATTTATGCTGTTATGTTTTAAAAGATGAGGCTGAGATGAAAAAAAAAGATGATGTGTGTGAATTCATGAAACTAACAATATGTTTTAACACTACATAATTTTTGTATTTTTCATTCAATAAACTATTTATCCAAAAATTTTGATTTTCTGCAGATTTTGGGGGAACGACTTGTTCTTTTTATCAGTCGTTATTGTTTAAATAATAGGTTTAGCACCAAATGAGTTGCTGAAAAATTGTTCTTCAAACAATCTCCAAGTCAAAAAATGAAAATTTAAATTTGCTGCCTACAGTCTTCTAAATACAAAACTTTTTCCGGTTTTCATCGTACTATCATGTGGTAGATTGGTCCGTTTTCTGATCGTTGTTCACGCCTTAATCTTGTTCTTCTTGCAATACCTGTTATTTCTCGTATTGTTTGGAAAATGGGCGTCGATTTTTTGAGACGTAGAGACATTTCTTTTAGATTGTCTATTCCATCTAACATTTTACAATTTTGCAATTGTCTAATTCTATTTAAATTGTCTAATTCTAAGTTAGTTGAGGTCTTGTTCGAGACTTATGGTCGCACCAGATGAGTTATGACCTTTGGTCTGTACTCATGGAGTAATTTCAGATAAGGTACACCGTCTGTTCGTCACACTATCTTTTTTTTTCGGCCGGACAGATTCGTGCAACTTCTTAGTCTAATACCAATCTTAATCTTTCTCTTATATCTCCTAGTTTCAATAGATCTAGTGTATACTGGTTTTCGCGAGTAAGTTCTTGGAGTTCATCCAGAAGGAGAACAACTATAGTAGTTTCAGCACTTACAAATAAGTGTCAATGTTCGAGATGGAATATGATTGGTTAGTTAGTAATATTCTATAGTGATAATTTTATCAATAATATAATTGTATTTATATCCAATTATAAATACTAGTTTAGAACTGGTTCCACAGGCAACGATAAGTTTCACCTGATTTAAAGTTCCTTAACCACATTCAGTTTTTCTGAACGTACCGACGTTTAAAAGCACGGTAGCCAAAGTTCCTGGCCTTGATCCACTTTTAGCTGAAGGGCCTAATTTCCACATCATTATGTGTGGCAGTTTCATGATTGTTACATAGTTTTTTTTGCGCTCCTGGGTGTATACCACACCAATACTGCGGAGCTAACCCCACCAGGCCCCGTGTCTGGCAGAAGCCCATTTTGAAAACCGTTGGAACCAATCACAGACAGGCTCGGGAGGGAAGGCATTTTTAAGGTGGGATATTTCATAGGTGTCGGGAGGGTTACCAGGTTTTTCTGGAAGGCTTCCAACAAACTTTTGGAGTTCAATTTAAACTCAAAATTCTATGTTCGTCGCTGCCGACTCGAATGTGCTTGATCATCAGCCTAAATAGCATAAACTGGGTATAACGCAACAGCAACAAAAACAACAAAAACTTAATTAGCAAAAAAAAATACAAAAAAGCAAAAACAGCAAAAACGCAACCTATTCCTTAAAAAGTTGAAGCAAAGCTCAATCAACTTTAAAAAATCGAGATTGGACTCATTCAAAAATTGATTGAGCGTCTTCCGAAAGTTCGTTGCGAGCCTTCCGGAAAAAAACTGTTAACGCTCCCAATACCTATAAAACCCAATGTGAGACTTCTTAAACAAGTTTACTCTTTTTTGAGAGCCTTCCCCGGTCCTAGGGGAGCCTTGGCACTCGACTGTTTTTTTTTCCGAAAATTGTTGAAAGCCTTCCTGAAACTCTCATTAAACCGACCAACACTACAAAAATCATTTGGGTGACTTCCAGATTGACCCCCACTTTGACCCAATGTATACACCCACATTGTTAGTTGTGCGAGCATCTTCCAAGTGAATTGTCATACCGTGTACTGATCTTTACTGAATCTGTACGAATTGGCGACTAAAGAGATAACTCAATAAGAAAATAGAAGTTAACTGAAACATAATGTCTTATCTCGGTTCCGCAGATGTTGTGCTCCTAGCATTACGCACTGGCCGTAGTTCTCAAGTTCAGCTGACCTGTGGCATAAATTATATAAATAGCTACAAATATGCATAGATGGGTAATCAGAAGGTCAAAAGTATCATAGTAACCGAGGTTACAGTCATGAGTCCCTTCATCATGTATTCCAGTCAAAATCCTTGGAATTTTCTAGATATGGAAGTGATAATGATAAAAGAAGATGTCAAGTGTTTAAGTCCTTTTCATTTAAAATCGATACGGGTTAGGCTTCTTCAATAAGAACACGCAACTCGACACGAGATAATATAATATACAAGTGTTACAAGTAAAAAATTTCGTCGAAAGTTATTTTGTCATTTATTGTTCCGAGTACGCAAGCGGCATTCGCAATCTGTATTGCCAGGGAGATTCTCTGTTTTAAAAAGCTGCCTGCTCTGGGTTCCTCAGTGCATATGCTTAGGTTCTTACAAAGCTTGCTCAAAAAAACTTCTGTGCTGGGGCCGGCCGCGCCCTGAATTTCAAAAGCTAGCGGTTGAAAAAGATATCCATCATTTACAAGATCTTTATATTTGTCAATTTTTCGCTCTTCCGCTTCAGCGGCAGCCGTACCAGGGTTACAAACAGACCCGGCATTAATCCTACAAGGGGCTAAGGAGTCTACTACCGTTACATCCCACAAGAGCTGCTTACCATCAGCCCATGGAACGAGCGTCAAACCGTCTGGTCGCTTCTGATCGGTCCTGTAGAGGTGTCGTGGTTCTAAAACAGACGGAATGTGAGTAGATGATAGACTCTGCTTTATAAGGGCATTCAGGTTTGAATGCCTAGAGAATCTCCCTGCACTTTTGAGGCAAGAAAGACCATGCCAACCATCCTCGGTAACGTCTTTTCCGCACACGCATTTATGCCGTTCGCATATTTTTGATCCTAATCGAAGTCCTATCGCAATTCTGAGTTGTTGGTTCGACAGTTTTAACCTTAAATTTTTGCAGGGGATGACGTTCAACCATTGGGATCCAAATCTATCTTGGAACGCGTTGAACCTTTTCACGTCCGTTGGTTCGAGTCGTAAAATCAAGTCTGCAATTTCGCTGTCAAAAATTGGCTCCGTCCAATTTTTTTGGATTTCATTTTCCGGAGCCATTTCAATTTTTCCAAGGTCAAACCACCGTTTAAGCGCATCATCATAGGTTCCATCCACATGCTCCAAACCAAAGATTTCGCTCAAGGCATCTTTCGCTCCTACTGCTGAGGCTAAGAAAGCGGGTAAAGCGAGTAGACGAGCGGAAGAAACGCCCAAGCCACCTTTGGCTGCCGGGAGAAATGCTTGTAAAAACTGGTTATCATCCATTTTCACGTTAGTGACCTTGCATAACGAATTTCTTAGTAATTTATCGTAGCGTTCCAAAAAATCATTTTGCAAAAAACAAGGGCTCGTACGCAAAAAATATAGGAGTTTTGGCATGCTAAAGCAATTTTTCAGGAGGTAAAAACCATAATGGGCGTCTAGTTTGTCAATGACATCCGAGATTTTTTCAAGCTCCCTAATTTTTTCGTCGAGTAATTCTTTTCGGCAAAGTTCGCCGATTGGAGATCCTAAAATGAGGAGTTCTTCTTTTGTTTTTATTTTTATTTTGGGGCATATTTTTCGAAATTGTGTTAAAATTGAATTATACTGTGTACTAGTAGTCGGTCCCAAAAAACAAAGTTCACACTTCTCAGTGTTTAAGCTCAGGCCGTAAATTTGTTCCGATTTCAGAATGTTTTTAAGGTCCCGGAGTACTACCTTATAGTCGTCGGCTAAATTCCCATCATCTAAATACCAGATGTTAATTTTCGACTCCAACTGTTTGACTAGTGTATGAATTGTTTCCGCAAAAAGGGGTGGGGCTTCAGGATCACCTTGCTGAGTTCCGTCTTCTGACATTATGACAGAGCTTCCGTAAAAAAGGTAACTAGGTTTAACATACGCGCAATGGGTGTAATTATATAATTCGGGGCGATTTGAAAAAACATGATTCAGCATTGTTTCTCTGTTTAAAGAGTTAAAGGCATTCTTAAAATCTAGTTTTAAAAGAACAGTACATTTTGGATTGTCGTCGCGTTCAATTAGGTTTCGAAACGAGTGCGCAGCTATTTCTGCTCCTCGTTTGGTACCGCATCCTACCTGTACGTTTCCGAAAAAATTTTGTCGCTCGGAGAGGGCCTTGCTTCCAGCGCATTTAGACGCGATACGTCTCAGCGTGTTGCCTATGGCAATCGGTCTCAACCCTCCGTCTATTTTTATGAGGGCGATAAGCTTTGCGCCAAAAAAGAAAGGTCTTAGTGGTTCCGGTATTTTGCCATCTCCAATGAGGTTTATCAGCTTAGTAAGCGATTTCAGAAAATTAAGTCCTGCACTGCCATTCGACTTACTAACAAGATCTTTAAAAATTTGAGGAAATATTTTATCAGGACCTGCTGCTGATCCGTTTGGAAAGGACATTATCGCTTTGTATAGGTCGAAATTGGTTACGAAAAAACTATCCAACTTTTCTGGATTTGGAGCTGCAAATTTGGCTCGCTGCGGGTGCTTAGATAACAATTTTTGATAGTTATCAGTTGAAAAAGGAGCTATTTTGTCATCCGAAGCAGCAAGCCTTATTCCTCCCTTTACATTTCCTTCATCGAGCTTACTACTTATTAAGTTTATTCTCTGCTCGAGGTCACTCAGAGGCGGGCTTGAAACTTGGGGATGGGGTTTTGGAAGTGACACGTCATTTGCTCGAATTTTTTTATTTATCAAAGAGCTCATGCTTGTGGTCTGTTTGCGTCCACTTCTTTTCGGTTGCTCCAAAAAAAACAAGAACGACGTTAAAAAAATTAGCCATTTTGTAACATCTTCTACATTGTAGACGATGTCATTTATTTTGTCCGACAGATTTTCCGCCAAGGGAACACGCGAGTCTTTTGGTACTCTCTTGAGTACTCGGACATTTGAGATGGCTGTATTAACATAATTGTCTAGCACTAAATCATTACCTATTGTTGCTTTATTAACAGATTTTACATCAACGCATAAAGGACACTGAAACCATTGGGTTTTCTTAGAGTCGCTAAGAGAAATATTTACACAACTGATATGATACCAACTAGAACAACAATCACATTTAATCCAATTTATCAGTCCTGAAGGTTTTAAGCAATCTTTGCTTGTGCACTCTTTGTTGTTTTTCCTCATCTTGACGCAGCATAAAGGTAAAAAAAAGGATTTTGACTGGACTTTAGGGGACTGAACTAACCCATGATAAGCGGTTAGTGGGAATTTTAAAAATCAGCAAATAAAAAAAAAGACAACTAAATTAATTTAAAAGGTTAAAAGGCAGCATAAAGGTTAAAAATCAAAAACAAGGAACAATCTCACCCGAGCTCAGTAGGTTCAGCGGCGCACCACCAGACTTCTCAAGCCAGTTCCAGTTCCCCACCTCCCCACAGAAAGCCACTTGACAGACCTGTCTCTAAAATCCCTCAGAGGGCGCTCCACATACAGGCACAAACATCAAACATAACAAATCTATTTAATAAGTTTATCACAACAATTAGGCTAAAAGATATGCATAGATGATATGCATAGATGTACATCATGGTTCCAATCCGGCAAAATGACATTCCCCACCGCCCCCCCCTGAACAAAAATAAATGATTTGAGTTTTTAGTCCCCGTTTGGGACTTTTGATTATTCAATTCCCTTTTGCGGGCTCTTGCACTTCCTTGGTTGATTGCTCCGTTGCATTATCGCCTTTCTTGGTTTCAATGGTAATTTCGTCGTTCATTTTGTAACATTCGCCCGGAAGATACATATCGACGGAAAATAAAGCTAGGTTCTAAGACGACTGGCCAACGTCTAAACAGAGCTCTACATGCTTTTCACCGTCTCTACCAAGCCAGTTCTTTTGGTGGTCTTTCTAACATCGGTCGACAAAAACGTTACTGCTTTCGGCTTCGGTCAAAACAATCAAATTAATTTGCTTACATGCAGAAAAAGTGAGCTCATGGCTGGGTCTCAGTATCCCCAGACCACGAGGTCGCTCCTAAAAACAATGCTACTACTATAATATAACATCAAATTATAGAGTATCATCCACACAGAGTTACCTAATACTGTTGATAAATTAGTGAATGACAACTTATCTACTATTTTACCTGCTGTTAACACTCAGTCAAGAGAATCTACTGAGAAACTAGAACGCAAACTTGAAATTCGCATTCAGAACCTCCCTGAACCAACTGATAATACACAGTTGAAAAGGATGGAGTCTGATGAAAACCTTGTATCTGATGTACTTAAGCATTTGAATGAGTGGGATCGACATAATATATCCTCAAAGCGTTTGGGTCCATTCAAATCCACTAATACACGACCTCGGTCTGTTTTGGTGAAATTTTCCAATGAATGGACTGCTAGCAAAGTTCTGAAAAAAGCACAACTTCTCAAAGAATTTCGCACACCAGTGTTTATATCGAAGTCTCTAACAAGTGATGAACTTGCATTGGAAAAACTAATTCTCAAGAAACGCTGGGAATTAGTCAATAGCGGAACTCCAAAGCAAGATCTGAAAATTCGGAATTTACAACTCTTTCACAAAGACATTGTCGTGGATATTACTGCATGACTGACCAGTGTAACAGTTGTATCTGGGAATGCTCGTAGTTTGGTCAGCCTTGACAAACGTTTATCATGTATCAAACTTTTACATATCATGTATCCTGATGTTTTGTGTTTATGCGAAACTTGGTTAAGCTCCAATGACACAAATATTTTACCTAATACAGGTTATTACACAAATTCACAAGCTGCCGAAAAAATGGCAATCACGGCGTAGTTGCAATACTTGTGCGTGATGGTTTGAACCTTGCGGCTTGGGACTGCACTTTACCTGATTTTGATTTTGCTTGCGGCACTGTCTTAAGTACAGATCCTCAAATCCTTATCTTATCGGTTTATAATCCCCCCGCCACATCAAATTATAGAGTATCATCCACATATTTATCTCAGTGTCTGGAGTTATACACTTCAAAATTTCTGCATGATTTTCCCTGTGGTATTATTTCTATTTTTGGTGATTTCAATATGCCAGACGCGTGTTGGATATCTCACTCTGCCACTACCGCTAGTTCACAGGCTGTGATCAACAATTTCGATTCCTTAAATTGTGTCCAACTAGTGACTGAGCCGACGCAAATTTGCGGCAATACGTTAGATATTTTTATTACAAATCAACCTGAGCTGTGCTCAGTGAATGTGGGACCAGACCATTTTACATCCGATCATTATCCTGTTACAGTTATTTTCCATGTGTCTAATTCTGAAAGCATCACTTCTGATTTACCTAATGACATTCCAATTTATTCTAAAAACACTTTTAACATCGATGTTTTCATGAATTCTTTAGTTATATTTGATTGCCTTTTCCAAGTTTATTTTCAAATGATTCCCACTGATTTTTATCTTGCGTGGTACGATGCTATGATAAAGTCGGTGCAGACTTCTATTTGCCTGAAACGCAAGAAAAGATCTATGTTACCATTCTATTTTTCTAGCCATTCCGTACATCTCAGTAACAAAGTCTCTACGGAGAAGCGTAAATTGGCGAAATTCAATTTGCTCTATTCGACATTGTTGTCTGATCTTCAACGAGATTTGAATAACTCGATTGAGCTAGACAAAATTACATTGTTGTCATCTTTTCATTCACTTGATACTAACGACTGTTTCAAGTTTCTTCACAAACTTTCTGGCAGCACACCAATTCCTTCTGTTGTTAAATTGGGAGCATCATGTGCTTCTACTGATAACACCAAAGCCGATTTGTTTAATAACTTCATCTGTTCTGTGTACAAAAGCGAAACGTTTACGTATAACGGTTGTTCTGATAATACTTCAATTTATTTGCGCGATTTATCGTTTGGTGAAAGTGATGTAAATAGTTTACTTAAAAAGGTACCAGATACCACAGCAGTTGCAGCTGATGGCATTCCACCATTTGTTCTCAATTATAATGCTGATGCACTCACGCCTATGGTATATACTCTATTCAGTCAAATTGTTACCTGCTGTATTTGGCCCGATTTTTGGAAAGAGGCGTTTATCATGCCTTTTCATAATCCGGGTCAAAATCTGACATTACAAATTATCGTGGAAATAGTATTTTACCGCGCTTATTGCTTTGCTTGGAAAAACTGCTTTTTAATTTCATTTATTCTAATGTTCGACACAAACTTTCTCGTAGACAGCATGGCTTTGTTAAAAGCGCAGCACGTTTACAAAATTGTTGGAATATGTTGAAAATATTTACAAATGTATTGATGCCAATGAAAATTTCTGTTCTGTATATTTTGACATTCAAAAGGCTTTTGACTCTGTGTCACACAAACAGTTGCTGAACAAGCTGTCTTCTTTTGGTTTTGACGAAAATTTTATCATGTTACTTTCATCTTATCTTTCCAATCGCTCACAAAGAGTACGTATTAACAATATTCTATCTTACAAAGGTTACATCTCTAGCGGTGTACCACAAGGAAGCATTTTAGGACCACTTTTATTCCTTATTTATATCAATGACCTCCCGGATGTTGTAAAGTATTCCTCACCGTCTTTATTTGCTGATGACCTGAAACTGCTTTATCGAGACAACTGTCATGACAATTTTCAGTCTGATTTAGATTCGGTAGAGACCTGGGCAACCCAAAACGGTCTTGATTTTCATCCAGACAAAACTAAATTCATTTCAAACAATAGCTTTATTTTCAATCTTTATCTTAACGGGTCAGAAATATGCTCTGTTGATCATATCTGCGAAACTTGGTAAAGCCACAAAGTGTTTTCATTATTTAAAGCGTAATGTTCCTTTCAACTCACCTGTTAAAACTAAGCTTCAAATAAACATTTCTTGTGTGAGGTCCATTTTACTTTATAACTCTTGTTTTTGGTACCCAAATTTATCAAAGCTACGTGATTTGGAAAAATTCCAGAAAAAGGCAGTAAAGTGGATAATTGGTTCCACTAATTATACTGACAGTCTTGTGATGTTAAACATACTGCCTATTTGCTATCAAATTATTTTTACTGATTGTCTTCTCTTCTTCAAACTGTTACATAACTGTTATGACTTCGATATTAATGACTATGTTACTGTTAGTGAATCGAGACGGGGTAACAGATCCAGTCAGATAATGGTATTCTCTGTACCTCTTACCCGCAAATTCTGTTCCCTTGGGAGCTTTTTCCAAAGAACAATTCATAGCGTCAATAGTGTTTTAGCAAAAGTCGACATCAGCTCTACAACTACAGTCTCACAAACCAAGACTCTACTCTTCAATTTCCTTAAACAGCAACTTCAATCAACCTTCAATCTCAACAATCCATGCACTTTCTTCATCAAATGCCGTTGCAACACATGTCGTTCCTGAACATTAACAATTTAACTCAAAGCTTGAATTATGCAAACTCAAAATTTCACTTTTATATGTAGTATCATTCACTAATAGGGAAGCTAAAACTTTATATATAATGCTAAGGGTTTCAGTCCCGAGACCCCTCCGGATTCTTGAATCCGGGGTATTCAGACCTTTATCTTCCTCCCGGAAGGCTGTCTTCCACCCTTCACCGTTGTTCGCAACGGCCTTGCAACTATTGTAGCGACACAATAGTTGCAACTCGGAGCGGTCTCTGTTACTTCTGTTTTTCTCTGATTCCGGTCCTCAGTTTTTTTGTTGTTATTGTCGTCGCAACTAATGTTGTTGTGTTTATTTCAGTTTCTTCTCCAAATTGGCCGTTTCTGACGTTTCTTAGAATTGTTACGTCATCAATTCGAATTTTTAAAATTTAGGAATTTCCGAATCCCTCAGCCTTAACGATTTGTCCAATCGTTCGAATAACGCTCTTACTCCTTCAAAACCGCCAGTTCGGAAGGTTCGCTGCTAAAAACTCGAAATTGCTGCGTCTGCATTTTGGTCCATTCTGATCGAATTTCACATACTCACCGGACAGTTCGGTCAATGTCCTCATTAAATCTCGCAATGTTCGTAAAATTGGTACAGTGTCATCGAACAGAATTTACAAAATGCACGAAATTACTTTTATTCGCGTCATATCGACTCACTGCAGAATATAAATGGCATCATACTAAATCACTATAGCCTTCAATTTTTTTCACTAATCTGCACATTGAGGATATTACCTAAGATAAAAACATCTTTTCTGACTTCCAATGTCAATGTCCTGATTAAAGACTTTTCCTCCTAGATTTTCAAAGATGTTGGTTTGCAGGACAGTCCTGCCAACCAACAAGCCAAAATTATCCTACTATACTTCTTCCCTTCGGAAATCTTGCTTGTTATTGTCCTGAATATTAAAACTAAGGAACTCTGTGGTTAGAAAGAACAATGAAACAATCTCCCTCTTCAAGAGATTATCCAAGCCTTTCATGTCACCACAGAGTGATCAGTTCTCCTAGTTGATTAAAAACAGTCATGCAGGCTGGAATATTTAAATAAACTCTTTACTCAAGCCTTTCTAAATAAATAGTAAGTGTCTCTAAAGCCACTAACTAAAATCAAAATGCAAATTTATAAATGCAACAAATTCTTTAATGTTCAAAATTCAACTAAATTTTTCAGTTTTCAATTACAACTTGGTTGCTTCGTTTCTCACTTGAGTTTTTTTTTCACACACATAAAACAATTCTGAGTTTTTATTTCTTCTTCTTCGTCACTCCTTTGTTTCTCTTCTTTTCTTCGTTTGGAAGTTTTAAGACTTCTAAATTCTTCTAATTTCGTCTCTTTTTGCATCTTGTTTTTCGACCATTTGTCAATGTTCCATCTCTTCCTCCTGTGACACTGACTCCGCACTTTCAGTTTCTGTGTCTTGCAACACATCGTTAGCTATTCTGACGCTGTTGGAAGCAGTCCTCCAACACTTCTGCTATTCTACCCTCTGTTTACAACAAGGTAGCGAATCCACATTAGATTCTCTGTTTCGGCAGAAGCTGTTGTGGAGACACAACGTCACGTTTCTCTCCAAATCTTCCTTCAACATCTCTTCCTTCTCCTTTCCACTACGTTCACTCGTCCTGGAAATTCTTTTTACAGCAGTGGTCACTGCATTCCGATGAGTCACGAAAGCTCGCTTGAAAGCTCCTGCTCCAATGTCCAGTTGATATCCACTGTATACTCTGTCGTGCTTCGACATATGCTTTTTGGCATACTCGTACAACCATGCAGTCATGTTAGATCTGAACCATGGCATCAATCGTCTTCTTGCCCATATCTTCTTCACTTCCATCGGAATGTTTAGAATCTTGCACGTTGTCTCAAAAAGATCTAAATCTTTTGGACAATCCAATTTCTGCAACTGTTCTCTCGTTGGTGCCTCCTGTCTATTATTTTCTCGCACATGAGCCTCCAGCCATCGTATCGCCATCATAACTCCCACTATCACTATCGTTATGGGCCGTGATGAGTCTGGTAAACCCATGGAGAGCGGCTCTCCAGAGTCCCAGATCAACACCAGATTACTACGCTCGGGATACCACCAGGTCTGCTGCAAGCAGTGGCAGGGAAACTCGTCATGTGTCAACATGATGCTCCTCCAATTACGCTTTCCCGAAGCTTCCAGCAATGGTTCCACTTCCATCATCACTCGGTGGACTTCATCATTCTCGTCTACTGTATTGTAATCTGTAACGGTTGATCCTCTCTGTTTCTGTCTTTCAAAGTCACTGAAGTTCCCACTCACGTATTCCATGAACTTCCTTCACAGTATCGATTCCAACTCCTTCTTTGTTCTCTCTGGAACTACTGAGAACATCTTACACAGGAACTCGTAAGATTTTTCGGACATTTTCGTTAGTCTCACACACTTTGGCACTGAGAAGGCTTGATCCACGATCGTTCTCGTACTCTTTACATCCACAGCTACGAAATGCACCGGGTATCTGCTCTTGCACATTGGAGCCAATGTTGATCCCACCAAATATCGTGCTCCTGATAGTCTACAATAAGTCTCACTGTGTCTGATATTCAATTCCGCCTCGATCGCTTCCCTCCATTTTCCTATGTGCTTCTGCTCAGTTTGCAAAACTCCTGGGAACACTTCTACACTGATGGCTGTGACCATCTCATGTCTCTGTTCTAGATTCAATAAAGACTCTTAAGAATCAAACATGCTGTAGAATCCTAGTGCAGTCACTAGATTCACCTCGGTTCCTCCATGGCAATCTGCGATCAGTTCCGTTTCCGTCCTTGCTTTCATCACGACATTCCCAAAAAATATTGTCAATTGCTTATGTTGTCTCTCTAGGGTTTTCACACAATCCAGAACTCCACAAAAGTGACCTTCCAGTCCACAGACTTCCGCCAGACAGCTAACAGGCTTGACCCAGTCTTCTGGCCCCAGCCAGGCAACTCCACTTTGTCTTCCCCGTTGCTCCTAGAGGCTGTTATCATCACATTATATATGATGTTCAGGTCACGCAGGTTACAGTCTGCGTTCAGCTCCCTCTGCACGTCTTGTGTCGCCCGTAAAATCGAGTCAGCATTGGGACTAGGACACCATGATGGTCTCATCAGTTCCCACACTACCATCACGCTCGTTTTCAGTAGTTCATCTGAGAATCCCAACCCAAACTCCACTCTTTTGTCGGATTTTGGTACAGTCACCTCTTCTTCCAAGACCAGTCCCAATTTGTTCTGCGGATTATTAGCGCTCTTAATCGTCACAATTCTCGACGTCCAGAGTCTTAGCAACACTGCCTGCTCGTAATCAAAGAAGCAATCGCGTATGTCTTCACTCAGGAAAGGGTTGTACGCTATCCCTATGATTCCGGACACGTAGCTGTACGACTTCTTCTTGATCGGTCCACAGTACTCACTGGATTTCGGTAGTGCCCCCATAGATTCTTTAGTGAGTCTCAGCTCCTTGTTTGAAAATCTCCTGATTTCGTCTATCTTTCTCATGGGCTCTAACTCCTCAAGTTCTTTCATATTCACTCTCATCGGCTTGCTTTGATGCATCTCCAGTAGTGCTAGCAAGAGTAAGGCTTTTGCTCGTTCATCGCCCTCCCTCAACATCTTGGCACAGGTGTTCAATGCTGGTACTGAAATCTGCTCTATTAGGAATCGAATGAAACAGAGAGCGTCTCTCCGCTTCGCGCACACCACTGCCATTCCTTCCTGGATTATCAGATCCCTCAGGCTCTTCATCAGGAATACTTTTTCTTCTTTTGACCTTTTTCTTTCTTCTGAATCAAATTCCTCGCGAGTTAATCCCATCATGCACCAGACGAACCTCAGTTGTAATTCGGTTCTCACGTAAGGTACTGCCATGAGAGCGTGTATTTTCGGCGTAGTCCTCATTTCCTCTTCAAAGTACTTCAACACCACTGCTTTCCATGGAAGTCTCACTAATTGCTCGATCGTTTCCGCCTGCATCTCAGATGACGCTAGTGTTCCGTACGCCTTCTGCTTGAGGGTGGTGCCTCGCAGCATTGTCTCCAGATAACCTTCCATGGCCATTTTGTCTTCCAGAGCCATCACATACCCTCTAGCCGAGTTTCGGTATTCTAACAACTCCATGTATCCACCGGCGGGTTCATCTATTGACACAGTCTCCGACACTGTCAGTCCGTTATTTTCCACTGGTACTAGTTGTCCTGCGAACTTTCCCTTTCCGTGGTTCATGGGAGATGGCTTAAAGTCTTTCATTGTGCTTTCTCCACATTGGCTAAGTATTTCCATTTCTAAGGTAGCTCCAGTCAGAGTGCGGTCACTCCTTTTGGATTTGTAACCTGTTGAGTTTATCCCTACCATGAAAATGGGTGGCACCATCGCTACATCGGTTAACATTCTGTCCGTGCCAGGCAATTGATAATCACCTTGTCCCAAATCCATGGCCTCTTCGACTCGTTTTCGTTTCACTGAATTGACAGCTTTCGTTGATATCTCTGAATCCACCTTCGTCTTTCCTACTCTCCTCGGCATCACTTTGCTGCCTAACTTCATCTTCATCTCGTTGATCTTATCAATCATCAATTTTGATCGCATCGTTCCCCTCCTGGTTCTTGACAGATATACCACCTCTCCTTTATCATCCTGCGGTATCATCTTGATGGGAGAGTTCGCCTCACTTTCATCAGTGGCTGAGTCAATCAACAACTCACTCAATCTCCCTTCGCACTCATCAAGTTTGTCAAGGACTTCCCGCATCAATGGTTGGTTGAGACCTATTTTCAAAATGGACTGGGTCCCATAGCTCTGAACCACTGTCCAGACTTCTTCCAAGAACGCCACTCTGTCCAATCTACATCCCGTCCTACTTTCATGGTCTCGGTGATTTACTTCCCATTCTTCTTCGGGCAACGTTCCCGAGAAAGGTACTCTGGCAGAGCCCTCTATTCTTCTTCTCCTCGGTGATTCCATGAGGATTCTTTGTTCGTTATTTCTCGAATTGCCAGGAGAGCTGCTCTCCGGCAAATTCCGTTTCATTTCTGTAAAGGCTGACGGAGGTTTCAGTGTCAAAGTGCCCTCAGCTGCTGGCTCAGTCGCCTCCAACGTATCCGCGTTGTTCTCAAGATCACTGAGGAAATTGAAATTCAGGCTGGATATTCCTCCTGCCGATGCCCTGTCGTCTTCCCCACCAGCTCGACTTGCATCTTGTTGCATGGGGTATTCCGCTTGACGGCTTCCTCCCTGCCCGTCATCTCCTTCTGACATATCCTTCTTCGAGCTTGAGGGTCCTTGCTTTTCATTGTCGGCCCCTTCCGGAAATTTCGGTTTGATCAGTGTGCCAGCCGATCCATCTTCCTCTTCTCCATGGACCACTTTGATTTCCTTACAGCCGAAGGGTGCTAGGTAGGTTCTCGCCTGCTGCGTTCCTCCTACTTTCAATTCCAGCTTCACACTAGTCAGGATCATGGAGGCTTCAGACAGTTCGGTCCTGCCTCTCATCTTCATAGGCGCTAAGCCTAATCCCACCCATTCCTCGTCAAATCTTCCAGGCTTTGGAGTCGCGGCGTTGCTTATTCGCCTTCTCGTCGCTTGATCCGTGTAGGCAAATCGTGTGTACTGTAACACGGCGGCATTCTTCCCCACAAAGTATGGATCCATCGTTCCCACGACATTCCCTATTCTCCTTTCTTTGGTTTCAAATGCTCTCAACCTAGGAGTTTGTACCACGGAGACTGCTCCGAGCAATATCCTTCTTATCAGAGGGAATTCAGGGATTTCTTTCGGCAGCTTCTCGTAATCACCCCAATCTTTCGACTCTTCTCTCACCTTGAGATATGCTGCAGTGAGACGAGGAACTCTGGTTATCTCACCATTCGTCTTATCATAGGGTCTCAGATTCTAAAGCTTCGGAAACACCTCGATGTGTCCTCTCTTTACTTCTCCCATGCGATCACGGAAGTGATCGTCGAAATTGATGACTGTCGTTTCTGGCTCTGATATCTTCGCAAACAACAGATCTTCGCTCATGAGCTCCCGCAACACGTGTTGCTCACACCAGTTCAGCGCACTACCGTCCACTGCTGATATGAGGTTCAGGTGCAGCACCGACTTCCTATACGCCTCCACCTTCACATCAGGGAACGCAAATGTGACTGCTGGTCCATAGATCACTGTCACAAACTCCGTGGCTCCTCTGATCAGCGCTAAGGGATCGGTCCTCATAGCCAAGCTCAGATCGGTTAGTAGGGGCATGCCCCCAACATGTCGTCTCACATCTTCTTCTCTTTCGATAGTCTCATCTTCTCCCGTTCCAAAGCAATTTTGTTGTAAGAAATATTGGATAAGAGTGTGTCTCAGGTCTCTTATCTTATTCCACGCGTCTGTGGCTTTCTTCATGTCCAGCTTTCTCACCTTCTCTCTCATCTGCTCTGGACAACGTGTCAGTTTCATTAATCCTCCCAAGTTTCCGAGGGTAATCGCAATCAACGTTAGAAGCCCATCTAACCGCAGGTTCTGAACTCCTTCGGTGAGCAGTACCGCCGGTCCTTTCACAAAACTCTCTGCTCCAAACGTCACGAACAAGGCTAGTAGCTCCACACTCGATACTTCCACTACTGCTTGGAGGAATTCCTTTATCAAGTAATGAGAGACTTCCGGGTAAACTTTTGCCAAGAAGGACGCGGTCCATCCGGCTCCCAACCCTTCCAGCATGCTATCTGTTCGTTCAAAGCCTTCTTCCCCCTTCACTTCCTGGGTCCAGAAGGTTTCCAAGGTAATCTGGCACATTCTATTCACAAACTCAGCTGTCTTTTCTTCAGCATTTTCCGCTAGATTCACCTCCTTTAACAAGTAGGCATGGATCTTCCTGATCATTACAGGGCCTTGCTCAAAAGCATCTGTACCCAATGCCGCTAAACGAGGACTGAGATGTAGCCACTGGTTGGCCTCCGGTTTGGTCCTCAAAACCATCGCCTCCGAATGAGCTCTAGTCTCCTGTGAATTCTTCCTTCTCGCAATTCACCTGTTACTTCCATTGCTCGGAACCATAAGTCGTTCGACATCGCTATGATCACTCGATGGTTGTCGTTTATCCCCGGTTTAAGTTTGAGCTGTCGACTGAAATTGGACAGTTCCAACCGCAGCACCTCATCCAACACTAACATGTGCAGCGCATGGTCCTTGAATCCTCTCATCGCGTTCGAGATATCTGACCACACCGCAGGTAGTTCAGCCCTGAGTGGTCTCAGGTTCTCCATCTCTATCATGCGAATTGGGGCCGATATGATCACATCATATTTCCCTTCCGAAAGCAAGGTCACGATCGCATACACAAATTTCAACTCATCCGGGAGACATGCATACCCCGGAGACACGGTGAACGACCCCTCCTTCGTCGCATCCACCACTTCACCCATTGACTCCAGGATATCCTTTATTGCTGGCCACACAGCATTTTCTGCCATTGTAGGATCTCTGAGTCTGCTCAGAAAACCTCTACTGTGCAAGTGGTCATTGATGCCAGCAAACACGATCGTGACTGGGTTCATGTCCGTCTGTGTTTGTACCCCTATTGCCAGAGATAAGGCTTGCAGTAGGTCCAGGTCGACCGCTGCAAACATTATGACATCCGGCCAAAACAGAGACTTGGAAGTGTACACGAACTCTGAATTCGCTACTATCATAATCTTGGCCTTCCTCATTTCTGCTTTGTCGTACGCTTTCTTTATCGCTTTCAATCCGCCATAGCTTTGGACGTCACCATCTTGACTCACTTGTTTCGGGTATGTTCTATCTTTCACATGACCTGGGGGTGAGCTCAACTGCCTGAACATCTTCACATGTTGTCCAATCGGCGGCCTCGTTACCAGAAATCTTCCAGTCCTCTCTTCTCGATTCCCTTCTACGTGATTTAGTTTCGGTAACCGTCGGGCGTTCACTGGTCCCATTGTGTTGTTAGGAGGCAGTCCCTCTAGGTCAGCAAATCTCAAGGCCGTCGTGGAGCTGAAGTTTATGCCAGCGGCTATCAGCCAGTCTACGCCTGTTATTGAGTACAGTCTACTGACGGATAGCCTCGCTCCATTCAGCATCCTCCTGGCATCCTCGATGAAGCTCACCCTCTGGAGATCCAGCTTCATTAGTTCGTCCTTGTACACATGCCAGGGAGATGGTTTGGTCCTTGACCACATCAACGAGCCTCTATCTGGGCGTCTCTCCTCTCGACTGGTACTTGTCGTCTCCGATCTCGTGTCTGATCTAGACGTGCTACTTGCCTCTTTAACCGGGTTGACAGGCCCTATTCTTCTCCTAGGATGAATGGTCCTCCTCACCGGCGCTTCTCCCAATCGATCTTGAACGTCTGTCCTTTGACCTGGTTCGCTGGAGCTCTGCTGTCTGTAGTTCGTGACGGCCGGAACCGTCCCCGAGTGTGTTTCCAGGCAAGGAGGCACAAAGGTGGTAATCGCCGTTTCATTCGATGCTCCTTCCTCCTTTAGCACTCCTGTGTCAAAGAGTTCTACTTCCAACTCATCCAACCGCTCTTGGAAGACTCAATTCAACCAAGCCTGTCCTTCTATACTATCAAAGTGGATGCCGTCCGTGGTCAGTCTGGCCTGATCCATAGCTCTCAACTCATGTTCGATGTCCATGAGGATCATTCTTCCGTCATTCCGACTTGCGAGATTCCTCAAGATATTATTCCACCTGACCACTCCACGTTGTGCCTTCTCCCTGCTGCTGTCAAGCTCCTTGTATTCATTGGCAAAGTGCAAACGGTCAGTACCGCGCAGTTGAATTTCTACCAGAGAGCAGTAAACAAGCACACCGTCATTGATTCCCATAGTGCTTCCTGCTCATCCGAACCTCTAGAGATGTTATTCGTTCCAACCAGGATCATCACATTGGGGATCCTCCCTGGATTCATTAGTTCCACCATCCGATATAACTGGGCTATCGTCGCGCCTCCGAAGGCCATCACCGTGGTGACCCAAGAGGTCCTCAAATTCGAGAGTACTATGACTAAGCTGTCTCCCAGTATCAGATGTGATGTCCCCAGTGGCGGTTGCTGCAGGTTTACTGCCGGGTTCGAAGTCGCTCAATTGAAGCAAGCTCTTGGATCTGTCTCCGGGACTCCCGTGAAGTTATAT
This sequence comes from Symsagittifera roscoffensis, assembly GCF_963678635.1. Classification (NCBI taxonomy): domain Eukaryota; kingdom Metazoa; phylum Xenacoelomorpha; order Acoela; family Convolutidae; genus Symsagittifera; species Symsagittifera roscoffensis. The sequence continues at coordinate 53,846,169 of NC_087062.1, forward strand.
CCCAACTGGTTATTCTTTTGTACGTCTACTACACGTGACACTTTCTTCGCTGGCATCTTCTGTATTCTTCTCTCTGGGGCCTTAGAGCTCCCCATTAGTGGAGTTGTGTCGCTAAGTCCCTGTCTGATTACGGTCTGGGTCGTACTCTGCCCGTGTCTTCGATCGTTTCATAGGGTGCCATCACCCCGGAACCTGGCGCATCCTTGTTGGCGACTAGTCGTCCAGCTGTCTTTATCAGCTTCCTCACCGTTTGTTCCACGACTGGGTCACCCAAGGTGTCACTAGGGTCCGGGATTGTCACTCGACCTGTTGCTGTCGGGAGTCGTGTCTCCGTTGTCTGGCTCATTTCTCGAGGCGTCAAGAGCTCCATCGGGGACTGCCCACGAGGAATACTCCTTGCAGGTATCACCTTCTCCACGGCCGTTGTCAACGCCATCCGTTCTTTGTAATTCCGCCTCAAGCGCTCAGTCTCTTCGCTCTGCTTTTTGCTGCAGTCCTCGAACAATCTCTTCCACATGTCCCTATCTTCCTCCGTACTGAGCATGTTCTTAGTCATCTCGTCCAGCTCCCTTTTCGTCCTTTCCAGTTCGTTCTTTATCACATCCAGATCTTGCATGGTTTGGTTTGTCTGAACCTTTTGTTCTACTTTCGCCCTCTTTGGTGACACAGCTGCTCTCAGTGGTGAGCTAGACGAGGCAGCCTCGCTGTTCATCTCCTGATGCATTCTCGCCAGCCCAGGTTTGGGCTTGGAGGGCATAGGCATTTCACCTGGTTGGTAAGTCCTAGAACTTCCCAATCCAGGCTCATTCGCCAAGTCACTCCCTGAGAGAACCCCGTTTCTCCACCTCATCACTCTCATGTTCGGGTGGTCTAGTACTCCCCTCTCTCCGTATGCTGCCATCAATAGGACTTCCGTGGGGCGGCCCCACGATTGTCATGCCCCAAGATGTTCATCAGGGCGGTCAGCAACATGACTACCTCTGGATCCTCCAGAGCGAAGTCTCGATCCATTAGCCGACGATAGATCGCATCTATCATCGGTCCTACATATGCCTCTGCCAGGTCCATCAATTCATCCAAGTTGAAATTATCCATTCTATTCTTCAGGTTGGATTTGATTTGATTCCAAGGTTTGAATCAAGTGAGCAATTAAATAATCAATCAGGCTCTAGAAAAGAGATCACGAATATCACACTTGTCAGTTTCACCTTAACTTCTCGTTAAAATTTACTTCAAAGCAGTCAGATAAAAAGATTTTTATCCTCAAATTTATTAAAATCAATCGGTCTCTAAAATTTTGGAAATCGACCTAAGGTTGGACAGTCCAAACTTTGGATCTATTCCTGAGATCGTCCTTCAGTTGTTCATGGTCACTAACCCCTCCTTACCCAAGATCTTAATAACATAACACATAACATAACACACATATCACACATATCATACAACTTAGTCTTTTAGCCTAACACCCTCTCGCACGTCACTCAGCCTATACTTAAGTAATATTTCTTATGTAAATATACTTGTATATTAGTATCAGAGAATATCACGTGTACGAGCGCGTACAATTACCGAGGATGCAGTCGTCCTCTGTTTGGATCGTACACTGGAAGTGAGAGCTCCTTCACGTCCATTTCCTCGAGGAAGTCTCTCAACCTCGTCAAGGACAAGACTAGGTTCTCTGGGTCCACGTGCTGCTTCTCCATCGCCCTCGTCGCCAAGAAGCATAGGTATTTTCCCGGTATCTGTGACACCGCCGGAGGTAAGGCTGCTAAGCCCCCTACTCCTGGTCTTTGCTTCCAAAGGAACTCCACGTTTTTGTATTCTCTCTTAAAATCTGCCGCTAACGCTGTCCTAAAACTCATGTCTGCTGTGATTGCTATCGCACATGTTTTCTTTATGAGTATGAAATCACTGTCTGTTAGTAGTATGCTACTTGAATATTCATTTGATAGGTTAAAATATGACTCAACTACCCTCCCTATGTCAGGTTTCTTAGGTTCTTCGCCTGTTTCTGCTTCTAAGTCTCCTGTCTCTCTTGCTATTCTCAATCTTTTATTAACAAGTTTTCAGTGTGGGTATGTCCTACCCCCACTCCCCGGACAAAAATATCCATCGACGTCCGCGTCGATTGCATACCGGGTATCAAATCGAGATTGGAAGCCGGAATGAGTAGTCGCCCTTCCTGGGCAGCTTAGGAAGGTTCATCTCGTTCGGTTTTCATGTATTTTATGCTTTCACGATCTACATCTTGAATCGTGACACTGGTCTCCTTTGGGTCCGACGTCATTTCGTTCAGCGATTCTAAGGCTAGCAGATTCGTCAAGTCTTGTTCGTATGACTGCTGTTGCTCGTCGTTGATTTCTTCCTCGGGTTTTGACCGGTCGTCGACCCACTCATCGTCATGATCATCGACTATGTCAATGTCTTGTGACACAGTTATTTCTTCTAGACCCACTACTTCTTCCACTATCTTTTTCAGATCTATCCTATCCACTACAAAGTCGTCACCATAAGGGTTATATTTCTTTCTGGGTCTTGTCCCGTCATTCTGACGAGTCTGTATCGTGAACGGAAGATCTGGTTCCAAATTCTTGGGAACCTCCATCTGTTCGGGATCCTGCCAATCCTCCTCTGCCTAGGGTAAGGTTTCATCGTCCGCTTCGATCACCTTTTTTGGATCCAGGTCCAGCGGTGTATTCGTTCCTTCCTCCACGACTTCGTTTCCATCGTTTTTCTCCCTCGTGCCCTGCTCATTGACCTCACAAGCAGGATCCATCATTAGATAATCCCCTTCTTCCATGTCTGCGGGTATAAACCAATCTTCTGTCGATGGATTGTGTGGCTTAATGTTCTCGTAGTGGGCGGCTCGGCCAGTACTCAGTCTATAAAAGCGTCCCTCTTGGTGCACTTCCCTAATTATGAAGGGTCCCCTCCACTTTTTTAGGAGCTTTTTCGTTCCTTTCGGTGGTATAACGTTCTGAAATATCCATACTTAGTCTCCCACCGAGTAAGCTTTTGCACCAGCTGCTCTCTTGTCGAATTTTTTCCTCTGCCTTGCCTGTGCTTGCTGAGTATTTCGTCTACACAAATCGTTCAACTCCTGTTGACGTCTGATCACATCCCTCATGTAGACCTGTGGAGACGTTTTCTTTTCTTCATACTCTGGGTAGAAGAAGGTTAAGGGTAAAGATTTCTCGTGTCCAGTTAGCATCATGTGTGGACTAACTCCAGTGGTGGAGTGTTGCGTGCTATTATAGGCTCCCATCACCTGTAGAATGTATCTGTCCCAATCGGTCATGTACCTGGAATAATATACTCTCAGCATCGACACTAACGTCCTATTCTGCCTTTCCACTAAGCCATTTGTCTGTGGATGGTACGTCGTGGAGTGAGCGTGAGCAACCTGTGAGCGTCTCATAAGCTCTTTCGTAAGCTCTCCTACGAAAGCTGTTCCATTATCCGATTGAAACGTCATCGGACAACCATGTCTCGCTATCCACGTATTGATCAGGTGGTCTCATGTCTCTTCAGCCGAGGCAGATATGCAGGGCACGGCCTCTGCATACTTCGTGAAATGATCTATCATGACCAATACCTGATTATAACCATTGTCTGTCATGCATATCTTTTGGTGATCTATCTGCACCACTTCGTTGAATTCAGACGAATCGATCGATTGTAAAGCAAATCGCAATTTCCTTGGATCCTTGACCTGTTGGCATGACATGCACGCTGTTACCCACTTCACACATGCCTTTTCATTCCAGGCCACTCGAAGCGCTTCAGGATCCTCTGATACACTTTGTCTATCCCCTGATGGCCCATCTGATCATGCGACCTGAATAATAGTTCTGTCTGATAGAGTTGCGGCAACACTATTGCGTTATACTTGTATAGGACTTTGTCTTCTTCTCTTCTCTTGCAAGCCACAATCCCCCCGTCCTTGTTCAAATATAACCTCCCCTCCTTCTGCATTAAGTACTGTCTCAGGATACGGTAACTGTCTTCCTCGAGGTCTCCTTTATCCGGAGAACCATTCTCGATCCACCTTTTCAGGTTGCTTGTCATGCGATCATTTCTCTGCGCCCTTAGAAGATTCGAGAGTCTGTATCTCGCCTTCAAGTACGTCTTCACTACCCTCATCTGACTATTCAACTCATTGGGCTAATGTGTGTCTTCTTCCATCTTCACGCACCAAATCTTTGCCAACGGCTGTGTTTCCTGCTTGAACGGCTGAGGATCAGTCCTGACTACCTCTTTTGTGGCAACAGACTTATCGAACGTTTCGATACCGCTATTGTTTCCAAATCATCCGCTGCGTTGTCAAAGACCTTCTCACTTGGTATGAAGTAGCTATCACTATCAGGGTCCTGGTACATCTCCCTATCCAGATCCCTTGCACGAGTTTCCACTAGAGTGTGTGGATCGCTAGTTCGGACAGTTCTGATCCCGAGCTCGAAATCCTGTCTGAGTAGGTGTCAATTCCTGAGTTTCGGGAGTTGCCATCTGTTGAGGAGGTTGTAATGGAGTTATTACACCCTCCTCCAGATCATGTCTGTGCCTTCTTTGCATCCATCTGAACTCCCCGGACAAAACTTTGTTCCCCAGGACCTGTTTTTCATCAGGAACTTCTTCATCTATCTCAGACTCCCCGGACAAACTTCCTTGTCCCGGGTATTGCTCTTGTACTCGCTGGCTCTTCTCATTGTTCGTCTCCCCGGACAAACAATCTTGCACCAGGTTTCGTTCTACCTTTACTCCTTCTTTCTCCTGGTCCACAAAGGTAACGGTTTTCCTTCGCGTATTGCTCCCCTGTTCTTTCCGTCCGTACGAAGTATTGGTTAAAACCTCATGTGGTATTGAGGATACTAGTCGCTGAACTATTGTCCTACAATCCCTCTCGTTCTCTTCGTGTTGTCGTCTGGACGGCATGATCTTCACCTTTTCCCTGACTGTTAGTGATGCCACTGCTGCTGTCCACTCAGGGTCATCTCTGGTCACTTCTCTTTCTAACAATCCACCCAGCATCCGCATCACTTGCGGTGTGACCTGCACCATTTTGTCCAGTAATGAGAGGCTGTTTATGTTCATGCGAGAGAGTTCCTGCTGGACCAGGTTTGAGCGCAGGAACAGATCCAAGGGCACCGGATCCCTTTCGGATAGGATTTTTATCTCGGCTGCTTTCTCGACAGTAAACTCAGGATGCCCTGGAATTGGATGTCCAGACTTATCCAACCATCTCGTTAAGGGAAGCGCATCATAAGTTTCTTTGTCGAGAAACGAGAATCCCTCCTTTATTTCTGCTTGGTTGGCTTGCTTCTGTTCCAATCTTTCATAGAACTCAGTTTTCTTACTGAGGCTGTCAGCATTCTGGTGTTTATCTCGCATCCTGTGCTCGATTATCATGTGGTAGCCATTTAGTCTTACTATCCATCTACCAATATAACTCTGATCCATCGAGTAGGTCTTCAACCAGGATAACGCTCTGTTGTCTACGCGTAACTTAAAGGGAGCGCTCCCCAAGTATGCGCGGTATTTTTCCACAAATGTGACTACTGCAAACATTTCTGCTTTTCGTGCACCATATTTTATCTCAGTGTCACTCAAGACCTTGCTGCCGTATGCAATGGGACGGAGAACGGTTCTTCCATTCCATTCTTGCTCCTGATGCAATATTCCTGAGATGGCTACTACCGATGCGTCTGTGTCAAGAACAAACATGCCCTTTTCTGTAGGCATGCCTAGCACTGACGCTTCGCACAGGTCCCGCTTTATGTTTTCGAAGGCAACTTGTGCTTCATCGTTCCATTCGAACTTTTTCCCTTTGTTGCGCATCAGCTTCTGCATCGAATACACCTTGTCCGCATATCCTTTTATGAACTCCCGGTAGTAGTTGGCAAACCCTAGGAAGCTCAGAAGCTGTGTGTCTGTTCTGGGAGCCTTCCATGTCAACACTGCTTCTACTGCTTCCGGGTCCGGCCTCACACCATGCCTGTCCACCATTCTTCCCGGGTACTTGATTGAATCCCTATGGATTTCACATTCCGATGGTTTGCATTTCAAGCCTGCTCTTTTCATGCATCCAAAGACCTCATCGAGCCGATCATAGTGGTCTTCCAGGATCGGTGTTGCTATGGCTACATCATCCACTAACACATCACAAGATCACAAGATTCCCGTACTTCTTTGTCACTCTGGTCAAAGCCTGAGCCATCAGTCTTTGAAAAGTGGCCGTTGCATTGCACAAGCCGAAGGGCATCCTCTTCCGCTGGTACAACCCCAACTCACACCCGAATCCGGTCTTTTCTCTATCCTTCTTCCGCAGCGGGACCTGCCAGAAGGCAGAACCCAAGTCCAATGTGGTGAAGAACTTGGCATCACCAAGTTTAGAGAGGCTCTCGTCTATTCGCGGTATCGGGTACGCATCTTTTATCGTTACCGCGTTCAAGTAGCGAAAGTCGCAACAAAACCTAAGCTGCCCCCTTTTTTTCGCCATTACTACCCCGCAAGCCCATGGCGATTTTGAGGGTTCTATCATATCGTATTCGAGCAACATTTCTATTCCGCTCGGCACGCTTCCGATTTATGTGGCGTCATTCGTCTTGCTCCTTCCCTATGGGGAACGCCCTCCTCAAGTTCAATTTCGTGTTCGACGAAAATACAGCAACCGATATCCGCCTTATGTCTTGAAAATACATCCGCGTTCCGATTTAAAACTTCCCGCAATTTTTCGAAATCTCCCTCACCTATTTTCCCTTTTAAATGTTCTATCTCTGGCAAAACCGGTTTGTCATATTCTAGTTCATATGACGAGGGGCTTTCCGGAAAATTCGAGCAGCTCGATAAGCCATCGTCCGTTTCGGATTTCATTGAAAACAATTTATGAATAGATTTTAATTCATTAATCCTCTTTAAATTTTCATCTTTATTGGCATGATAAGGACAGTCTTTCACACTATGTTTCTTCAAGTTTAATGACTCCTCATAGTCGGTCCTCATCGGCAAAGCGTAACCAAGCTTCTTTCCACGCTGGATTGAAACCGTGGTGTCCAGTGTGTTCAATAACACACTGACACACAGTCCGTTTCGCGTTACCGAGAAGCTCCGGCCTAAAATCACCGAACTCTGGCTATTTGGATTCGGTACTAAACAAACCTGTTTACTATCGCTTAACGAATTTAAATTTCTCATTCTAAAAATTGCCACCACAGCCTGTCCTGGCTGTAGTTTCCCTTTTCTATTTAAAAAAATTGGTACCTTGTTTTCGTCTGTTATTATCCTATTAATTGGTTTCTTAACATACTTCCGGTCCGGGTTTCTAATCCGTATCAGACCGTTATTCAAGTCAATCATCACGTCAAAATTCCTGACGAAATCTCAGCCCAAGATGAATTGGTCGGCGTCGTCCAAATTCTCTACCACCAGGAAGCTCATCCAAAGATCCCGTCCTCCCATGTGGAGAACCGTTATTGGTGTTCTTCCGGCTACGTAAATCGCTCCTCGATTGGCGGCGGCCAGTCGGAGATTCGTTGGAATTAGATCTTCTCTCGTGAAGCCTATTCTTTCCCAAGTTTTTATCGGCATCACACTCACTACCGCTCCTGTGTCCAGAAGCCCTGTGACTCCGATTTTCTTTCCGTTGGTGTCGAGCAGATGTGCGGTCACATCTGCTTCATACCCAATGTGTACTGCATCTTGTTCCATCATGGCGTCATGGCCTATTCTGCGGACTTTGAGTTCCTCCTCACCCAAATAGATCTGCCCTATTTGGTCACTATCTGTTGTTACATAAGTCCTAGTGTAGATACTGATTTCATCCACGTTCAGCATCACTTGATACGGCCCATAGAATTCCACATAGCTTCCATGAAGTTTCTTTATGCGAGGGCCACCTGTTGTTAGTAGTGCTCGAACAGCTCCTGACTCAGTGCGTGGCTCCACCTGCCTCAGATAATCTATATATGTGTCCAAATGCATCAAAGTGAACTCGGATGGTTCACTCAGATTTCTGATTACCTGGTGTCCAGCCACAGTGATTATCGACTGTATCTTGCTTCCTTGCGGCACCATGCCGAACCTCTGACCGGAGATCACATTAAGTTTCAAGCTCAAACTGCTTGGTGCTTTAGTTTCTTCGACCTCCGTTGCTTCGAAGGTATTCAGTTGCTCCTGTAGTTTCTCATTTTCCAGTTCGAGTTTCATTTTCTGTTCGATCTCCTTTGTCACCAGTTCCTGCTGCACTCTATTTAGACCATCCCTCGCGGCTGCCCTATAATCAATCTTGAAATCATCGGTCGCAGTCACCGGTTCCGGTTCACATGTCTCTTCAGTTACCGCTTGCATTTTCTTCGTCGCCAGCTCTTGCGGTTTGTCTTTTCTGCGCGCCTCCGCTTCACTCAACAGGCGAGTCTTGCTGGCTTTCACTCCTGATAAAGCTTCCTCATGCCTTGGATGCTTGATGTCTGCCACTGCATCCCAGAATTGCGGACAATCCGATTTAAAATGACCTTCCAAGTTGCAAAAGAAACACCTCGGGCCAAATTTTGCAATTACTCCTCTCATGAAATTCTCATGGTCAACTTCTGACGCATCTTCGTCCTCAAGGCTAAAGCCTATTGCTTTCAAGCCTTGTTTGTAAGTTGGGCATGCTGACACATGATGATCAGTTGAACTGCAATTGGCACAAGAGCGTCTCTTGTCCATATCATCCCTCGGTTTGTACCAGTTGTTCCCTTGGTTTGCTGGTCTGTTGTTAAAATTGCCATAATTGTTCTTATAATATCCAGATCTCGAAGGCGGTTTCAACAAAAGATATTCTTTTGACTTGAGCCTCAACTCCTCTAGTGTTGGCGCATTGGTTGATAGTGGTGTGTAATGCGTCGCTAGCATTGTTCGAAGTTCATCATTCTTCACACCATCGATGAATTTAGAGGCTACTGCCAGGTTCATCCTTCTGTTTGACTCATCCGGTTGGCTGCGTCTTCTAAGCATCTCCAAATCGTCTAGAAACTTGTCTATCGTCTCATCTTCTCGTTGTCTCCGTTTCTCGAAGGGTATCATTGCCTGGTGCCCCTGCACCCCTGATCCGAAACGATTTAACAAGATTTCCAAGATTTTCTTAGCTGTATCTCGCTGATATTGCTTCTTGGCCATGACACAGTTCAGGGCTGTCCCTTCCAAGTTACTGGTAAGCGCACTGCATTCTTGTCTTTCCGATAAATCCTCTTCCTCGAAATGCAGTTTCATTACCTCTATTCAGGTATCAATAAAGCCATCAGATTCGTCTTTGTAGCACCTTGGTTTCTTAAAGACTCTTCTGGACTTCTCACTGCGTTCATTGGTCCTGGATAACCTCGTCAGGAATGTCTCCAAAGACCTATTCAGGGGCTCAAAGGCTGTAGCCATTGCCGTAGCATCACTCGAGTGCCCCGCCTGAGTGTCCTCACACCTTGTTAATGGCTCTGTATTTGGTGCATCCCTGCTATCCGAATCGCCGTGAGTAATTCCCCTTTGGCCCACATGACTCCTCCCTGGGCTCGCATGTCTCCTGTTACCGGAATCACCTCTCCCAGTCGCATGTGTGCCTTGCGTCGGTCTTTCGTTAGAGGTCTGTCTTTTCCCTGTTGAGCTTGCTCTACTGTTTGGGCCCCATGTTCTATTATACTTTGTGGCATAGCCTGATGAACTGCCCCTACCTCTAGTGGATCCATATGTCCTCCTCCTTTGATGGTCATTGAAGTTCACCTTCGGCTCCCTGCTGGGACCTCCCGAGTTCGGTTCCCCGTCTTTTGGTCCACTCTTGCTGCCTAGTAGCCCGTCCAACCTATCCAAGATAGCCTGAGTTCGCCTCTCCATCATCGCACCATCTTTGTGTCAAGAGTCCCAAGAGACTGCTCTTGCTGAATTCTTATCTTCTCCATGTCGTCTCTTAAGCGTAACTCTCTCTGTTCCGCTTCTCGTGTCATTCGCGACATGTTCTTCGCTATGTGTTCGTCCGTTTTTTTTTCAAGCGTTTTTCGCTTCTACCAACTTCTTGTCCACACCAAATATGTCCATGGTTCCAGTCTCTCTTTCGACTTATGCCTCATTCTCCTGGGTCGAACTATTGAGGCTGACTTGAGATCCAAAGTCCACTTTCTCACCTTCGTCCTCTTCTTCCTCCTGGGATTCACCTTCATTTCCTGTGACCACTCCCATGGTGAATGGAAAGATGTTTCCGAAGGTGTTCTTCATTCTTTCTGAGAACGATGAGGACGTTGTTTGTTTCTCAGTCCCGCCTGCCATCAAGGTGTTGTCTGTTGGATATCTTCTAGTTGCCACTATTTCAGTTGAGATGTCGGACAGTTCCGACATCTCCTCTCGGTCCAATATTCCCGTGGAAGTGGCAAAATCATGGCCTTGTTCTACCGGAGTAGATTCACTCGCCAGCCTTCGGTCTCTCCCCTCCGGTCCATGTACATCCTGGTTCTCATTCGTGACCTGGTCCGTATGGACCTCCACTTCTAACGTAGCTTTTCGCTCTTCTGAGGACTTGTGACTCCTAGTTTCAACCATTCTGCCTAAAACCGTCTCCCCTTTGTCGGTCCGGGCCCGTGTGATCCGATCCACAAAAGGGTCGGTCCTGGTTTTTCGTTGCTTTTTAGGTATGAATTTCCTAGAGCTATTACCTCGATGCCTAGCCCTTTGTTTCTACTCTCCCCAGTTCGCGTCTCTGAATTTGTCATAATCGCAAAGCCCCTCGACTGGCCTGGTGTGTTTGCGTCTTTGCTTATCGTTCTCACCACACCAAATTTGTCCATGGTTCCAGTCTCTCTTTCGACGTATGCCTCATTCTCCTGGGTCGAACTATTGAGGCTGACTTGATATCCAAAGTCCACTTTCTCACCTTCGTCCTCTTCTTCTTCCTGGGAATCACCTTCATTTCCTGTGACCACTCCCATGGTGAATGGAAAGATGTTTCCGAAGGTGTTCTTCGTTCTTTCTGAGAACGATGAGGGCGTTGTTTGTTTCTCAGTCCCGCCTGCCATCATGGTGTTGTCTGTTGGAGATCTTCTAGTTGCCACTATTTCAGTTGAGATGTCGCACAGTTCCGACATCTCCTCTCGGTCCAATATTCCCGTGGAAGTGGCAAAATCATGGCCTTGTTCTACCGGAGTAGATTCACTCGCCAGCCTTCTGTCTCTCTCCTCTGGTCCATGTACATCCTGGTTCTCATTCGTGGCCTGGTCCGTATGGACCTCCACTTCTAACATAGCTTTTCGCTCTTCTGAGGACTTGTGACTCCTAGTTTCAACCATTCTGCCTGAAACCGTCTCCCCTTTGTCGGTCCGGGCCCGTGTGATCCGATCCAAAAAAGGGTCGGTCCTGGTTTTTCTTTGCTTTTTAGGTATGAATTTCCTAGAGCTATTACCTCGTTTAGGTATCCTTGACTTTTCTAGACTCATTCTCAATTTGTCACTTCTTAATGCCTATACACTCAATTCGATTGCTAGTGACCTTATAGTTTTACTATCAATAATAATGACACAACACAATAAATTTCACGAAATTCTATTAAATAGTGACCACGAATCCCTGTATGTTCTCCGAGTACAGCTTGTATATAATTTATTCACACTAGCATATTATCGGTCGTAAAATTTGAGAACTAGCACAATATGATGATATCAGTCGATTTAAAAGATAGTGTACTCACTACCCAATCAAGCACAAATTATGTTGATTTAAAATCAAAAATAACAGAATAAGAATATTTCTATGAAAAACGTATGTGTATTGTACTTTTAGTCGGTCGCAGTAAAATAGTCGAACTTGTATTTTAAAGAAAAAGCTTTCCCTGCTTGTTGCTGCACCAAACAGACAAAACTTTGAAGGCAGTAATTTTCTCAAGTGGGCGTCTATTGCACCCGCCGAGTACTGTGTTACCTATCTGCCTTCGGACTGCCCGAGCTGGACCTACTAAAATCCTCAGGGCAGTCACTTTTCGCAAAAACGTATTGGGTTTCAATCCACACCAATGAATCACGTTCTTTTTAGTTTAGACTTGGTGTCGCGAATATCCGAGTTCGAACCTGTTTTATTTTTTCTGGTCTTTATTGAAAGGCAAGTTACCAGTGCAGTCACTGATTCCTAGCCTGTCTGTTAATAACCTAATACCTCTCACTATAATCTTTTCTTCTGTTTACCTAAGTCCTTTAATAAAATAATACCCCTCCGGGTTGACAAAAAAAAACAGTACCCCTCCGGATTGGCAAAAATACGACCCTCCGGATTGGCAAAATTGGGACCCCTCGGATTGGGACCCCTTTGAGTTAGCAAATGTAAGACCCCTCCGGATTGGGACCCCTCCGGTTTTGTGAAAACAAGACCCCTCCGGATTGGGACCCCTCCGAACTTGAAAAATTTCGACCGGATTGGGAGCCCTCTGGTTTTGTAAAAGTAACTTTTCGGAGATTTCCTTGATTTTCAACCTATACCCCTCCGAAAACGTTCTCCGATGCTATTATGCTTTTTGAATTAACTAGGAAGGGTATGTGATCCTTTCCTAGACCCTTCCGGATTGAAGTTAAGCCTGCTACTTGAGAATTCACGCTAACGGTGAAGGGTCTTATCGCTTACCTAACTTCGGCTCGATTAAAGTTTTCTTGCGCCTTTAGCCTTCCCTTTTCGTCTAGAACAGCCTAAAGTTACTTTATTCAACTGCTATTACCTTTTGGTAGGGGTGTAAGGGCTCTCCTTAAAAAAACTATAAAACGTGAAGGGTCTACCCTCCCAAATTGGTGAATTTGCTAAAAACAATCTCAAAAAAAATTTTCACGCTTACTTTTTCGAATAATTCTTGTTCCTACTAGTAAGTTCAGCTGACTTCTGATCGAATGGTATCAAGATCAACTGGATCTGTCCAGTCGTTCAAAAGTTATTAACCAAAACGTCTTTCTTCCAAAGTCAAGAAATTTCTCTCTTATAGGTTCCGCCTAACTTTTTCCGCAATTCTGTTCTTTTCGACCTAAAAATTATTGATCCGATCTAAAACGCTTTAGTTGAAAAAATTTGCGAAAAACTATGCTACCTGGACCCCTCCGAATTGATGAATCCACTGAATCAAACACGTTAAGTTTGATTTCTCTGTAACCCGGAAGGCTCTCAGGAAGCGGGTTTTGAAACTTGTAGATTCACAAGTGGACGTTGTCCGAGCAACTATTTTTACTGCCCTAACTCAAAAATTTCAAAACATTTTCTGATTTTATAATGTTTCGTATTATCAAAAATCGCGAAAATTCGGTTTTTGTTACCAAAATAGTTCCAACCACTTCCGAACTAAACTTAACCGGTTCTATCTATTATAGTAGTGCAGTTACGATGTAACATACTAATTTAGCGCTTTTTTTCCGTTTCAAAAAATATCGATATCTCAAAAATCGCGATTTGTGGGGGGATCAAAATATGGCAATTTTGACTCTAAAAACCGGTCTGCTTTCTGTGTTTTTCACTGAAAAACGATATAGAAGTATTAATATAGGCTATATAAGTAATAATATTAGTAATACTATACCCCTCCGGCTTTGTTTAATATCCGAATTAAGGTGCTTAACTCGGATATTCGCAGTTCGGTGAAGGGTCACTACAGTTCAGCACTGTCGAGCCCCCCACAGATTGCTATCTTACTTTTTGTACCAAAAGGGATACAAAACTTGTTAACGATACCCAACAGTCGATTGTTGTTGTTGTTGAGCCCCTTCTTGTTGCTCCTTGTACTGCTTGCCGGATCAGTCGTCTCCCAAGACCCTTCCGAATTGAGCGCAAATCAGCTGACCCTTCCGGATTGAGCGCAATTTATCATTAACGTGCTTAAATGCACAAATAACCCTAGAGTACAAGCCTCACAAACGTGCTACAAAAATGATCGTAACAATCCTGACTGATATAAATGCCTGTAACAACAATATATCTATCAACAACAAACGGGGGGGGGGTCGGATCACATCTTGTCTGGGGGGATGATTTCCACTGATTTTTTACGTTTTTACTGTTTTTGATTTTTTCGGTAATTTTTTATGTTTTTTGTTTTTCTTGGGTACTATACTACTTTTTGTTTGGTTTTATATATATCTTTAAGTGTTTTTCGTTACAAACTTCTCGGGGAACGAGGGGATGGCCGATCCCCCCACCCTTCCTGGTTCGTGAATTTTCGGTCTTAACTAGGTTAAAAAGCTATTCACGGTAATCCGGAAGGCTTCCGCGTTCCGAACTACCCTTCCGCCCCGGCAGTTTAGGCCTATTAAGGGCGTTAATGTGAGCATCCGCTCGGCGCGGAGTGCTCGTTAACAGTTCTGCCGGTCATGATGTTAAGAAAAATAACACCCAGGAGCACCATAAAAACATCTATGTAACATTCGCCCGGAAGATATATATCGACGGAAAATAAAGCTAAGGTTCTAAGACGACTGGCCAACGTCTAAACAGAGCTCTACATGCTTTTCACCGTCTCTACCAAGCCAGTTCTTTTGGTGGTCTTTCTAACACAGGTCGACAAAAACGTTACTGCTTTCGGCTTCGGTCAAAACACTCAAATTAACTTGATTACATGCAGAAATAGTGAGCTCATGGCTAGGTCTCAGTATCCCCAGACCACGAGGTCACTCATAAAAACAGGGCTGCTACTATTTTTTAAATTATTATTGTTTTTGTTCAGTAGATAAAAATCATCATCTCCATCGAAGATGGATCAACCCTTTCCCCCAACTCCTAGCTTCTCATCCTAGCAAAATGAATTCAGATGTTAATTAAATTCAATTCAGGACATAATAGGGAAGCTAAAAGTTTATATAAAATGCTCAGAGTTTCAGTCCCGAGAACCCTCCGGATTCTTGAATCCGGGGTAAAAAGAACTTTATCTTCCTCCCGGAAGGCTGTCTTCCACCCTTCACCGTTGTTCGCAACGGCCTTGCAACTATTGTAGCGACACAATAGTTGCAACTCGGAGCGGTCTCTGTTACTTCTGTTTTTCTCTGATTCCGATCCTCAGTTTTTTTTGTTGTTATTGTCGTCGCAACTAATGTTGTTGTGTTTATTTCAGTTTCTTCTCCAAAATGGCCGTTTCTGACGTTTCTTAGAATTGTTACGTCATCAATTCGAATTTTTAAAATTTAGGAATTTCCGAATCTTTCAGCCTTAACGATTTGTCGAATCGTTCGAATAACGCTCTTATTCCTTCAAAACCGCCAATTCGGAAGGTTCGCTGCTAAAAACTCGAAATTGCTTTGCTTTATTCAGTTCAATCGCGAGGGGCCCCGCGAAACCGAGTTCTTCTTCTTCATTTGATTCTACTACTGATTCCATTTGGATTGAAATTTCTTTGCCCAAAGCTAGTTTTATTTTTACCTTGATTTGTGCATCGTCTGCGGTTCTGGGTCCTATGGAAAATCATCCGGTAAATATAGGGAACTAAACTCGAGCGTGTGAGTTGAAAGCTGTCTAGAATCGTTTGTCTAAGTTGTTGCGGGATGATGATCCGCTCAGTCAACAGCTAACAGTCATCTTTAATGTGTAGGCGGTTGCGGCAGTCATATCAGTAGTCTCGTAAGCTAATTTCAACTTCAGTCAGTCCCAATCTCACTTCTTCACATAACTTACGATTTTTTTTAAATTCCCCTCCTTACCTCCTTACGGATTGCTGCTGTTATGAATCCAATCCCATTACCTTCTGGAGGTTGCTCCGGTAAAAAGGCTCCTCTTCTAGCTCTGAGGTTGTTGTGGCCTGATCCATTGTGGCATCTATACTTGACAGGTTCATTTAATGGCTGCCTCTAGTGTTGCTTGTTACTGGTCATTGTTGGTGACAAGTAGTTCCTCTGCTTGATTGTGGGATCAACTCGGCTCACGCAATATTCATATTGCTCGTTAACTTCGACCGTCAAGTCCCTCTGTGATTTCTCGTCTTGGTTGTTTTGTTTTCCGTTTTGCGAATGAGATTACGCCGACACTAATTTAGCGCTTTTTTCCGTTTCAAAAAATATCGATATCTCAAAAATCGCGATTTGTGGGGGGATCAAAATATGGCAATTTTGACCCTAAAAACCGGTCTGCTTTCTGTGTTTTTTACTGAAAAACGATATAGAAGTATTAATATAGGCTATATAAGTAATAATATTAGTAATACTATACCCCTCCGGCTTTGTTTAATGTCCGAATTAAGGTGCTTAACTCGGATATTCGCAGTTCGGTGAAGGGTCACTACAGTTCAGCACTGTCGAGCCCCCCACAGATTGCTATCTTACTTTTTGTACCAAAAGGGATACAAAACTTGTTAACGATACCCAACAGTCGATTGTTGTTGTTGTTGAGCCCCTTCTTGTTGCTCCTTGTACTGCTTGCCGGATTAGTCGTCTCCCAAGACCCTTCCGAATTGAGCGCAAATCAGCTGACCCTTCCGGATTGAGCGCAATTTATCATTAACGTGCTTAAATGCACAAATAACCCTACAGTACAAGCCTCACAAACGTGCTACAAAAATGATCGTAACAATCCTGACTGATATAAATGCCTGTAACAACAATATATCTATCAACAACAAACGGGGGGGGGGGGTCGGATCACATCTTGTCTGGGGGGATGATTTCCACTGATTTTTTACGTTTTTACTGTTTTTGATTTGGTCGGGTTTTCCGAAAATACTGTTATGGGAAGTTTCTCGGCCTTTCGCTGAATTATAGGAGTTTTTCTCTGGCGTCTCTGAATTTTGTCCGACTTGGTGGCTTTTCTTGTGACGATGATGTCATCTTTCATAGTTTGTTGTTGTTGTTGATTTTCGGCGTTGCCATCGGGAATCGGATAGACTCTCCTGTTGATACGATTCTCCTCTCCAATTAGTGTCAAGATGTCGTTCGCGTGGTTTCTGTGTCTTTTTCCTGCTGCCTCTAGGTCGAGCCGAATCGCATATGAAATATTATTTAAGAATTTTGGTCGCGTATGAAACATCCTTTCCGGCTCATGGCTTGGTTAGAAAAAATTATGAGAACGATTTTTTTTATGTTTGTTAATGGATTGCTGATTTTTGAAGAAAAGTTGATCGATTGATTGTTTTTGCCTAAGATTTTTTGACCGTAATTGGTATGTCCGGTAAGCTTGAGATATGTTTGCGCTTTCAACTCTGATTTTCTTTAGAGCTGATTTTCTTTTCATTTTCCGCGCAAGTTTTGATCAGCCAATACGGTGCTTGAATCTGATTGGCTAGCGTATTTAGAATGACGTTGTCAATCCATTCGAGATATGCAGTGAACGACTTAAATGATGCTAATACAAATGCCTCATCGTGCACACTGGGATGTATTGCTAATCCTGCTGGGTCTTTTTAGTCTATTAGTTCCATTTTTGATCCTGCCTGTTGTGTGATATCAAAATTATCAGGGCTCAAACGTTCGATCCATCTAGTGAGTCTATTTCGGGTAATTTTTGATCTTTCACTCGCGTTTAACGCACTGATTAAAGCTTGGTGTTCAGTGGTGACGGTGAAACGACGCCTAACCCAAATGTGGAGGAGTCGCAGGCGACTCGGGTCTCTAGGTTTTGGTCAGCGAGCTTGTTCTCAGATGTTTATAAAAACAAGTTTAATTATGCAATACAATGCTTTTGTTTGATCCAACTTTCAATCCAATGTTTTGTGTTTATCCGTGTTTTTTAATTACGGTTTGAGTGCTGAATCTTTTTCTGCTAGTTTTGGTATAAATCATGTGACGTGATGTATTGAACCCATAAAAATTAGCTGCTTGAATGTTTTCGGGGGTGTGAGTTTTGCTATTGCGTGAGTTTAGCGATTCAGCGGCTTAGTTCGCTTATAATTTAATAGCCGAGCCATTCAACCTGTTCGCATGCAATTTAGCCTTTTTCTAATGAATTTTCTAAGTTTTCGTCGTTTTATTTTGTAGAAACTTTTGGAATCGCCTTTTGGAATTCGATCGCCTTTTGGAATTCAGCAGGCATATCCATGAGACCATAAAATTTCGTTTGAAATTGATATGTTCCTGTGGCATTTCCTCCAATCAGGCTAAAATTACATTGTTTTCTGGTCTCTGAACACAGAGGGATTGGAAAATATGCGTATCGAAGATCGAGTGTTGAGAAGAGTGTCGGTTCTTTTTCTGTCGTTTTATAATTTGCGCTATGTTGTCGAGCAGTCTTTCAATATTAGGCATTTTATATTTGTTTTTCTGGATAAATTTTTTTTAATTTTTCGAGTCCAAAGCTGATTTTAACTATTCGATCTTTCTTATTGTTATTACAAAAAGGGCTAAAAAATTGTTTATCTGAATTTTGTCTTGCTTGTTGATGTGTTTTTGATCGATCATTTTGTTTAAATTTTATCAACCCCTTCCTGGAGAGGAATTGGTACCCTTCTTCCTCCCTGTTGTATAGGAGTTTAGTTACCTATTTTATGAATTGCATTTCCTTGGTTTTTTGATTTTCCAATTCAAACGCACAGTTTCTTGAAGTTTTTTTTTACCCATTGTTCTAATACCTTGTCCGCATTTTTGATTTTGTTTTTTTTTAGGATATGATTGTGTTTTGGTTTTTCTTGAACCGGTGCGGTTCCATTTTTTGGTAGAATGCTACGTCCGGTTGTTGGTCGTCTAAAATAATAAATGGGGCAAATTGCACCGTCCAACCTCCAGATTCTATCGCAATTATCAGTCGTCCTTTTCGAATTATGTATTTTCCATTATAACACGCCAAATTTCTTGCCGCATCATCCGGAGGGGTTTATCTGAATCTATCTGATTTGTCGTTTGTTTGAAGTCTGCGCGAAGATTTTTTGTAGGCACCCAAAAAGACAATTAAAAAACCATACCACCGAGTTTTACTCTGCGCAGGAAAAGGCCATTTTTCTTGATAGACTGATAAGTAGTAGGTGTTGAAGCTGAACCGGGGGGGGGGGGGAGGGGGTTGGAGGGAGGTCCCTGGTGACCCTAATGTTTTAGGATAGGGAATAGAACATCTGATCACCAAGCTATATGTTAATAATGGGTAAAGAGTCCACAATGGTTCAAAATAGGGAATAGAATTGGTAAGGTTTCATGATTTTTGTGATGATACGAGAATGGTAGAAAAAGTTATTTTTTGAGTTTTGTGTGGAAGTGTCAGTGTCAGTTTTTTTCGCAAAATGGTTGTCGCGTGTTTGTAGATGTGAGGTTGACTGCTTTGTTGACTACTCCCCTGTCTTTCTACATTGGTCTATCCCCGGAATCTTCCAGTACTCGTTGGTTCAGACTTTTACCTTAACTACTGAATTTGAATTTATCCAGTTGATTGATCTCAGCTTGACTCTTGCATGTAATTTACATTTGTTGATCTACATATTTTTGCAAAATGTCCTCGTTTTGCACTATTAGAACACTTTTTACCTTTAGTCGGACAAGATTGTAAATGGTTAGGGCCGAAATTTTGATCAATTTTGAAGACTTTCCTCTACCGCGTGGCTAACACTTTTTATCTTTAGCCGGACAAGATTGTAAGTGGTTAGGGCCGAAATGTCGATCAATTTTGAAACCTTTCCTCTACCGCGTGGCTGTATATTTCCCATGGATGGATTTTTGCTCAATTGTCGGTGAGCTTCCTGATGGACCGAATGGATTGGTCCTCATGGTCCTACTGTGTTCTTTCTGTGTTTTTTTATCGCAAATTCTTAGAAACTTTGTGGCGACGTTGTTTCTGCTAGTAGTACTTCGGTGATTTTTTCATCTGTCAATTGGGCGATTTTCTCATTTGTCTATTGGACATGTCGCGGACCCATTCTTTTTTTCTCTGGCACCGCAGTCGGTTCGTGCCACATAGAATTGTTCAAATGATTATTTTTTCCGTTTTTTTCTACAGATGAAGTTATATCTTTGGAAAAAAAATATCCGCGTTGTCACAGTAATGTCTTCCAGTATTTGGATCAATTCTTTATTGATATTGTATGTATCTCAAGTCCCGGGCGTTTTTGTTGTAGCTGCTTTTGACCTTCTGCCCCTAATCACCAGAAGATATAACTTCTCACTTGGCATCTACTTTGTCCTAATTGAAATTGTTGCAAAGTGGTCCTCTTTCTCGAACTTTTTTCTCCTTGTTTTGTAAATCTCGTTTCCGTTTTCTATCTCGGTTTCATTGTTAACTTCAAGTTCGTAAATTGGTTCCGTTGGTTCTTTAATTCGTGGTCTTGCACGAAGTAGAGTTCGCACTTCTATACCGTCTTTAGCCAGGACGGCCATTTCCATCATAACTGTCCATTTTGGCCATTCCATTGGCGGTTCCGGTGTTGCCTTCTGCCAGAATGGTGGGATGCTCAGCGGGATTTTGTATACTGCTGGCTGCGCCATGCTATGCCGTGTTGTATGATTTTTACTGAATCCGTACGGATTGGCGGCTAAGGTGATAACTCAATAAGAAAATAGAAGTTAACTGAAACATAATATCTTTTCTCGGTTCTGCACCTCTTGTGCTCTTAGCAATACGGACTGGCCTTAGTTCTCAAAGTCAGCTACATAAATAGCTACACCATAACAAGCAGATACATAAATAGCAGATATAAAGAGTCGAGATCATTGTGTCCGTTCATGTACATTGCCAAGGCGCTAAAAAACACAAATGAACTTTGTAAGGTTTCATGTCTTTGTTAGATAAAGGTCAGTTCACTTGAGTATGTCTTATTAAACGAATTTGATTAAATTTCGAATTGTTATCAATTGTTATCCCTCGAATTCTTATTAAGTCTATTTTAGCGCACAGCAAACAGATTTTTTAATACAAAGTATCTTTTTCATGAGCGTGGAATTATTGATATTCACCAGTCGTAATATTTGAAAAAACAAACCCCAGATCAATGTTAATTTCAGCGGCAAATCTTCAAGTTTTTTGTAATTTATTTTAGTACCTAACTTGGACATTTAGAATGTAAATAATTTTTGTCTCACATTTTCCATCTCCGTATCTACTAAAATATGGTGACAAGAACTAAGTTTTCCCCTCATTTTTTCATCATGCTCCCCTTCTTCCTCAGCAGTCTTGTTCAAGTCAGCCACCGCATCAATAGGTTTGCGTTGTTTAGCACCATGTTCCTTTTTCCGATGTTGTTGCAGAGAGTAGTATGTTGGAAACTCTTGCTCACAAGGACAAAGCGTCGACTGCTTAGAACTTGGTTGAGCATACTTCTTAGCAATATGATATAATCATTTTTTGCTGATTATAAATAAATTACTTATAATCAGGACAAGAAATAACTCGTCTAGAACAATGCTTCAGGTGTCGAGCTGCATGCGCCTTAACATGAATTTTCCACATTCTCCACACTTTACTTCCTCGTTTCGGTTAAAAGCAGGCGTTATCTAAAAATTGAAAAATTAAACTGGGACTTTAAAACTTTTCCAAAAATAAAAAGTTAAACTACCACTTGAATGAATGAAAAAAAAATTATTTTTCGCAAAGAACCGAATTGTAACATTTCAACTTAAATTCACTTGGTTGTTTCAGATTGGCAAACTAAGTTTTTGATTTAACTCAATAAAAAAGCATATTTACTAGCAATGACTTCATTGCAAAGGCAATTATCCATTTATGGTCATGACGTCATTTTTTCTATATAAATAACGTCAACACCTACGCACTTTTCCTTTTATGGTGAGGACGTCATTTGTTAAATAGAAGTAACGTCAACACCCAAGCAATTTTCATTCTATGATATTAACGTCTTCGCCTACGAAACATTCCTTTGAAGGTTGTAGAGTTTTCCGGAAAATTTCCTAACTAGTCAGCAGTTTCTAGACATAATTTTGGATGAAATATAATCTTTATTTGAACAATATCAATTAAGAAGTATTTGAATTTCTTCGAACTATTCAACAAGATAAAAGAAATAATTTGTTTGATTTCCTTATTGATGAAATAGATGTTGATTCTTAACTTTTTCACAATTTTTGGAAATTTATGTTGTTCAAAATAGAGTTCTCTGAGTGAGCAAAGGCCTATTCAGGAAACTTACTTAATCAGAGAGTTTACTTTAACCGAGTTTTGAAAATCAAAGCGTTATATCTACGGCTGAATTACACTTGACAAGTTAAGAAATCTTATTAAGTTTGGAAAATCTAAAGTTAATAAAAAATCCTATAATAATATTTCAAAGACTCTTATTTTTTGTACCAAAATCCCAATATTGTCGAATCTCCCAGGCGAAAAATTTATTTCTTTGAAAATTTTTAAAATTCGAAATCTTACTGGACAAGGTTTGAAAAAACATTTCCATAGAATTGTTTGAAAAATTCTTCAGTTGTGAGCTATCATCTCAAATTCACATCAAAATCAGAGAACCTAATAGTCGACTCAAAAATCAACAAAATTCCTTGATTATTTACAAAAAAATCTTGAGAAAATTTGTGGAAATGCTAATTGTAATCATTTTCTTTCTTTCATTACCCATGTCGCAATATTTTTCATTTATAAAGCAAACAACTTATGGTCATATTTTGCGATTGCTTTCGTGAATAGTTTTGCTTATTTGAAAGGTTTAAGTTCTTAAAAAGTGAAATTTTTTGTAATTGGTTGCGACAACCTTAGATAAACGAACAGTTTTGGTGATTGGAAACGACAAATTGAACAAAGTGCGTTAAACTGAATTTTAGTTCTGATTGGATACGACTTTAATATAATTTTTCCATAAAAAGGAGCTGAACTCTGATTGTACATGACTACTGTATATGTACGGAAAACCTACTCTGATTGGCTAAATCCACACATTTGAGTTGAAAACACCCCTGACTCTTAAATAAAATTCATTTTATTTTCAACTTTACTACCGTCAACTAGCTAGTCTCTCAGCTCTAAATCGGTCACATTCCTTGTTCCATATTCCTTCGCTCAGTAACTTCTTTCCCACAATGATCCTCTCTATTGGGAAGAACAAATTCACGTACCTGGTCTTTTTTTTCCAGAAATGATGGCAATCAAGTTTCTCGAGTCAGTCACTCGGATTTTGTTAGCTTAAATGTATGTCACAATTCAAGTGTGGCACATAACTGAATTCATGAGCAGAGACTTCAGTGAACATCCCCAGATGCAGGTTCCCATAGCCGAGAATCAGCTTGGAATGATGTCACAGATTACAAAACAAGTTGAGATGGACTATCCCGCGGTTCTTGACTCCAGATATGGGGCTCAACTATTCAACGACTTCCTCCTTCCTTGAGAGGAAGCAGGATCAGCCAAAAACCCCATCGCAATAGACGAAGATGAATGGTTCTCTGAAACAATGCCTCAAAACACCCTACCAAGCAAAATTTTTTGCACATATGATTAAAAAAGTCATCACAATTTTTGCACATATGTTAAAAAGTTGTCAAAAACTTTGCACCATTCAAAACTTTTCGCATTGTTTTTAGCTCACATGTTATTAAAATCAAGAAATCAGTTCATGTTAAGAAAAAAGTTAATAAATGTTTTCGCAACTTAAAAAAAACTAAAAAATGATTTTCTTGCACTGTTAGAACGAAGACATTCACAAATAAAATTTATGAATGTCTTTGTTCTAAATTTGATCATTAAAAAATTCTTTTCTTGCATGTTTGAAATTGTATGATAACTATGTATTAAAATAACAAATAGCACTCAAAACCATCAATATGGAATGTTTCTTAGCTTTAATTTAAAATGTTTCATACAACAAAATAAGAAGATTTTCGCATTTTCAATAGAAACAAAAAACTGGAATTTTGCATATAATTTTTGAAAAAACACCAATAACTTAAATCTTACCCAAAAAATTCATACATTTTTTCGCACACTTGTTAAAAAACCAAAACAGTTTCTGCATGTTGCAAAGTTTTTTCATAACATTTTCCGTACAAATGTTACAAAATCAAAGGAAATTTTGATTTTTAAAAAAAATTGAATTGAATTATTCCGCATTTTATAGAAAACGGTAACAACTTTTTCTCTCAATGTTTTGATCAAAATTTATGACGTTCTTTGCTCTTAATTTGATCGTTGAGAAATCCAGTTTTTGCATTTACTTCGATCAAAAACATCAGGAAAACAAGGTATTAGGATAGGGAATAGAACTCAAAGTAATCAATAATTAAAAAAAGTTTGTCATAATTAAATTTTAAATTAAATATGCATAAAGAAAAATGAAATTAGGTTTTTGTATGTTTTTTGAAAAAATAAAAAGAAAAACTTTCATTTTACAAAGAGTTTCCTGAGTATTTATGCACTTTGTGTACGTGTAAAAAAACCAAATCAAATTTTCTATCTTGCAACAGAAGTGTGTGTTAATTTTTGCATACGTGTTAAAAATAACATAAAATTTCAATTTTAAAATGAAACACTATTAAGTTTTACAAACATTAGGGGTTAAAGAAAAATTGACTCATTCCCTTTTTCAGAACGATCAAGGTAACAATCAAAAATTTTCAACAAATCAAAGTATAAGTGAGTACATTCCAAAAAAGCTAAGCCGAGCGTCGGGGTGCATGCAAGCTTCTGAATAGAGCTTAGATGCTGTCTTTTGAAAATTTTTTTGGCAACACGTTTGTAAATTAATCAAAAACTGAGCCAATAAAACTCCTAGAACAGTGAACATTTCCACCAGAGAAAAAGACGTCCTTAACTTTTAGAATCTATATACTAGCGCTTAGATCTTTCTGAGATATCCTTACATATTAAATTCTAGAATCTTCCAAATTCTACAAATGTCCCTTATATTATCATCTAATTGGACTTCCACAACAACTTCTAAGGTGATCAACTTAGAAAAGAAGTAGCATTGTGTATGTCACCTTTTAGAAAAAAAAACAGATTTTCATTCAAAAGAAAAACGTTTTGGTGAAATTGTGGATCTGGGATCCGGAAATAGTTTTCATTAGCTTACAAGAGAACATTAACTACGAATGACCATTTTTGAAGAAATGGTTGAGTTTGACATCTTCTACAGAGATCCGAAGAAGTGTTTCAGAAATCCCCTGCACGATTGGCGAACAATTGAAACACTTAGTGATAGAAAATACAAGCTTGAGAAAAAAACGTGGTCTGGCACATGAAGAAATAAGGACAACAAACTCGAAAATTAAATCAAAATTTGTTTGAATAAGAAGTTAGTTTTCTTAAACATTTATTGAATTTTCCTATTTGCTTGATGGCTACATTTACTTCATATCGAATTGAATTTTTTGGAACAAGTTCTTCTTTTATAATGATTCAACAGTGGAAACTACTAAAAAAAAGCTTGAAGTACGTTTATTTTTTCATCAAAAAGCTTATATAATTATTATGTAAAGAAACATGATCATCAACAAAACAATCAAATCTTTTCCAAAAATCAAATTCATATTTTGAATTTTGAACTATAATAATTCTGTCCAGAAACGCTGAACCAAGATTTTGGGTGGAAGCAAATTTTTGTTCAGAACTTAGATAATGTCTCTTGAACTTTTTCCGAACGAAACTTTTCCTTGCAATGCTTGGTGTTTTTTCTGCTTCTCTCCACTCCTTGTTCGTTTGAACTTCTCGAATGAGCCGATTGAATTCTTCTCCGCTCGATGCAACATCCGCTTGTGTAAAATCTGTGTTCTTACAAAATGTAAAGACAGTCAATTTCTTGATGAGTCTTTTGATATTTATCTAATCTCTTAATATTTTGATTGAACGAGGTTTCTATTAAAAATAGTTGAAATTTGCAGCCCTCCAAGAAACAAAAAGAATCGTTTAGACACGCAATAATCTTGTGTTACTATGTACAAATAATCAATAATGGATCAGATGCTGGACATCTGTAATAGAGTATACGAAATAGCAACATACGGCATGAGGAGGGTGTGTGTCACACTCAAGAAGTACAGTCTGAACAAGCCGCCCTAGATTCAGATTCGACTCTTCAATGCAAAGGAAAACGGAGACTTGAAGCAAGTTGCCTATGTCAATTATACTTTGATTGAAATCAAAGAACTCACCCAAATCTTGAAAGACTTTAGTTTGCTGAGTAACGCTTTGTGATGTTTTGAATGCTTGGTAATTAAAATATTTTTGGTTCAAAACATTTTTTTTCGCGCTGAAGCAGACATTTAGAGCTAGAAACAGAAAGAAAAACTCGGACAAAACATACAATTTAATCAAAATTGACATAGTACTTGAACCAAATACTAGCTAATTTTTTTTCAGGATATTCAAAAGAAATTACTAAAAAGTTTGTTCTACTATTGTTTTCGTTCAGAATTTGTCTCATTTGAACAATTATTTACTTGAGAATAAAATTATAGTAGAAAAAAATTTAACAATTTTCTGTATACGAAAGATTGTTTTCATTAATTGTTTTTATAATTTGAGATTTTGATTGGTCACATCAAAACATATCAGCCAATGAAATAATGCAATTTTCCGAAATATTAATGAAAAATCACTTAATAACAAAATCATCTTTCAAAAAATTTAAAAAATTTCAAGTGTTTTTATTTAAAAACATGTTGTTCTTGCTGATAATCCTAAAAAGTTTGTATTTTAGCTAGAAAAAAGATTCTATCAAAAATATTTTAGTTGGAGAGTAAGAAAAATTGGAGAGACTGTTTGATAAAAAGAATGAATCCGAAGATTCATGAGCAAAGTTTTTAATTACAATAACTAAAGATTGGACGACGAAGACTCAAATAACAAACCAAGAGAATACCCTTAAAATGAAGGGACCAAGTAAAAACATAATTTTTGAGTGATAGGTTTTCTATTAATTTTTGATAAAATTTATATCTGTGATTGCTTCATTCTTTTAGTTATTATCATCAAAAATTTCAAAGGATGCAATGCTGAATTCTGATTGGTTGATATCACAATGGCCTAAAGTTCCATTATAAGCGAAAATTGATTTTAATTGTTACAAGAGTATAAATATTCCGTTGTAGGTAAGGCTCGGAACTGACTGCTTGATATCAAAACTGTTGAAAAATCCCTGTTAAGTAAAGCCTTATTCTGATTGGCTGCTATCAAAAGTGTTGAAAGCTCCCTGATACGTAAAGCTTGATTCTGATTGGATGATATCAAAGTTTTTGAAAATTTGATTGTTTCATTCAGATTGGTTGTTTTTTTGTTCAGCTACACCAAATCGGATGAAATTCAGTCTGATTTCCTTCCACGTTAAAAACAATTGGTCAGGAAAGTTGCCGTTTTTTTACTTTTGTTCATTTTCAAGTTCTCACTTTTTTAATTATGATGCTGTCACTGAAAAGAACCGAGAATATTACTGCCAAAAAAATCAATTTTTCTATTAGAACCTGTATAAAATCTGGAGATAATCTGTATGTAGTCGGTATATAATCTTTATAAAAAACTTGTAGATATTCTGTAGATAATCTGTGGATAGTTTGTAAATATTCTGTAGATGACCTGTATATAGTCAGTATATAATCTTTATACAGTTAAACCTGTAGATAATCTGTAGATAATCTCTAGATAATGTGTTGATAATCTGTAGATAATCTGTAGATAATTTGTTTACACTATGTAAAATCTGTATCAAATTGATTACATTGCCTTAAAACGCAAATAAATTATATGTTTTTTTTATGTGGCAGAGACTATACACGTAAAGATGCGTCAAGACATCGTAGTACCTGTGAAGTTTCAAAGTGTCCAAATTATAATTTTCATTATTATAGCAGCGATTTCAGATTATTGGAAAAGTGTACCTATCCACCAATTTTTCTAGAAAAATCCTCCGATATTGTTTCATGTACGAAACTAGGATGATAAATGTGATAAAAACTGGGAAAAAATATGTGATTATAGTAAATTGGCAGAAAACGTAATATTTCTCAGAAACCACCTTGTTTTAATAAACAACGATTTGTATATAACGAATTTAATTTTGTCTCTTTTGAATGAATTTTGATTAAACTCTTATAAAAATCCAAGTTAGAATCGAATTATGTAAAGTGTTTTTGAGCTGATCTTTTCTACAGCATAGATATCCTCTAAGACAAAAAAATTAGTAGAAAAGCAGATATAGAGCGTAAAAAAGATAAGTTTTGGCAGATACTGAAACTAATTTGATGACTTGTAGGTAACTTTTTCAAATTAGGAAGTTTGACAATTTTTCCGAGTTTTCGGAAGCTTTAGCTCCGTTTCCGTTAAGTTTCACCATAGTTTCAGATAGATAGAGCACTGTTTTAAAAAGCGAAATCATCTAATAAAAATTTAATAGGTCGAATTATACCAAAACAATTTTGAAGATTCTTAGAAAAGTTTCAATTTTTTTGATGAAGATCTCATTTTTTGCGCAACAATTTCTTACCATTGACTTACTATGAACCAAAAAACATTATAGTGTCATTCCACAATCTACACGTAATTAACTATTGATATTTACCACTTAGATAACGCGCGCCAAAAATTTTGTAAAAAAACTCGACACTTCCACGCAAAATCAAAAAGTACCAGTTTTCTTAACATTCTCTTATCATCACACAAAGCATGAAACCTTGTCAATTCTACTCTCTATCTTAATACATTGTAGACTCTATATCCAATCTTAATACGTAGCATGGTGAATGGATGTTCTTTTCCCAATCTGAAAACATGGGATTTTTTTTGTTAGTGCTTTAACTTGTATTGCCTTTTTGTGCAGTGTTAAGTTGATAAGTGATGAAAATAAATCATAATGAGGAAGCGGAGTGGAATGGTATTCACACAATTCGCTCCTCACACGTTTCGCCCCTCAGAAAATTACTAGCACTTTTCGTCCCTCCCACATTTCGCGAAATGTGTGAAATTATTAGGGGCGAAATGTGTGAGGGGAGAAATGTGTGAGGGACGAAATGTGTGCGGGGCGAAATGTGCCACTAGATATAACAGGGGCGAAATGTGTATGAGCTAAACGTAGAAAATTTAAGTAGAAAGTCAATTAAGACCACTGAGAGGTTAGGCCTAAAGAAGAGCCAGTATTAGAGCCCGGGTCGAGATCCCGCTCAAAAACCGCTCAAGATATGAGCGGTTTGAGCGGTTTTTCAGCAAGATTTGAGCGGTTTGGGCGTTTTTTTTTTGGAAAAACCGCTCAAACCGCTCAAATCTTGCTCAAAAAACCGCTCAAGAACCGCTCATTTCTTACGGTGATTTTTGAACGGTTTTTCAAGCAAGATTTGAGCGGTTTTTGAGCGGTTTTTGAGCGGACTTATAAAGAAAACCGATTAAAACCAACAAAAAGGCCTGGAAAGGTATTGTGACCTCGGGTTGACATCCATCAACCAAAAATGCTTATTTTAAATTTCCCCACACCGAAAAAGCTTATCATGCAATTGCTTACATCAAATGTATGGAAAAATGCTATTGCCTACATCAAATGTATGGAAAAATGCTAATCAAACAATTTTCATACAATTTCAAAAACAACATTGAAAAAAGATTCAATCTAGTTTCTCCGGCTATTTGAATCAAGCAATATTTTTTTCGATGTCTTGACCAAAAACAATGTGAGTGACTTTTTTCAAATGCTCGAGCAAAATAACCACTGGAAAATAAGTAAGATTTGAGCGGTTTGAGCGTTCTCAAATCAAGCAATATTTTTTTCGATGTCTTGGCCAAAAACAATGTGAGCGACTTTTTTCAAATGCTCGAGCAAAATAACCACTGGAAAAAATGTAAGATTTGAGCGGTTTGTTTTTAGACAATTACGCTCAAAATCTTGCTTCAAAATGAGCGGTTTTTGAACGGTTTATCTAAAAAAACCGCTCAAAAACCGCGCAAGGTTTGAACGGTTTATCTAAAAAAACCGCTCAAAAACCGCGCAAGGTTTGAACGGTTTTGAGCGGTTTATCTAAAAACGCGCACAAGATTTGAGCGGTTTTTTTTAGATAAACCGTTCAAAAATCGCTCAAACCGCTCATTTTGAAGCAAGATTTTGAGCGTAATTGTCTAAAAAAACCGCTGAAACCGCTCAAATGTTGCTTCAAATTAGGTGAAAAATCTCGACTCGGGAGGGGATGAAGATGAAAAGTACCCGGCAGACGTATCTGCTCAATCAACTGATATACCGGGCAGAACGACTGGCTTGACTGGCCTTGGTGAATCAAAAGAGAAGAAGCGTAGTCGTCCCGACCTAGCAGAGTCGATGAGACAGATAGAACCTCGGGAGCGAATGAGAGCTTCACAACATGGTGTCGGACTTCAATGACTACAGTCCGCCCACTGTATCGAAAAAAGGCTCGAGAGATATAAATTAAGCAATGCTCTCGAGTTTGCTTGTGTAAGAACTAGTATTGAAATCAACTCAGAAATGTTATTTTTCCTTGTTACTAGAGGTGCGTATTCATAGGTTCCAAAATGAAAAATCAGTCCCATAGGTTCCAAAATAAAAAAGCAGTCGCATAAGTTCCAAATCTTTCCAATTGGTCAAAAGACTACATTAGCCGAGTCTCGGTTTAAGGTCGCCGGTGGGCGCGCTACGCGCGCGTCGCCGCTTCGCGGCGATAACCGGCTCTAAATTTCGTATAGAGTCCTACCCTTTGGTGGCAAGCTCGCAACACGTTGGCGCGGCTGCGGCGGTCACTATTCTGCAGCTTGAGTTTATGCTGGTTGAACAGTTAACAATCAATCCATAAATTCGTTGGCTCAAATTTCAACCAATCAGAATTCAAGAAGATAAATTTTGGAACTTATGCGACTGATTTTTTATTTTGGAACCTATGAATATTGGAACCTATGGGAATTCACCGTTACTAGACGCTAAACACATCATTTTAGATATTATATAGCGGGTGGGGGAAGGCTAAAATTAGAAAAAACTCTAAAATTGTTTCATCAGTTTTTGTTTTTAAGTGTTTCCAAAAAACTGTTTAGAAGGTAGTCTGAAGGCTTAGTCTAAAGGCTTTGTCTTGATACAAGGAGGCTTACTGACTCTAATTTCGGCGAATGTGTACAAATTGTTAATTGTGTTTCAAAAATTGAGTTCTTGATAATTACAAATATGAATCGCAGCTCGTTGGGAACTAGAGCTAAAAGATCTAAATTACTTGAGCAAGTTCGAAAGTATCTTTTTTTAAGTTTTGAGCGCTTCAATGGAATTTTTCAAACGATTAAAACAAGATTATAATTTATAAACAGAAGATAGATTTCATCTTTGCTCGTAGTTTTTATATTCAGCATAGTTGTATTTCGTTAGAGTAACACCATCATTCGCTGCCACCTCCCCATTTAGCCATTGATGCATTAATTGGGAACTTTTTATATCTGTCGCTACTCAAATATTCAGCAATTCGTGGCAGTTCTGCGACCGCTGCTTTAAATTTTCTCAAGTTGGGGAAATTATCGAGACAAGTCGGCTCACACAGTTCGTTTATGTCCAAGAGATGCCACATGTAGAAATCTCCGACAAAAACGTTTTCCCCTGCCAACCATGTTTGTCTCCCGAGAACCTTTTCAAAATAACTCATATGGTCTGCAAAGTTCCGCATGCCCTGTTCTCCATAATACTCTGCCCTCTTAGTTTCATAGTCCTCGCCATAGCACATTATGGCCCACTCCACTCTGAGAAAGTGGATGTTATCCAGCACTTCTTCCTGTTTCGCCAGTTTCTGGATGTCTTCGGATCCAAACAGTCCATACTTTCGCCCAATGTACTTCAGTACAGTGAGAGTTTGTGCCACTTTGAAATCGCCATCGATTAAATAAGGCAGGTTGGGGTAGTCCATTCCAATTTCGAGTTTGTCCTTTGCGAACCATTCTTGGAAGTCTTCAATATGGTAATGGTAAGTCTTCTTCTCATAGCGAAGTCCGAGGTACTCGAGAACTAAATGCACTGGTTCTCCCAGCCCTCTAAGGGACCAATAACCAATAGTTAAAGACATCGTTTTGCTAACTAAATACTCCTTATCTTCACCCTATAAATTTAGCTGAAGTGGAAGCACAAAGTTTGGCTCAACTATCTTTATCAAACTTTGAAAGGCTAGTTGGTTATATCGAACTTGCCACAAGCGTAGCTTGAACAAAATGTAATTTTCAGACAGATATTACAAATAGGGCTAGAAGCACATCTAGTGCTAGAAAATGAAATGGTGGCCAGTCAATAAGCAGAATGGTCTAAAAGCAGAATTGGTCCAAAAGCAGAAAAACTGGAAAATTATAATTTTTTGAAGCTGATCGGTAAATCAAGTATAATCATAGTCAATTTTACTAAAGAAACTAATATTTTATGCGTAGTTTGAATAATTAATTCACGATCTTTTATTTATTCAATGAAAAAAGCATGACAAAAACATTCAATTCATGAATAATTTTTAACTTTTTTTTGTATTATTGACCATTCTAATTCTGATAATTATTTAATCAATTTGCCCGTAATATTCAGTATTAGTTAATACTTTTCTGTTTATCTGCTCTTGGACCCAATCTGCTCTTAGACCCTTTTGCTTATTGCTCCGCCTTCAAAAGAAACACATCCTCGTGGAGATCTGAATAAAGATATTTCTGAGAACTGGACTCAAAAGCAGCTTTTGACTGCTCCATTTAAGTTTTTCCATTTTCACTTAATTTTAATGTCTCTTAGAAAACGAGCATGCCACAATAGCTGCAACTAGTAGTACTGCTATATATACTATTTTCGCAAACTTCGATTGCAGCACTACACTATCAGAAATAGGATTTTTGATCACCTTGGTGCGTTAGTTCAACTCAATTAAGAATCAATCTGGAAGGCAACTGAAAACATCAAAATAAAGTATGGAAAATAGTTCTTTGAAAATGATGAACTTAATTTCGAGTTAAATTAGAGCCAAGACAAATGATCTC
Organism: Symsagittifera roscoffensis; assembly: GCF_963678635.1. Classification (NCBI taxonomy): domain Eukaryota; kingdom Metazoa; phylum Xenacoelomorpha; order Acoela; family Convolutidae; genus Symsagittifera; species Symsagittifera roscoffensis. Next base: position 53,878,950 of record NC_087062.1, read on the forward strand.
GAGAAAATTTGGAAAAAGTACAGCTTTTAAGTGGAGAACATAGCTTGTTTCTTTTGAGTTAACTGTTCACTAAAAAAATTAATTTTCTGTTTTTTTACTCAAAAGAAAAAAAACTTTGATAATGAAGTGAAAAATGCTTCCACCGACAAAAGAAAATTAAAATCAAAACGCTCCAAAATCGCCTTTAAGGTGATCTAAAAAACAGGGTGTTCCAAAATTTATGAGATTTTTGAAAAAGCTGTCATTTCTAACTGAATTGACGTGAGCACATGAAAATCTAACACATTATAGACGAGATGTGGACATTTTATGTAGATTAAAATTTTTAATTTCAAAAGATGTTGAAAATGTTTCCCGCCATTTTCTTGACATTTGATCATTACGTTTTGAATTAAAGCTGTAGCAGTTGAAATCTGATCCTGTGTGATCCCACGACAGAATTTTTCAACGCTTGTGATCAATTCGGCAGTGGTCCTGTGTTTTTCGAGATTAATTCCAGCACAAACATAACCCCAGAACAAGTAGTAGTCCAGGGTATTAAGGTCCGGGCTTTGAGCGGGCCATGGAATTTGGGAATGACGACTGATAATACGGTCACCAAAAACAGTCTGTAGAGACTGTAATATTGGAGGTATTGTATGGCATGTTGCGCCGTCTTGTTGGAACCAAAATCTCCTGATATCTCACCGGTGTTCCACAAGTTTCTTCGATATCACAAACGTTGCAACGTGCCCAAATCCGATCGTTTTGGCTGTTCGACTCTGGGTCCAAAACCCACCATTTTTCGTCACTCCAGAGAATCTTCCAGTGAAGTTTCGAGCCTGAGATAAAAACCACAAGCAAAATGTTTCTCGCATTTCGTAATAATTTTCTGTTAATTTATGCAGTTAGTTGACTTTGAATGGAACAAGCTTTAAGTCTCGCCTCAGAATTTGCCATGAACTGATTGAGGGTACATCAAGTGCCCTTGATGACTCTCGTAAACTTGATTTGAGGTTGTTTTTATAGTGTTTCGCAACTCTCGGATAATGATCAATTCATATCTTTGGTCGACCACTTCTATTCGTAACCTGTCCTAAAGGCCTGTCTTCAAACAGTTGCCATTCACGTTGAAAATCGGTCAAAGTGAACTTGCTTTTTTGCTTTCCCCAAATAGCATATGTTTCAAGAAATTTTCGCTTGACAGCAATTGCTGACATCCCTTTTGTAAACTGGAGGATAATGAATTTGCGCTGCTCATCACTGAATTTTATTTCCTTGATAAAATGAACGAGATTGCAGAAACTGGCGTGAACAATTCAATGAAGCATGATTGAAAATCAAGAAAAGGGCACAAAATTTTTTTGTGTTTCTCCAAATTGTTATTTGTTCACGTTTTCTCAAAGTTCCACATCTCATCTATCACCCTGCGAAAAGTCAGACTCATAGATCATTACAGTCAAAAATGACAGCCTTTTCAAAAGTGTCATAGGTTTTTGAACACCCTGTGGATGTTTTATTTTTCGTATTTATCCGCTTAAAATATCTCACAATGACTCGAAATGCAAAAAATTGAACCACTATAAACGAAACTGGTCATAAATACGTCCTAATAGCAAAAATTCTCTTTTACTTCAAGAAGTCGACCGCTTCGTTACCCAGCTCCAACACCGTCCTTTTTTCTGTTGTATGAATTCGTTTTTTAGCCAAATTTCATGAAATATTTTCTGATCATATTCAGTGAACAAGTACTAATTTTAAAAACCTGCACGAAAAATAGCTGTAAGACATTTTTAAGAAAGTTTTCGTTATGAATTGCGTTTTCTTTCACAAAGTTGATAAGACCAGCGAAACTATTTAAGGTGGGGAAGGACCTTGTACTCGTGATATTTTCCATGAATGTCAGGTAACAGACGTCAACGTCAGATGGGATGAGCTATGTAACAAAATTAAAAACTTTTATTCGTGATTATATTGTTGAAGAATTTTCAAAAATTTTTCTCAAGAGCTAGAAAAACAAGTCGAAAATTGTGCTCTTTAGATGCATTTAGTTTGAAGAGTCAATGTTCTTTTTAACTATGAGTTTGCTAATTTTTTGAACAACACTGGGAATTACTTCAACAGCTGGTCAAGCTATGATTAAATAGAAGACTTGTTAAGTTATTTGATCCAAAGATCGAAATGTATCTAGTTCTTGCACTGCAGCCGGTTCTACTTAATTTTTTTAATGAAACATCTAAAAAATTCTAGACTTGCTTCGCTTAAAATTTCTAAGACTGAAGCCAGTAACTGATCCCAGGGGCGAATTTAGGTGGGAGAAGGACGGGGTTTGGTAGTACCTTATGACACCCAGTTTTGGCCGACCAACCCTAATAATTTTCTACATACGCTGTTAATGGTCAAAAAAACACAATTTTCTGGTCAAAATTTTCGTAAAAGTGCCCAAGAATGGCATTTTTAACATGTTTTTTTTTGAAAATTTGCCGAATTTGCCAAATTTCTAAATAGGGTCTCTATAGTTTTCTGGTTAAAGTTTTTGAAAAATTTTTGATAAGTTTTTGATAAATTTTTGAAAATCTGCCCAATCATTGGCGTCTACAGAAAACCTTTAGGGCTAAAAAAATTCTGTCTTAAAATAGTAGATTATTGGGGTATTAAATAGTAGATTATTTAGACTTTTGGTGTTAATAGTATCTTCTGCTCTTGCAGCTCTAATGTTAAGATGTTGAAATGCAAAAATTTAGAAATCATTAGTGACCTATGCGCACCAAAACTTGAATTGTATTAAAATGCAGCAACAAAACCAATTTAAATGAAACTGATTGATTAAGATTGTCGGCTATCGTTGATCTCGCGAGCAATATTCAGGGAGGCAGCTGGATTTTTCTTGCTTACAATTATCCTTGATCTTTGGCGTTTTTCGTTATTTGACCATTGGCCGTGTTGACGATTTTCAAAACTTAATGACGCTGTGTTGCAATTCGAACCATTCTGTCGTTTTGTGGTGATAGATCTAGCACCAGTACTAATAGCCACGTTAGCGGTGGGAGTTCTCATCTGAGATATGAAACAAAACGACATTTTTCACAATGGACCATTTTGTGCAGGTCTCATTTGTACTACATGGAAAATTGTTTGTCCCAACCGCCACATGAGTCTGAAACGTGAGCCAAGTCACATTTCTTCGATAGAATTTCTGAGAATTAATTTAAACGTTTTTCCACATTTTGTGTATCGTCAGGATTAAATTTCTTTTTTACAATTTATAAGATCATAAAAATGACAAATATGTCCAAGTGTACCAATCAGACATTTTGACCCATCAAAATTATACAACTGTAATAACAAAAAACATCGCATAATGTTTAATAAAATTTTCCGTTAGTTTTGTAAAGTTTCGAGTTTTTTCTTTTACCTATTAACTTTTTCTTTAATTTTTATTTTTTCCTTCTTTCTTTTAATTTTTGGGGTTTCATTTTCTTTTTAAATCTGATATGTCAGTTTTTCAAAAGTATTACAGCCGTTACTATAAATGGAATAGAAACAAGACTGCTCGTATCAGGGCAAAGCCCTGAATTTTCCGACTGCCTTTTAAGGTTTATGGAGCAGTACTAACATTTAAAAATTCAATGAAATAAAACAAAACGAAAAATTTTTTTTCTAAAATTTGAAATTTTTTATGAAAATCATCCCCCCACACGCCATACAAACTACAAAAGGATAGATTTCGCTCCTTGTAACAAACCAATAGTGGCACATTGGCACGCTTCTTTAACCAAATTGGAACGATTTCTAAGACGGATTAACTCTCCGCTTACGCGTTAATAGCGCGAAATATATCGCGCGTTAATTGTCCCAAATTGGCCAAAATGGCAATCTTTAAACCCCCGTTACTTTACAAAAAATAATCACACGTGAAATAACGTTTCAAATTTGAGCTCAGTACAACAATACTTTTCGAATGATGTAAAAAAAATTCCGTCAAAAATGGCTAGTTAAAAAGTCGAAATTTGTCTGAAGAAAAAAAAACCCACCCCGAGCACAAATATTCCGTTACTTTCTTATCGAAAGTCGGAACAATTGCTGTGATTATTCATTGCATGTTAGTCTCCGAGGACTAGAGTTCATTGTTTAAAATTTTTCACACGGTCTGTCCTGTGCAGTGTATTTGTCATATTTCGAATTCTTTCGTTCTTTTAAAATGATTCAATCAGCTTTCTAGGACAAGTTTTAAAATGCTCATGTCTTCATTAAAAATCAAACAAGACTGCTCGTACCAGGGCGAAGCCCTGAAAACTCTGACTGCCTTGAAGGTTTATGGAGCAGTAATAACATTAAAAAATTGAATGTAATAAAAACAAAAAGAATTTTTTTTCTAAAATTTGAAATTTTTTAATGAAAATCATCTCCCCACACGCCATTTTAAATATAAAAGGATAGATTTCGCTCCTTGTAAGAAATCAGTTTGGCAAACAAGCTTCTTTCAATCAAATTAGAACGATGTCCAAGACGGATTAACTCTCTACTTACAAGTTAATAGCGCGAAATTGATGGCGCGTTAATTGTAACAAATTGGCCCAGTTTATTCAACCAAATGAAAAGTTTCTGTTGAGAAGAACACACGGGGCCCAGTTTCAGTTCCTTGTCTCAAAATCAATTGAGATAAACAATATGTACATGACCATAACTATCAATAAAGCAATTAATAACTTCGAATGGCTCAAATTCATAATTTGGTTTTTCTAATTGCGAGATCTGCCTAGAAATGCTGAGCCGAGAATTTGTGTTGATGCAAGTTTTAAGTAAAATCTATTTAGGTTCTCTTCGAAATTCTCTTTTTTCAATACAAAGTATCCTTTTTCCTCCTTTTTATCGTAGATTATATTGATTTGCTCAATTGATTGGATATTTTACTCTACACTTGATGTAATAAAACTTAAAATGAATCTATGCTCTCTCAAATGTGTAAATGCGTCAACTGTTTTGGTTGTGTATATGATGAGTATCTTATAACCAACATACAAAGGTTTGATACATGATTAATTTATAGACCTTGGACCTTAGCACAATTAAGTTTTTTAACGACTGACACGCTCGTTTAAGCAAGTCTCAGGTCTTACCCTCCAAGTTTTGAAAAAATTCAATTTTTAAAACAATGTATTGTCTGCAGAATTTGGTCTGGAGAAATTTAAAACCAAAAGAGCTCGTCAAGCTCAAAAAAAAACACAAATACGGATTACACACACAAAAATTTTGGATTACCATGTAATTTTCGCAAAACTCATTTAAAGATGAAATGAAATCTGAGAGAATTTTTGATAGAGATTCACATATAGCAGTTGCCATTTAAACGAATGGTTTTTGTTTGGAAAACGAATTTAAATGCAAAAATCAACATGTGCGAAAAATCCATTTTAAGAAACTCAATGCGAGATTTGGATCTAACTTCTGGTATGGTGTCAGTTTTATTTCTATTATTTATTTCAATTTTTGCATATTATTTAATTTTCTTTTTTCAATTTTTTTCGTTTGATCAGTGTATTTTTTTGTTCAAAAATCTCCAATCAGTGCAGTTTAGTTATCTTAATTTTGTAATTTTAGCTCTTTTAAGATAGTTCAACGATTTATAAGACTTTTTTTAAAATGCGTTACAATTAGTTTTTGCTTTCTTAAAGTTTTTTTTGTTAGTATCAACCAAATAAGAGATTCTTGATAAATTTTGTGCCAATAACATAGCTTTAGGGATTGAAACAGTTTACTATGTGCCAACCTGCGTTTAGACGCAAGAAGTCTCGAAAATTTGTCTTTCATTTTTTTCTCGAGTAGTCATGAAACTTCTGAAATTATAACTCATTTTCTCCCAAAAAACTCAAAAATCCAAGAACAAACATTTAGGAACGCTCATAGAAATTACTAAACTAAATGGGTTGAACACTTTACGCAACTTATTTGAATTTTTTTGTCTAGCATTGATTGCTGACTTCACGCTTCCCAAGGTTTCGTTGACTGAAACAGTTGCGAGCGCTTCAGTAGTCAAAAATAATTCCCTGTTATCATATTTGGCTCGAACTGTCCATCACTGAACCAAACGCTCATTTAATTTTTGATAATTCAGGCTTAACTTTGCACCTTTTTTCCCTTTACGTCAGGCGAAAAGTCTAGCAAGGAGTTTAATTTTCAGAATAAATTCTAGAGGAGGCAGTATTGAAAAATTAACAACAATTGCTACAAGGTCGATTTAACCCTTGAAAATACTTTTGCTTTACAATGCAGAACAGCGGGGTTCTGAAAACAACAATTTTTAAAAAGTTTGAGATTTGATTTTGGTTTTTCATTGGCTTTCAGTTGTCAAAACTTAGTGCATCATCACGGCAATGTTCTTCGTTGCAATTTGATGACAATTAAAAATTTTGTGGATAGTTTCTGTTTTTTGAAAACTCTTTATATTCTTCTAAACGTTTTAAAGACTCCTGATTTACAATTTTTATTAACAATTTTTCAAGTGGCAAAAAGGTCGCAGACTTCAAAAAAAAATAAGACAAGATATCCCTCGATAGATTGCAAATATATTAGTCCGATTCAAAAACCTTGTAGTTCAGTTAGTTTAAAAGCTTTAAAAAATGAATTGAATTTATCAAAAAAAAACAAAGTCAATCTTTCTAGAGCAAAAGAGCTATTTCCTACAATACGAGGTTGGTACCAAATCTGTCGTGAAGTTCAGACGCATAAAAACTCCAGTCTCTGGAGAAATTTTTCATAGACATTTCGGAAAAGCGGGAACTCTAGATAAATAAAATCAAAATTTAAAAAATAACCTTTTGCTTATGAATTGTTTCTAAAATTTAGTTGGGTCTTTTGATCAAACAAGGAAGTTTTCTGCGAAAAACGCGGATTTGAATTGGGTAAAATTTATTAAATTTACAGAAGGACATCTATTACACATGATTTTTTTTATAAAATCGTTGACATTTTTCAAAAAAATCGTTGGCATATTCTGCAGAGAGAGGCCTTAACTAATGTTTCAATCCACTCCATACCTCTCTATATGGTTAAAAGGGCGAGAATATGAAACACTTTGTAATAAGAAGAAAAGAAAAAATTTTTTTTTATTCAATCGAACAAAAGCTTCTGTTGGGAAGAACACATGTTGTTACAATTGAAAAAAAGAACAAAGGAGTTCAAAACTAACTAAATTTTTGTTTGAAACATGAACAAATCTGTTATTTTGCTGTTGTTTTCAAGTTTCAAATAACATTCTAATAAAATTCTATCTTTTTTTGAACTAAATATTTTAATGAAAAATTTTGAAATTTCTACAGCTCATACTGCACAAAAAGCCCAATTCAATTTATCTTCTTATAAAATTGAGATAAACACTGTATACAGAACCAATAATTGGTATTTGTCTTATGCTCAGATTCATAATAGAAGTTTTAACCTTTTCGAAATCTGTTTAGAAATAGAGACAGAGTCTGAATGGATACAAGTTTTTGATTAAACCCTAGATACTGCAACACTGTGTATCTTTTGTCCTCATTTAGTTTATAAGTTATATTAAATTGGTCGACTGATTGAATACTTCTCCGCTTAATGTTGTAGTAATAATAAAATTATATGCTTGTTGAAGATTGTAGATGCATCAAATGTTTGTAATATGTAAAGATACTTTTCTATTCTCTGCAAAAAAATAGTCAGAAAAAATAGTCAAAGAACCAAAATCGTCTTGACTAGACACAACTTAATCTTCGGGTTTTTTAGTAAAATTCAACGGAAACTGAAAAAAAAAACTTTTGATTGAACTTTGGAAGGAGCTTCACTCATAGCACATAGCAGTTGCCATCTAAAATAAACACTTTTTAGGAACCTGGATGTATATAGGACAATCAAAGCCTGGAAAAAGCCCTCTAAGGGAGTTCAAGATAAGATTTTTCGTTTTTTCACTTTTACTTTGTATAAAGTCAGGATTTATCAAACTACTTACTTCATTTTATGCTGAATAAGGAAACCATAATTATCTTTTTTCTTCCTTTAATCAGTTTTTCTAATTTCAAAATTGTACTCAATAAATTGTAATTTGGCAGTCCCACTCATCTTGGAATTTTGAAAAAGCATAGACTTTAAAGGACTCAAAGAACCCCACAAAAAACAAAAATTTTCGAAACGTGTTTTCAAATGTTCAAGACAAATCAATTAGGTCAAATCCAAGAGCTACATCATGCCTTTTGTGATGAAAAAGAAGAAGCAATCTCGGCTATCCGAAACACTAATATTTACGGTGCTGGAATCCACGACTCGATCCTATACTGGAACTCTGACAAAAAGCCAACTATGAATCAGGATTTTTTCAACGGCAAAAATTGTATAAAAAACAGCTCAACTAGAAAACGAGCCTGCCTGACAACCAAATTCAACCTAGATTCACATTTGTTTGTTCTCTGCAAAAAAAAATTCAGCCATGAAATAAATTTGTTTTGATAATTACAGTCTAAAAAATTCAATTAATTTTTGAGAATAAAAATGCCTTCTTAAAAATACAATGTACAACGAATTTTGTGTTTAGTAGTCTTTTCGTTTGTTTTGTAAGTATATCATTACTCTTTTCAAACAAATTTTTCCTTAAGATTTTTTAAACATTGTTTTTTTTTTTAAAAAAAAGAGAAACAAAATGCATTAAAACTAAATTCATGACACATCAATCAAAATTAATTACCGATTGATTTTTCAATGTTTATGAGAAATTACTCAAAAGATCTAACTGACTTCAACATTTTAATTTATTCAACTTTTGTTCATTTGGATAAGTGACTGTTTAAAATGTGATGTAATTGTCAAAGATTAGTATTTTTTGTTAAATAAAGCCAAACTTTAACAATTTGTATAAAGTTTTCTAATTTTTCCATTGCATTTGTACTTTTAATTTATTGTTTTAAAAATTAAATTATAAAATTTATTTCAGATCTGGCTAGTAGTTAAAAATTTTGGGCTAAGGAAAAAAAACCAGTTTAGAGTTATGATTCGAATAACTGCGACTCCAAAAAAGTTAAATATGGTTAAAAAAATTCTTGAGTGATTTTCAAAACACCAAAACAAAATATTTGTTCAACATTGCTGCTTTTTCTAAAATTGTTTTAGAAATTTTTCAAATACAAAAATTGAGTCCATCAAAAGCTTTTACAGTTTCTGAAATAGACATTCACCGGGCACTAAAATTACTTTCTACAAAAGAATAAAAAATTGGTGCATGATACAAAACTGGTGCGTGATTGGTGAATCAATCAATAGATAACAAACCAATGGAAACTACGGCTCTTTTTCCTTTTTCCCCCCACCTGCAAATTTTTATATTTGAAGTTACTGTTCACTTTGTCCGATTGTCATGAAAATTGGCATGTAGACTAATTAGGACATGACAAACATATTTGGTCTCCATAATTAGTCTTGTAAGACCCTCGTTAGACCATAAAATTCATGTTTGAGTGAGGTGGGGGGGGGGGGGGGGGAGGGGAAGGAAAAAGAGCCGATACTACTTCAAAAAAATTAAACATAAAGCTTTTTTTTCGATTACTGTTTTGAATTTGGTCTGATATTGATTATCCAAAGTAAGACCGTTTGTTGTTGTATATGCTGCATTTTACCAAAAGAAAAATTGAAGGTGTGACTTTTGGCACTCACATCCTTCTCTCACTACTCGCCAAATGAGCAAATCAAAAAGTTTTCATTTAAAATCTGACGTAGCAAAAGCCTTAATCTTGAAGTCAGCTAATTAACCTACTTAATTTTTTTCAAACTGATTGGTTAATTTTGAAATTTTATGCACATTGATTTTACTTTCATCAAAATATTTTTAAAATAATGATTTCTTTCTAAGTGATTCACTCTGACTGGTTAAAATCGAAAATGATTTTAAAATCTATCAAACGCTTGCTGAACCTGATTGACTGATATCAAAATTAATGAAAGCTTAAAATTCCGTGGAGAAAGATTGAACTCTGATTGATTGGTGTAGTTAGCTTACCTTAAATGGGCTTAATTTTACTCTTATTAGTTTTTGCTTTTCAAATCATTCGATTATGACAACTAAGTTAAGTATGAAGTACTATACTCATAGAGTAATTTCAGATAAAGTACACCGACTGCTCGTCACGCTACGTTATTATCGGCCGGAGAGAATCGTGCAATTTCTTAGTCTAATACAGCTCTTAATCGTACTCTTAGATCTCCTAGTCTCAATAGATCTAGTGTACAACGGTTTGCGCGAGTTAGTTCCAGAATGAGAACAACTGTATCCTAAGTTTTATTCAAATTGTTCTGGTGTTGAAACTACAAGTAATTTCAACACTTTACAAATAAATAGGTTGTTAGTTTGATGGAGTATGATTGGCTAGTATATAATAATTTATAGAGATAAAATATCATTATAATAACCAATGATAAATACTAGTTTAGATCTGGTTCCACCCATCCGGGGTTTAGAGAGTTTTAGGTTTTCAATGTTCTTTATTGCAGTGGAGGATAGATGGTGGTGTTTTTCTTTAGAGGTTGAGAGCAAAGTCTTTTTTCTGGTTTGGAAGAAGAGTTGTCATCACGATCGTTTCGGGAGATTGTATCATGGTTCTGATCAGTTGTGATGAGTGTTGATCTGTTAGATAGGAACATTGCTATTCTCAATCTCGTCTGGGAACGGCATGCAGTTCGGCTTTAGATGCAGTGCCTGGTGACTAGGGTCTGTACGTATACTTGAACATCGAGATGGCCATTGTTCTGCTTGCAATGGGTTTCCTTTGCTGCGATGCCGAGTCGTACTTCAAATCCATTGAGTGTAGTGATTGTAGGCAGCATCTCAAGTGGGTTTTGCCATTCCGTAGTTGGAGTGTGATTGGGTTGTCAAGTTCCTTGCTGCTCGTCTTTGGGCTGTATATTATCTATATATTGCATTGTATTATTTACATATATAAATCTTTGTTAATCTTGTTTTTTTAGTCATGATCTTGTATTAGTTTTGATCGCAAAAGCGTTATTATTTAGTTCGGTTATTTTATAGAGCTACTCAAAATTGAGTAACTCCCGTCAAAAATATTCGAATAACTGCGACTACAAAATAGTTGACAATGGTTAAAAAATTCTTGAGTGATTTTCAAAACACCAAAACAAAATATTTGTTCAACATTGCTGTTTTTTTCAAAATTGTTTCAGAAATTTTTCAAATACAAAAATTGAATCCATCAAAAGCTTTTGCACATTCTGAAACAGACATTCACCGGGCACTAAAATTACGTGATTGGTGAATCAATCAATAGATAATAAACCAATGGAAACTACGGCTCTTTTTCCTTTTCCCCCCACCTGCAAATTTTTATATTTGAAGTTACTGTTCACTTTGTCCGATTGTCATGAAAATTGGCATGTAGACTAATTAAGACATGACAAACATATTTGTTCTTCATAATTAACCTTGTAAGACCGCTCGTTAGACCATAAAATTCATGTTTGTGTGAGGTGGGGGGGGGAAGGAAAACAAGCCGAAACTACTTCAAAAAAATTAAACATAAAGCTTTTTTTTCGATTACTGTTTTGAATTTGATGCTGATATCGATTATCCAAAGTAAGACCATTTGTTGTTGTATATGCTGCATTTTACCAAAAGAAAAATTGAAGGTGTGACTTTTGGCACTCACATCCTTCTCTCACTACTCGTCAAATGAGCAAATCAAAAAGTTTTCATTTAAAATCTGACGTAGCAAAAGCCTTAATCTTGAAGTCAGCTAATTAACCTACTTAATTTTTTTCAAACTGATGGGTTAATTTTGAAATTTTATGCACGTTGATTTTACTTTCATCAAAATATTTTTAAAATAATGATTTTTTTCTAAGTTAAAATCGAAAATGATTTTAAAATCTATCAAACGCTTGCTGAACCTGATTGACTGATATCAAAATTAATGAAAGCTTAAAATTCCGTGGAGAAAGATTGAACTCTGATTGATTGGCGTAGTTAGCTTACCTTAAATGGGCTTAATTTTACTCTTTTAGTTTTTGCTTTTCAAATCATTCGATTAGGACAACTAAGTTAAGTATGAAGTACTATACTCATAGAGTAATTTCAGATAAATTACACCGACTGCTCGTCACGCTACGTTATTATCGGCCGGAGAGACTCGTGCAATTTCTTAGTCTAATACAGCTCTTAATCGTACTCTTAGATCTCCTAGTTTCAATAGATCTAGTGTACAACGGTTTGCGCGAGTTAGTTCCAGAATGAGAACAACTGTATCCTAAGTTTTATTCAAATTGTTCTGTTGTTGAAACTACAAGTAGTTTCAACACTTTACAATTAAATAGGTTGTTAGTTTGATGGAGTATGATTGGCTAGTATATAATAATTTATAGAGATAAAATATCATTATAATAACCAATGATAAAAACTAGTTTAGATCTGGTTCCATTCCACCCATCCGGGGTTTAGAGAGGTTTAGGTTTTCAATGTTCTTTATTGCAGTGGAGGATAGATGGTGGTGTTTTTCTTTAGAGGTTGCGAGCATATTCTTTTTTCTGGTTTGGAAGAAGAGTTGTCATCACGATCGTTTCGGGAGATTGTATCATGATTCTGATCAGTTGTGATGAGTGTTGATCTGTTAGATAGGAACATTGCTATTCTAAATCTTGCCTGGGAACGGCATGCAGTTCGGCTTTGGATGCAGTGCCTGGTGACTAGGATCTGTACGTATACTTGAACATCGAGATGGCCATTGTTCTGCTTGCAATGGGTTTCCTTTGCTGCGATGCCGAGTCGTACTTCCAATCCATTGAGTGTAGTGATTGTAGGCAGCATCTCAGGTGGGTTTTGCCATTCCGTAGTTGGAGTGTGATTGGGTTGTCAAGTTCCTTGCTGCTCCTCTTTGGGCTGTATATTATCTATATATTGCATTGTATTATTTACATATATAAATCTTTGTTAATCTTGTTTTTTAGTCATGATCTTGTATTAGTTTTGATCGCAAAAGCGTTATTATTTACTTCGGTTATTTTTAAGAGCTACTCAAAGTTGACTAACTCCCGTCAAAAATAGTGTCGTGGTTGTCACAAAGCGTGGATGTAACACGGTGGGTGAGGCCGGCTATAGAGCATGATCAGGACGTCCTCTTCTGGTAGGTTAGGCCAGAAGTGAGGGTATAATTTCGTGCTCTCTTTTTGGAGGGTCCTGTTTTAATTCAATTTTTCATGCTATTTTTTATCATTAGTGCTTTCTTTCGTTTTCTTAAATATGTATTTTTCTCTAAAATTAAATTGTTTGTTTTGGGTTCGTCTTTTGACTTTTTAGTGTTTTGTTCTTTTGTGATCAGACTTGAAAGTAGTCTTCGAAAGAATAATTTATCTAGTTCTAAGCTAGTGTTAGTCCAGTTTGGGTACCGTGGATATTCTTTTATTGGTCATGCTGTTAGGTTGTGGTTTGCGGTGTTTAGTAAGCTTGCGTTGACTAGTTTGGATTATTATATAATTCCTTTCCAACCAGGTTAAAGGAAAGTTTGAAACATGTTATAACTTGTTAGAGTTGTTATCAGTGAAAGTTAACACTCAAATTCATTATTTTAAACCATTATTCGTGGGCGAGCTGTGCGATTGTGGATAGAAGCGTCTTATAAAGCGGTTAGTGTTATTTTAACTTGTAGGCAGTTTTCATTACTAACTACTTTTGAAATTATAATTTTAATGCTTGATTTGGGGGTTGAAATTATCAATTTATTTTCAATTGTGAGAATATTTACTGCATGGGGAAAAAGAATTTATATATTAACTTATAGCTTAGTACGGGAGAACTTTACTGCTTCATTTATTGAATGGTTAATACAAATTTATGATTCCAGAAAAATGTTTTCTGTTTTTTATTTCGTTTTTCTTTTTTGTAGATGATTGATGATCGTGCTTGTGAAGGTTATAGAAAAAGGGAAACATTTATAAAGAATAGTTAGTTTTGTCCGAATTTATTAGTAAATTATTTAATTCAAATTACCTATTCGTCGGTGAAGAATCCGTGGGGGAAAACGTCGTCGATGATCTCTGATGATGTTAGTAATCTAGCTAAAAAACGGATGATTTAATTAGTCTGAAGAGGTGGCCAAAGGATTTTGAGTGCTTTAATGATGTTGTGCTCTTCAGTGCTAGGTGAGAGATCATAAGGTGTGTTTTGAATGAGGTTATAAAGTTTATGATTATATCTGGTGTTATGGATGAATTCTAGGATCGGGATTTCAACGGGCTGTAGGAACTCGTGTGGGACTATTAGTGGTCGGGATTCGTCTACGTTGAAGATTTTAGTTAAGGGACACAATGTACACATCTGGATGATGGGATCATAATTTTGGAGGATGCCTTGTAGGTTAGTATCTTTAATACAATAAGTGAAGTTAAGGAAAAATGGTGAGGTATATTTGGAGTTGATGTATTGATATCTGTGGTAAATTTGTCTTGCTGGTGTATTTTGAGTGTAATGATGTTTGATAAATTTATAGTAGGTGTATTCGGAACATGAAGTCGTATGAACAGTGCAAATCACGTTCTTTGGGTGTACGGAAATGAAAGGTTACTGAAAAGTGGTTAAATTTAATAAAGTATGAATCATAAGCTTGAATATCACGAATTGCTGTTGAAATAACTTGGTCGTGTTTTTTATCTAGGGTGTTGAGGGTGAAATAATATGGTGTTCTAATGAACAAATATTCTGTAAATTGCGGGTTAGCATATTTGTCGTCATTCAGTGGTCGTCATTCAGTTGTCGTCATTCAGTGGTCGTCATTCAGTGGTCGATATTTGTCGTCATTCATGATCGCAGTGGTCGATAGAATATTCGTTAGCTTTTGGTGCGGTCAGTTTGGTGAGTGATTGTTGGTATCTTATATGTGTGATTTTTTTTTGGAATTAGTGATGTTGTTAAAAGGTAGAGTTGAGTGCTGCATTGTTCGTTGTCATGAGGGGTGTTATATAATGGTAGTGATAGTGGATTAGTAAAGTGAAAGCATGATGTCTATGAGAGTGTAGGGTACAATACGTGCTCATTTACATAATTTGGTGTTTCGTCATTGGGATCTGAATGAAAGTTTGTGTAATGGGGGAAAAAGGGTAAACATATTTGGAGAAATTCTTTTGTGGTAGTGTGAAGTGGATGATTAACAAAAGTTGTGGATGTTGTGAAAAGTTAGTGTTTGAGGGTTCTGTACTTGTTGTTGAAGTGTGATGAAATTGTCAAGCTCTTTGGATATTTGCGTATGTACAGAGCTGTTGTTGTCGGAAAGGTCACTGGTTAAGGGAAATGTTGGGGTGAAATCGAAGATGGAGTGGAAGGGGGTTCAATTTTGATTTGGGAGTGGAGAGGTTGAAAGGGAGGTCGGGAAAACGTAGATGCGCTGGGTTCGGAGTTTTCAAATTCGTGGGGGTTTCAAGATCGGATTTATTAAACTGGGAAATAGTGTTGTATACAGTAGTGTTTGAATCCATGCTGAATGAAGTGTTATCATGAGTCAATTGATGTGGGGGGAAAGCAAAAAGTGGGATAATGGAGAGGTTGCTTTGAAGGTTGGCTGGGTAGGAAATGGAAATTGAGCGGTGGAGTGATCCAATTTGGCGGCTGATCGTGGGTTAAAAAAATTGTTCTGAGAACGAAAATTAGTGGTATGTGGTTATTCAATAATTTCTTCGTATGTGTCATCTATGTTAGGTTGTTGGGTTATGATGTGTTGAATTGGGCTTTGTGGATAGTTAGATCTTGAAGATATGAGGTTTGTCAGAGCTATTGTTCTGAAATTTAGTGGTACGAATGATAGGGGATGGTTATGGTTAGGTTTTTTTAATTGTGGTGCTGTAGGCGTTGTAGTCGCATTGTTTTGTGAATCGTCAAATGTATTCGGTGTTGTTGATACTTTTGTGTTGTATTTTTTTATTTGAGCGTCTAAAATCATTTTATTTATCGATGTAGAGATTATTCCAAAAAATTCTGCAAAAATTGTGCGTGCTACGCTTGCTTGTTTGTTTACTTTTGTGGGTATTGCGCATATATTGTAGGTTTTTTTAGTAGAGAGAAAAGAAATCCAAGAAAGTTAAACAATGCGCATAATATAGTCAGTCTTTCTAAGATGTAGTAGGGCCATCCTAGAAATTCAAGATGTTCGTTTTTCAAATTTACAAAACTAAAAATACTTATTGGTGGTATATCTTGTGGTCTGTATTTTCCGCCAATTAAGTAAATGTAATCTTTTATATCTTTAAAATGTCCGCTGTAGTCTAGTTCGTAGATGTCTGAATAGCCTGTTGTTTTTGCAAGTTTGCGTAGGTGTTGATCTATGGACTGTCTTTGTATAGTGTCCTTTTTCGAGAGTAATTCTTGAAACTGTGGTGTTGTATGTGATGTTGAATGTCGGATTTAGAGTATATGCCGATCGATTGTAAATCGATATTTGGATTGCGGGCAATGGCTCTAATGCTTTCTGGTGAAAACTTTCTTAGTAGTTGCATAAGGGTAGGTAATGGTGTGAAAAGGTAGTATTTAGTACTTATCTTCGTCAGGGTTTAATTTTACTACATTTTGGCTGTTTTCTGATCCACACGGGACTGCTGTATCCCAAAAATAAGTTGTTCGGGAGAGTGTATCAACAAAATGTAGTTTAATTTTATAGAATATAGAGATTCTTCTATAGCATCTTTTGTCTTCAAAATCATATAGGGGTGATACTTTTTTTTGGTAAAAGTGTAATACCATAGTATGTTTCCTTCGTAGTCAATAAACAATTTGATCTATTACCGGATAATAAATATCGTGCATAAGGAATTTAGAACTGCTAGTGCTAGTGATTGTAGAGTTTGTGTTCTTTCAAGTTCGCATATATGATGTTTCAAGTTCTGTTAAAGACTTTTCTTTAAAATATCTACTAATTGTATAGTCCAAATTCATGTCTAGGTGTATGTCATAGTGAATTGCGCCAAAATGAGTGTTATTCATTAGTGATAGTTCTTGTAAATGTGTACTATCTTTGTCTTGTAGTTTTATTTTTCCACCAATGTTTCCTGAGTTTTTAAGAGGTTTACTGAGGTGTCTGAATTTTGGTCACTGGTTGAGTGATGCGTTGCCATTGTATGTATGATTAATTTTCCTGTATTCATAACAAAACCTTGTTCGTATTTAACAAGAATTGCTGATTACTGTGTCTTATAAAGTGGTTTGGTGTATTTACGAGCAAGTTTTGTTTCTGGGTAAACTTGGAAGAGAGTCAAATTATTTTCTTTATTATGAATGTTTTTAAATTTAAAATTATAGTGTCTGAGTTGATTGGGGTTTACATGGTGAAATTTTATCATTCTATTGTGTATTTTTGCTACGTGAAATGTGATACAAGTGTCTTCAGCGAACCAAACAACTGTTACTTGTGTTCGTGTAGTAAGATCGCAGTATCCTTGATCGTTTTTGCAAAAGAGTCTGATTACTTGATAATTTATAGTGTCGTCTTCTAAATTTCGAGTTCATTGTACTTTTTCAATTTGTTTTTTTCCAATCAAAAAACACTTTTTCTTGGTATCCTTTATTTTTAGTGTCTGCTTTGCAATTTGAGGGGTTGTTTACTTCAATGTGTGGTATCCAATTTTATCATGGAGATCTTAAATTATACTTCCATGTGCTCCGTGGAATGGAAATTTGACATCTAGTTTTATATGACCTTGGTATCTTTGAAGTTCAGCTTGATGTGCTGAGTCTGAAAAAACTTGACAATTTACTAATTTCCTGTTTGTGCCTTTGTTTGATGTGATTTTTAATCGTTCAAGTTCATTTTTACAATCATCAGGGCTGAGATGTAATAGTCTTTCGATATTAATTTGGTAAAAAGATTCATGATCTGGTCTATTTTTATTTCTGTTTGAGACTTGGGATCAAATTACCTTCATTTCGAAAATGTTGCTGGGAATTTGTATCCTGTTAGTGTTGTAGCTCGTGCTTTTGAGTAAAGAGTAGCTCTTATATTTGTTGTTTTGATTAATTGTGGTTCGGATTCGCATTGAGTTACTTGGTTTATTGCATATTTATGTAATGTCTTTGTTCATTTTCTTCACGGTCATAGTGTGTGACTAGTACATCCTGGGGTCCTGCTCGATGGGAAGGATAATTATGATTGGATTTTGAAAAATTTATAAAGAGAAGGGATTGAAAAATTAGTATCTTTAGAAGATACATGTGTATGATAGTCCTGAGTATGGATTATAGAAAATTATAAATCCAAATGTCTTTTTCGTGTATCTGTCGTATTTGTAGATGATTTCTGAGGTAAAAAATGGGGGAGGTAAAGATTGAGCTGTTATATTTGGGGGAGGGGGCAGGAATAAGGGATGGTAAATTCTTTGTGAATATCTTGTCGGTATTGTAATCTGTTTAGTGCCCAATTGTGTAATCTGTTACTTTCGTGATTTTGACCAAAAAATGGAGGGGGTGCTACGAATGTATTCCAGTCCAATCGTAGATGTATGTTATTGATTGAAGTTTCTCTATATCTAGCGTCGAGATTTGTAAAAAAAAATTGTAGAAAATGGTGTTTCTAAAATTTGAGTTAAAGAAGGGGTTGAATGGAGTGAAAGAGTTTCGGTTAGTGACAAAATTGTTTCAGATGAACTGTCTATTGGATCATTTACCAAATTTAGTTCACCTGAGTAAAAGCTTGTGTCATCCAAAATGGGAAATGTTTTGTAGTAGCTGGGGGATTAAAAGGATTTTCTCTCATTTGTTCAGATGTAGGGGTTGAACTTAAATAATCTGATGGGATGTTTGATGTGTTTGGTTGTGATGTAGTCTGGGGAGTATTTGAAATTTGACTTGTACTACTGGAAAAGTCTATAGGGTTTGTTATTGATGAATGAGGTATGTTGAATTGAACTCTGGGGGTTTGCAATTTTCTATTTTGTCTTATATGTATTATTTGTCTATTTATTTCGAGCGTGTTTTGATTTTGGCTTTGGTGTCTTGTTCTATTAAGATCTTGTTGTAGAGGGGGTATATATTATATACTGGTTCGTATTGTCTTTCCTCAAATGTGTATGGATTGTCTTGAAAAGAGATGCGTGTTGATGATTTATTTGTTTGACTATTTGTTGGTGTTGTTGGAGGTTCTTGGGATGCTGTTTGCGGGGAGTGGTGTGGGGGTTGTTGATTAGCAATTTTGGAAAATTGTTTTAGAGATTATTTGTTTATGAAGAAGTTTTATGTTTATTATAATATTCTTCACTGAAAAGGATTAAAAGTATCATTGCTTATGCCAACGTTACAATAGCCTTTTTTATACATTTGCATACTGTCATTATCAAGGATCATGGATTAACAAGTTCTACTGAATAGATGTTGGAACATTTAGATAGTTATTTGAAATATCGTACCCGAGGAGGTGGTCAAGGATTTTGGAAAAATTAACGTAGGTTTGGGCTAAGGAGTAGAAAATGGTGAAAAAATTGCAAAAAATTATCAAGAGGAGGATGAATATTTCAAGGATATCGGATACTAAAATTATACAAAGTTTGAAAAATTTTGAAAGGAATGAAAAAAGGTTTGAAAGAATATTTTGAAAACTGTTGACTGTTCGACAAAGAAGCATTTGAAGGAATGAATTGTTCCGCCGAATTATTTAGGCTTTATTTTTTTAGGCTTTATTTTTTGAGTGTGGTCGGATTTTTTATTGGTTTTTTGACAAGTGGGTTGAATTTCGGCAATTTTTGGTGAAGAGAGGTTCTGAAGACTCCTAAGGGTCTTCCTAGTTTTGTTGTAATATATTGGATGATTGGGGTATCTGAGAGATATTCGTACTTTAGGCTAAATGATCATGTTCATTTTGTTCTTTAGGCTAATTTAATACTTTTGCTTGAGGGGGTTTTTGGCTCTAAGTGGGACAAAACTGTTGATTTTTGTTCTACTTGTTAGAGAAGGGTTGTAATAATGAGATTTTGTTTATTTCAGGTGTCAATGTTTAGCGGTTTGCTTATTTTTGATCTTTAGTTATAGTTAGAGATTTGCTTGAAGGTGGTTATTTGTCGGCTAAAGAAGTCGTGTCAAAAATGAGGTGATGATTTGGAAAGGGTTCTTATTGGCTGAAATTGAACTAGTTTGTTCAAGTGCTTCTCATCATGAATTTTGAGAAAAATTTCGCCTAATGAAAAGATCTTTCACGAAGTGAAAGTTGTAATTAATTTTAAAGTGGTTTCTGAAATTCAACTTTCTTTAAAATTTTAGATTGTGGAATGAATGTTTTATAATCTTTTCGTGGCTGATTTTGAAGACCTGGCTGATTTTCTATGTGGAAATTTTTCTTTTTGTTCTTGTGGTTGAGTTTTTTTCTGTTTGTGGTATCTTTCTGTTATCTAAATTTTTAGGTAATTGATTGTTAAATTCTTTATTATTTCTTTCTAATGGTTTTTGGATAGAATTCAAATGAGTAATTTGATTTTGTTTGTCATCGGAGTAATTGTGGGTAACTTTGAGTCCTGTAAAGGAGAATATTTGGCTGAAATTGAACTAGTTTGTTCAAGTGCTTCTCATCATGAATTTTGAGAAAAAGTTCGTCTAATGAAAAGATCTTTTACGAAGTGAAAGTTGTAATTAATTTTAAAGTGGTTTCTGAAATTCAACTTTCGTTAAAATTTTTCATTGTGGAATGAATGTTTTATGATCTTTTCGTGGCTGATTTTGAAGACGTGATGATTTTCTATGTGGAAATTTTTCTTTTTGTTCTTGTGGTTGAGTTTTTTTTCTGTTTGTGGTATCTTTCTGTTATCTAAATTTTTAGGTAATTGATTGTTAAATTCTTTATTATTTCTTTCTAATGGTTTTTGGATAGAATTCAAATGAGTAATTTGATTTTGTTTGTCATCGGAGTAATTGTGGGTAACTTTGAGTAATTAATTTTAAAGTGGTTTCTGAAATTCAACTTTCTTTAAAATTTTTCATTGTGGAATGAATGTTTTATGATCTTTTCGTGGCTGATTTTGAAGTCGTGATGATTTTCTATGTGGATATTTTTCTTTTTGTTCTTGTAGTTGAATTTTTTCTTTCTGTTTGTGCTATCTTTCTGTTATCTAAATTTTTAGCTAATTGATTGTTAAATTCTTTTTTATTTCTTTCTAATGGTTTTTGGATAGAATTCAAATGAGTAATTTGATTTTGTTTGTCATCGGAGTAATTGTGGGTAACTTTGAGTCCTGTAAAGGAGTATAATTGGGTTAGTTAGCAACGAGCGTACTCTTTTGGGTAATAGGGTAAAAGATTGTTTTTGTGTTGAACAATTTCTTCTTTGTTTTGTTCTATAAGTTGTATGTTACAGCAGTGGGTTTATCAACTATTTGATATGGTCCTTCTCAGAGTAATTGTTTTTTTATAGAAATTCCTTTTTGTGTTGTAAAGTTTGGAATTAAAACTATGTTCCAATTTTTAAATTTTTTGTTCCTTTCTGATAGATTTCATTGTGTTTTTAGCTCTGTTTAAAATCCACTCGGTGTGTGTAACGGAAGCTAATTTTAAAATTTGTGGGTGATGGAAGTGATTTTGATTGTGGGTATGTTGTGGTAGGTTAAAGCATATTGAATCTTCATTGGGTTGACAATAACCTTTTGTATTTTTTGAATAGTTTGGTGTGAAGATTCATGGTTTTCGTGGTTTTTGGTTGAAAACCATTTCATAGGGTGACAGTCCTGAAGTTTATAATTTGTGAATTATAAGATTAGGGGAATAGCTTTACATCTGTTGACCATTCAGTATATCGTGGGTCATTTCCGTTAATGATACATCTAAGATATTCTTGTAATGAACAGTTCAAGCCTTCGACTAATCCATTAGTCCAGGATGCATGAGATGTTCGTGGTTTGTGTTTAATGTTATATAAGTGGCATAGTGTGATGATTTCTTTGTTTTTAAATTCAGTGCCATTGTCTGTAACAAGGATTTCGGGTAATCCGAATTTTGCTATCCAGTTTTCATAGAGTGTTGCATATGCGTAATAAGCTTTACAATGGGGTGCTGGATTAAGTATTACGTAGTGTGTAAATGCATCGACTATGACCATTATAAATGAGTTTTCTTCTGAGGATGGTGATATTGGTTGAATAAAAATTGGTGGTCTTCGTGGTTTTTGGGAGCAATATGTTTTCAATTTCTGATTTTGATAGAGGTATTGTGTCTAGAGGGTCATGGAGTTTAAAAACGTGGTTTATTGTATCCTAGCTCTAAAGTAGTAGTTAACTAAGTTTTTCTGTAATTTCTCAAACAAATACTGCAAATTCCTTGATATACTTCAAATATTGTTTTTTTATGATCCTGAGTGTCCTTTAGTGTGTAATGAATGTGAAGCATGAAAAGCTATAAACATCATACTTAAATGTAGACCAGGTACTTTAAGATCAGGTGTTTGGTATTCTAAAACATCCGTATGTTCGTTGATAGATGTATTATTAAATTTTTGAAATTTCTAAGGAGGTTTTTATTTCCTAGAATGGTAATTTCGGCTTTAATTGGTTTGGTTTTGTTTTTGTGCCAAGGTTTTAATTGTCTAATGACTGGGTCAAGATTTTTGATTTTTCTGTAATAAATCGAGTGTGATTTTTTCTGTTTTTGGGAGCAATATGTTTTCAATTTCTGATTTTGATAGAGGTATTGTGTCTAGAGGGTCATGGAGTTTAAAAACGTGGTTTATTGTATATTTTGAGTCATTATTTGGTGGGGCTGATAAAAGTATTTTATCAGTTAGGTTTTCTCCTTCTATTATTTGATTTTTGTTTAATTTTATGATTTTTGTTAGATATGATTATTTTTGTTATTTGATATGATAAATAAAAACATTGTTGATAAATCGGGCGGTACTCTTTTTTTCTGAAATCTCTTCTCCATCTTTTTAACAAAATTATTGAACTTTCTGTGTGTCTATAAAGTGTAAAACTAATACAATCTGCATCAAGATCATCTGCCCACCACTCTTTTATTTTTTCGTAGTAATTCAACCTTCAGACATTGAAAACGCTTTTGATAGAAAAACATTTCTTACTGTTATAAGCAAAGAAACTTGAAAATTCAGACATTGAAAACGCTTTCGATAGAAAAATATTTCTTACTGAAATAAGCAAAGAAACTTGAAAAAACTCAAATTGATGTATCATTTTCAACTTAAATTGTATTAGCAATCACCGTAAAACGTTTTCTTCTTATTTAGAGTCTAATTAGTTTATAGGCAATTCATGTGGATAATCAAAACCTCAAACTAAATTTAAAAAAATTGAAAACAACCGATGAAATTTAGAATTTCGAAAAAACAAGGATAATGTTTTCAACTAAAAATACATTCTTGTTAAAAAATAAGACAAAACTTACTTAAATGTTGATGAAAGTAGTAGTTAACTAAATTTTTCTGTAATTTCTCAAACAAATACTGGAAATTCCTTGATAATTGGCTAGTGTTTTATGTCAGTTTCGATTAAATTGTATGTTTTGTTTGACTTTTCCTCAGATATCCTAGCTCTAAATGTACACTTAAGCGATGAAAATTGTTTTGAACCAATAATATTTCAATTACACAAAATACGAAACATCACAAAGCATTACTGAGGCTTACAATTATCAACAAACATAAAGTCTCCCAAATTTTGACAAGGCAACTTTCTCCATTGCTTCATTCGCTTTCGCAGTGATTAGTCAAATCTGAATGTAGGGTGGCTTGTTCACGCTGTATTTCTTGATTGTGACACACACCCTCCTCATGTTTTATGTTTCTAATTCATATATTCTATTACAGATGTCGAGCTCTTGATCCATAATTGATTCTTTGCCAGATTTGACTTCATTTATAGATACGAGTCCAAGGTTTCAGCATCGTGAATAACGGTTTTCCGGATTGCCGATACTGCTTCTCCTTCTTCTTCACTGAGAGAGACTTGTTGGGACTTTTCTAATTGTCCAAAATTTTAAATTTTTAAAAGTTGAAAGCACAGTTCAAAATAAATATTATTTTTGTAGGATTTTTGGAAACAAACAAATCTTCCAATCCCTGTTTTTTTTTGAAAATTCAATATAATTGAGACTGATGTCTTTTCTTGTGCACATTGTTGAAGAGTAAACTGATCAAATGAGAAGAAATGAGAGAAATGAAAATGCAAGTAAACAATATGAGTAATCGCGATTTCCATATGAGTTTTCTTTTTAAGGAGAGTGTTTAGGCGTTAGTTCTCTTATATAAATCCACAATTTTTGGCAAAAAACTTTCTTCCCAATGGCAGCCGCTATGTGTCAAGCTCTTCCCAGCTTTTATTCAGTTTTCTTTAAAAATCGCTAGTCATATCTGTTTCCAATGAGTTTTACGAAAATACATAGTCAACCAAAATTAATGTGTGTCTCTCTACAATTCTTTATGTTCTATGGAGAACTATAAGTTCCATTTGGTTTTAATAGGAATTTCTTTTTAACCAATTTTGCAGATATTGGATAAATATATTTACATATATTAGGAAATTGACTGTTTTTACTTTTTGTTTAAATACAGATTCCATTCACTTATTGTTACATCAAGTGGAGAAGTATTCAGTGAGCTTAATCGAGCAGTTCTACATAACTTACGATGGAAAAGAACAAAAAGATGCCTAGTATTGCAAAGAAAGAACTAATTCGGAAAAAATACAAGAGACATTAACTAAGTTCTAATCAAAAACTTGCTTCCACGCAAAGTCATGCTTCAGCGTTTCTGGACAGAATTCGAAAAATTCAAAATATGAGATTGATTTGTTGAAGATTATTGATTGTTTTATTGATTGTCATGGTTCTGCGAATAGTTATTTTGTAAGCTTTGTGATAAAATTATCAATTGTCTTCCAGTGTTTTCTTAATAGTTTGCACTGATAAGTCTTTCAAAACTAAGCTTAGGTTCAGAAACACTTAATTCAGATGAAAAGAAAAACCAATTGATAAACAAATGGGAAACTTGAGAAGATCATTGAGAAGTTCACTTGAAATGCACTGAGAAGATCAATTTGGGCAAAAATTTGAGCAAAAGAGTAAAAACAAGAATGATTGAGAGCTGTGAGGGGGTAGCTGAGGGAAGATAATTCTTAATTCGTGCCAGAAAAACTCCACAAACTGTTTCTCGCACTTGGATTTGTACTAAATCAGCCGAAAATTCCACCGAGAACATAAGGTTGTTGTTTTGTACTGAGAAGATCATTTTGAGCAATACGTTGAGTAAATGATTAAAAACAAGAATTACAGTTAAGAGGGAGAAAATTGCCGGTAGTTATGTTGAAATTAAGGTAATTAGAGCTGAGAGAGGAGGTAGTTAACGGTAGTTTATTTCAGATTTTCGAGCACTAAATTAGGTTCTTATTGTTTTTTAATGGTTTGTCCTGAACCTCTCATGTATTCTCATAATAAAAATGAAATTGAAGAAACTAATTATTTAGAAAGAACGAAGTTAAAACCATTAACGATAATTTACAAAAATTTTAAATCAAAGAGCTGTAGAGCAGCAGAAGAGTTCTGGAGGTTCTCTATAGAACGCAGAGCTGGACGAAGCTCCATCGCTGATGGTTGTTGTGGAGGGGTGTTTTGAGGCGTCATTGTTTTTAAGAAACCCTCATCTTCATCTATTGTGATGGGGTTTTCGGCTGATCCTGCTTCCTCCCAAGGAAAGGGGAAATCTTGGACTAGTTGAGCCACATATTTAGAGTCAGGAGTGTCGGGGTAGTTGATTCCCATGTGCTCAGCCACTTCCTGCGTCATTTGTATTTCTCCAAGTTGGTTCCCTGTCACGATTATTTGCATCATATGATGTTCCTGGAAGTCCCTTTGCATCACTTCCACCATATACCAGACTTGGATTGGGATGTCCATTCGTGCCAGAAAAACTCCAGAGCCTGTTTCTCGCACTTGAATTTGCACTAGATCAGGCGAAAAATCTACAGAATACATAAGGTTGCTGTTTTGCACTGAGAAGATCATTTTGAGCAATAAGTTGAGCAATAGAGTAAAAACAAGAATGATTTAGAGCTGAGAGAGGAGGTAGTTAACGGGTGTTACTTCAAAATAAAATGAATTTTATTTAGAAGTGAGGTGTTTCTTAAACTCGAGTGTGTGGGTTAAACCAATCAGAATAGAATTTCCTTATTTGGATTGTAGTCGTGTCCAATCAGATTTCAGCTTCCTTTTATGAAGTTTTTATATAAAATTCGCTCCCAATCGGAAACAAAGTTCCAAAAAATAAATGAACAAAAGTTGTTTGCTGTAAAATAAGAAATATTGCCGATATAGGTAACAAAAGAAAAAAAATTAGAACAAGAAGCATTTCCAATTTTTTTTATTACGTTAATTGAATTTTTGTATGTAATCAATAAGAAATTGGTGATTTTTGAGTAGATAGTCAAGTTCTTTGACTTTGATGTAAATTTGGGAGGATAACTCAAAGTTGATGGATTTTTCAAAGCAAATCTCTGGAAATCTGATTCCAAACCGAATCAATCAGGATTTTGAACTTTTAAAATCCTTAAAGAAATGAAGGAATAAAGAACTTTGCTGGGGAGTTTTTACAAATTTATGTCTTGGGTAGGGGGTAAAAAGAGTTTTTGATATATTATTGTACGACTTTCTGATTAATTTCAAATTTTCGAGAATAAACAAATTTTCTTTCCTTGTGAGGTGTAATTCAGCCGTAAGTTTAAAGCTTTGAACAACACCAAAGAGTGTGCTCGATGCGCTCTTTACTGAATTTATCAAGCCTTTTTTCTCCATTTGCAGCTGTACATCTATTAAGTTAGTACCTCGTGTTCTTTTTCAGTTGCGGGACAAATTTTTTTTTTATTTCTCATGAATATTCTTTGCTTCCTTGTATGCGAAAGCTTCTGGTGATACTAGGGTCTAGTTCGTTTTGTTTTCTTTCATGGCTCTCTAAAAACCTGACTTATCGTCGGCAGGTTTTACGCTAAGTCTTCCAGCGTATCTTTTTTCGAAAGTAGCATGTAAATTGTTGTTGCGTTGCCTAATTTTTAATAAACTAGAGCCGTTAGTCTTTTCATGTCACCCGGAAAGGTGTTATTTCCAGATCTTCTCTACCAGAGTGCTCTACTTCAAACTCTCTAGTGTGTTTATTTCCAGATTTCTCTACTTCAATTTAGGCAACACCGGTTTGTTCTGTGCAGGTAGTTACCAGATGCATCTGAACGTTACCATCGTTACCAGCTTTCCTCATAAACGCCTTTTCTCTCGTTTTAATCGCTTTCTTATACATCTCACATTTTTTTCTGTAATTTTGTTTCTACGCAACAGAAGGATAGATTAAAGTGTAGGAGTAAAAGTTTCAACTTGATCCAAGTCCGGACATCTATGTCCAGCCCCATCATTAATTGACAAGTTTGTTTTTCAGTTGAGAGCTTGTTCTCTCTTTGGCCTCCCCGCTCTTTATTTTTTAGATGGCCTTTTCTTTTTAGAAGGAATTGAAAATAAAAATTTTGAACGCTTCGCTTATTTGTGCTTCAGCAGGTTTAAAAGAAATAAAAAAATTTTAAAAAATGATCATCGATGGTAAAATATCCTAAGATATTTGACTAAATAAAACAGTTAAGAAAATCAACCAATCATAGGTTTGCAAAGTTCTTGAGTAGATCACTCAAGTTGCTGCTGTTGTTTCGAATTACAGTACAGTATGTATTTCAAGGTATGTTTCTTGATGTGCTCATTGCACGAAAGGTGCGAAAACGTTTAAATTTAAATTTTTATTAGTTCCTTAGCTTCGTTTAAAAAAATCAATTTCACATCAAAAGTGTACAGGTCACGAAAAACGTGAGTAATTTCTAGTTTCGAAAGTTGATATAAGTTTTCAGATTTCCCATCGGAATAAAATCTCTAGCTATTGACGCAGCTTTCCGAAATTGAGTAAAATTTAATGAAAAAGTGTCAATCCTAAATGTTTTGAAGTTCGAAGAGCTTTAAGGTCATATGAATTTCATTTTGAAATTCGAAAGTTCTTCATTTTGAAATTCTAAAAACAAATCAGTTTTTTACTCGCGTTCATTGACTCTTTTCCAACTGTGTTGGCTGTGTTTCAAGTTGAAGAAAATGTAAGTTGCTATTGGTTACCATGAGTAACTCGACGTGCCTGCAATTTTCCTGATGGCTGTTATCGATATAGACAACTGGGCAGACGACGAATTGTTAACGGAAAGTGAACGACTGGAATTGAGAGCATTGGACAGGTGATTTGATATATAAGTTTTGATATCTATTAGTTATAGCCTCATCTTCGGAACAAAACTTAAGGACACTAATTGCAAATTCTTGCTTTGTAATTGATTATCCTTGCAATAAGCAAGGGTATTACAATCGGGTACCAGATTTTTTCCCGTAAACAACTTTGTCCACAGGACTCATCTCTAGTGTACTTCTGGACCCATCTCTAGTGGTATCTTCTGAGCGTTCTCGGCTCACTTGAAATTCATAGCGTTCCCGGCCCACTTAGCGCGGAGGTAACAATTTTACCTGGTACGCGACAAAATTCCTGGGTTCGAATCTGACCGGGACCTTTTTTTTTCAAACGAAATATTCCATTTGACAATTTTTTTGACTTATTATTTGTCTGCTTATGTTTTGTCGGCCTAGTTACCACATCGTTGAATTGTTTTTTCTTGCTGTGCGCAATTTACATGGTATTTGCTCTTACTGCTTTGATTTACTTCTGCTGTTTGTAATTTCTTGACTTTCATATTTTTTTTTTGCTTTTTTTTTCTTTCCAAATGATTTGGGCTTGTATTTTATGGGCTTACTGGCCTAATTTTGAGTCGCTTCAAGTGAAACGTAGTTTTTAGGCTCACTTCTGAATAGCGCATTTTGCTAAAATTTTAATAGAATTTATAGTTCAAGTTTTTTCAAGTATTTTTTTTCGGCGTTTTGTTTTTTCTGTTCCTTTTTCGACTTAATTGGTTTCGGCCTATATTATATCGGCTTAATGGTCTCATTTTGCGTCTGTCGACCATCAAAAAAAATTTATGCGTGTCTATGTTTTGAGGTTGAGGGGACTTAATAATTTGTCTTAAAATTTTTTGAATTCATTTTCGGCTTTCCCCCTTTTCTTCGCCTTAATTGGTATCAGCCTTTGTTATATTGGCTTAGCGGCCTCATATTGTTTCCTTTGACGAGCAATTAAAGTTTTTGTTTTAGTGTGCTGAGGGCGAGGTTTACTTTTAACTTTTTATAAGACTTCAGTCTCGTTGATTTTTTTTCGGGTTTAAAGGGTCTCTTAAAGGTATTAAAGGGGTCTCTATAGCCTTGTACTGTTATTGACGACATGAAAACGCAACATTAAATTGTTTCTAAATTGCTTTCAACAGAAATGTTCGTTTTCGCTATTGCATATACTAAATTAAAGTCTCTCTCTCTCTCTCTCTCTCTCTCTCTCTCTCTTACTGGTTTATCTGATCGAGAACATTAAGACTCGCCATTAAATGAAGTGATAAAGGTACTTTTCATGTAACGATTTTGTGAAAACTGGTCCGAAGTATTTCATAGCGTCATTTTTCTTCGTTGTTTTCCTATTTTCCCGGGAAGGATTCCCTTTTCAAGCTTGAAAATATGTTCAAAATGAACGATAAGCCATGAGCACCTTTTATGGATGAAATTTTAGATTTTGATCAATCTCAGACAAAATTTGCACTCAAATCACGAGCAAACTCAAAAATAATAGAATTAAATGGGTATTATGTGCTGGAATATGATCTAATTTTCATTAAAACATTAATATATAAAAATAGTTTAACTGAAAATGTCGCCCAACAGTTTTGCATAATGAATGACAGATACAACATCGATTGGGAATCCTTCGTTGAAACCCATTGCAAGTCGGATCAAAACACGAGAGCGCAAGAATTGAAATTTTTTAAACCGCGAAATTTTTTAAACCGCAAAGGAAAAACATGAAAGCGACTTCTGAACAAGATTGTTACCAAATATAGTACGAAAAAAGATTGGGTTCAATCTTGGCGAAATAGAACATCCGAAGAATATAATCGCTGAAGTGTACAAAAAGTATTTTGTGAATAAGTATAACCTCGAAGACATTTGCTCATGGAGACTGATATGTACATGTCAAAACAGCAGAAACCAACAGAAACGACATTAACACGAACGATATTCAAGATTTTGAAAAAATTCTCAATGTCGAGAAAAATCGGTTTGAAATTTTTGGTTTTGCGTCTGAATTTGAGCAAATAAAGCAAACGAAGGCTTACAACAGCTTAGTTTAATGACTTTAAAGCTTATAACAGCTTATTTTGTAACATAGAAACTTAATTTTACTCGACTGATGTTAGTTTTTTGAGTATGTTAGCGCCTTTTTGGATTTTTCTTCGTTTTTTCTAAACGTTTTTATAATAAAACTCATTTTTAATTTGATTGTTTTACTATAACTGTGCCTTGTCGGTAGTTTTTCGTTCAGATCCGTTTATCACACTGCGCCTAACAACGATGCTATTCTGAAAAATTTTCGTTGTATTTTCTAAGACTATGGTCGGAACGTTCTTTGCTACTTGCGCAGTAATCGTGTATGCTTTTTATTTTTTTCCCGACTATTTAAAAATTGGGAAGGAATTTGGTATTTGGGTATGTTATTTTTTTTTGGTTTTTGACGCAAAATCAGCTACCACAAATAATCATCGAAGAGATTTTAAAGATATGTCCTATTGAAGCCCTTTTAGTTGCGATTCGAACGACATTAAAAACTTTTGAAGAACTTTTTTTGGTATTTTTGCGCATTTTTGGAATCAGAAACATCAAAAGTTCAAAAAACTGTTAAAAAATCGAAAATATTTTGAAACTTTTTTGGCTTTTTGTTTTTCTAGTAGTTTGTTTCTACAAAAATTGTTTTTTTTTCGCCAGTTTTTTTTTTTGCCTGTTTTTTTCCTAAGGTCGAATATGCCTAAGTACTCGTTTTTTGTTTAAATCCTTTTATATATCAAATCACGCCGAGAAAACGACACATTAACCACATTAACCAGCTATCCTTTTTGTTCCGACCATTGAAAATGGGGAGGAGTTTTGTATTCGGGTGTGTTTTAGTTTCTTCTTGTTTTCCACGCAAAATCAGGTACCACAAATATGATCGGACTGGGTTGAATGATATATCATATTAAAGCGCTTCCAAAGCTGATTCGAACAGGCTTGCAAAAGCTTATTTTATTGGCTTTAAAGATTAGAATAGTTTAATTTAAACAGTAAAAACTTAGTTTTACTCGAATAAAGTTAGCTTTTTTGGTAATTTCGCGCATTTTTGGAACCAAAAATTTCAAAGTTTAAAAAGCTGCCAAAAATTGAAGTTATCTCGGAAACTTTTTTTATGACTCATTGTTTTTGTATTGATTTGTATTGAATTTTTTTTTGCAATTTGCCTATTTTACTTATTATGACTGTCGAATATGCCTAAGCTCTAGTTTTTTGTTCAGTTCCTTTTATTTATCAAATCACGCCAAAAAACGACTTAAATTTGAAAAAAAAATGTTTCGTTTTTTAAAGATTATGGTCGGAACATTTTGTGCTACTTGCACATTGACTGGCTATGCTTGTTGTTCCAACCATTGAAAATGGGGAGGAACTTTGTATTCGGGTGTGTTATAGTTTTTTTGTTCACGCAAAATCAGGTACCACAAATAATGATCGGAGGACTGGGTTGAACGATATATCATATTATAGAGCTTGCAGTCGTGATTCGAACCACATTAATTCAGGATTGAAATTTATGATTTTTTGTCAAAAAAAGCGAGCGATCAGGTTTACAAACGCTTCGTTAGGTCTAATTTAAGCCCTAAAAACTTAACTTTAAGCAAGTAAAATTAGTTTATAGAGTTCATTTTAGAAATAGTTTTTTGTTTTTCTAGTCAATTTTCTAAAAAAAGTTTTTGTATAATTTACCTAGATTGCTATGAACGTCAAATATGTGTTAAATGTAGTCTTACATCAGACTTTTTTTATCACCCCACGCAAAAAAAAATTCACTAATTCAAAAGAAAACTTTTTGTCGTTTTGTTAAAGACTATGATCCGAACATTCGGTGCTACTTGCATAGAACCGGCTATCCTTCTTTTTATTATATAATTTTTTGAACATGAGGCTATAATGGCGCATCTCAAAGCAATAAGAAATAATTCAGACAAGTTGATTTTTCAGCCGAGCCTTTGGAAAAGCAGCTTTTTCTCGCCAACCAGAAGGTGTTCACTTGAAGCTTCTTTTAGAAAAGGTTTGTTCGCTTGAAGTTTCATGAAAATTTCATAAATATATTCACTCAGTGCGTTGTCTAAGTTTCGGAATCAGCAAGTAGGGTTTTGAGAGTATTTTTTGCTTCTTTTTCAGGCAATCAGTGAGTTGGAGGATAGATTAGGCACCTTTTGTGGCTCAGATGTTGATGAAAAGGACATACATTCTGATATATTTCTCAAATTGGGACACTACTCTCTCCTCCTGGAAAGGTTTCCTCAGGCACTTTCTGCTTACCAGAAATATCTATCCTTGAACGAAGACTCCTATTGGAAGAACACGGCTTTCCTGTTTGGTCTAGGAATCGTATACTTTCATTTCAACTCCTTTCATTGGTTAGATTTTTGCCAAAGTCATTTGAAAATGATGTTAAGGGGGTGCAGTTGAATGTGATTTCAATTTTAGGGCTATTCGAGCGTTTCAACACATACTATACTGTGACCAGTCGTTCTCGAGAACCAAGGACGTGCATCTGTTTTTGGCGCTTCTCTTTAAGAATACAAGAGACTTCACATCTTGCAGCAAAGTAAATAAAAACTGTTTTCAAAATGAGCAGAATTTTTAAAAAACATGGAAGCTAAACAGTTGTTAATGAATTATCCCGTGTTAAAAATGTGTTTGTTCCAGCATTTCAATTTTGCACTCTGTGACCCAAGTGAAAGTTTGCTGCTCACATTTCCAGAGAGTAAGCCGCTTTCGTCATTCTAATACATATTTTGCTGTTCCTGAAAAGTTAAAAGAGAATTTTTTTAGTCAAATTTCACGAAGCACACGGCGAGGAGTTACAGGTTTGTCTTTCGTTTTCAGTCGAGCTTGACTTTTTTATTGGCATATTATAGAAATGTGCTGTTTTCCTGATTTTTTGCAGGGAAACAACGCACAAGCGAAGAAGGGGTTTGAGGAGATACTTTTGTATGAAGGTCTAGACGCAAAGACGAAGGCATTGGTTTTGAAACAACTCGGTAAGACCATCGGTACTATTTAAACAAAATTTTAAAGGGCATTACGTTCATTAGTATGTGAAAGTTAAGTCAATTTATCGTCGTTCCATCTCTTGAGAATTATTGAAGTCTCCATTGTCGGGCAATCCCCGGCCTGGGACGAATGATGTTTTTTTTTCATTTATGTTCTAGCGCTGGTCTGGAGAAGGAGTCTTTGAAGAGTGTTTCAGTTTTCTTTTGGTGACGTTCTCGTATGTATGCCTGACTGCACCTCGTGGAAGTTTCATACCTGGCTATGGTAGAAGTGTTTGCTTTGAGTATCTGTTTGTTTCTGTACACAGGACGTGTCCTAGGTATGCCCTCTGTCTTTGCTGACTAAAGCCAATAGATCAGCGTGTGAGGACTTCATTGTTGGCTATTCCATCTGTCCCTTCGATCCTACCTAAAAATTTGAGACATGTAACCGAGAAGCATCTGGCGGTGAGATTTGCACAAGTTCTATGTCTGATATCCGTACGTCACAATGGAAGAAATACAAGTGTTCTCCAAAGAATCCATATTTCTTTGAACCGTACATTACTTTTCCAAAGCTTGTGCCGGTTACTGAAAAAAGTCCTTGCCGTATAAGGAAGAGCCGATCCATCTTCGATAACAACACTTCCCAGAACTTATTACTCTGCTCAATATCTGAATTTCCAATCTTCAAGCGACCCGCGGGGTCTGTCTGGATTAGCTTGGTTTTGCCCCAATTTAAATAGAGCCCCAATTGTCGCATGTGCCGTGATCCATTCAACCCAGGCTGTCCGTTCTTTGATCGACTTTGCTAAAAATAAGTGTAAAAGAACGAAGTGATTGTCACTCAGTAGATCGAGATGAGTTTTTTAATCGTTTGATTTTCGAAAGAAAGAAAGAAAGAATTTATTTCTCATTGTTAATGGTAAATATGCATATAACGAGAATTTAAACATGAAGCACCAGAAACAGTGACGGGACAGTTAACGAACCCAATTGGGTGATAGAGCACTGCCCATTTTATCAACTGAAATACGAAATTTGAGATCTTCAAAGAAAAGGAAAAATATAAATCTGAAAACATCAAATAAAATATTGGAAAAAAGTACTAAAGTTTGAATAAACAAAGCAGCAGATTTATGGCATTGTCTAGACAGGTTAATGACATACGGTCCAAGCTCTGCATCATTATTTAAAATGATTGTGCAATCGGAGTCGGTATAAAACCAACTTAGATAAGAAAATAGTTCAAATTCATCACTCATAATTTCTGAAACTCGCTAGTCGTAGGCACCCCCATTCGGTTTCAAAAACAAAACTTGAACTTGTTCACTTTACAGTTACTGCTTCTACTAACTGTGTCCTATCCCTTGAAGCCACTCTATCAGTAGTAGAATTGATGGGGCTAAACGGTCTGTAGACCCCTAACTGAGCCCATGCGGCAGTAACCAGCGAACAAGACGCATTGAAAACCATATTCAATTATACTTAGAAAAAACTTGCAACATGCAGGCACCCCACATCTGTCATTCTCCGGCATTATCCTTGCATCCAAAAAATGTTAACAAAAACCAAATTTGATAAGCTCTTCATTGCTTAATATAAGCATCGCGAATTTCGTGGGCAATGCGTTGAAGATCTGAATTGGAAACTTGATCAAAGTTTTTTTCGAAATAAGGAATTTTCTTAAGTATATTAAAGAGCTTAGCTCCTCTGTAACTAATTGAAGTTCTTTGAATTTTGTTTAATAAATTAGGAATTTTCGTTAAATTAAAAGTTGACCTTCTGTTCATATACGACGGTTTATCAAATACAAAAGGCTCATTTAAAAAAGTTTTAGAGTGTAGTCTTGCCATTGATCGCAAAACAAACTTGAGAAGTTCATACACATGCAGCTCGTGAACTATTAACAATTTTTCATCCTTAAATCCTTGTCGAATGCTTCGTATTTTCTTTTGAAAAAATCAATCGGGATTTTTTTCCTTTGAATAAGGTAAAAAGAGGTAAAAGGTTTGTATAGGAAGTGCAACCATACACCAATATTCCATATTGTAAAATGGTTTGGATATTAGAGCCATAATAATCAATCATAACAGTTTTGGGAACATAATGACGCATTTTCGAAACAATGCCACATTGTTTTCTCAGCTTAGATCATATGAAATTATTATGAATCAAATGATAATTTAGCATCTACATAAACACCAAGATATTTGCATGACCCTTAAATTTTCAAAGGTATGCTATTAATAAACAATTACTGGTTGGAAGCACTGTTAAGAGATACACTAACTTGTACATTTTTGTCCACATTGAGAGATAATTTTTTTCTCAAAATTAGCCACTCATTTATAGCTTCTAAGTCTTGATTGAAGCTCTTAACCGAGCAGTTTAGTCCAGTGATTTTTGTGTCGTCGGCAAATAGAAAAATTTCGCTAAATTTGCAGATTTTTGGAAGGTCGTTTGTATATATAAGAAACAGCAGAGGCACCAAAATGGATCCCTGTGGAACACCACAATCCATATTTCGCCACGTTGATCGCGTTTCACCAATTTGGACAACTTATTTGCGGTGCTTTAAGTAACTTTTGAACCAAAGTGAACTTTTTGCACTGACGCCATACATTTCTAACATGAAAAAGAATCTCATGATCAAGTGTGTCAAAAGCTTTTTTTAAATGAAGGAAAACTTTTCTCTTGGGTGATTTGGTTTTGTCCATACGACATTTCTCTGTTACTTCGGCAGTAGCATAAATAATTTTGTGTTTTTCAGAAACCAAATTGTTTGATATAAATCAGTGAGTTTCTTTCAAGATAGCTGTACATTCGGTTGTACATTGCTCGTTCAAATACCTTACTCCAGGTTGCAAGAAGTGATATTGGTCGATAGTTACTGACATCCAATTTCGACCCTGCTTTATATAAATGATATACTACCGCTTGAGCTTGAGCGGTAGGAAAACATCCTGATTTAAAGGATAGTTCAATGAGTTTTTTCAAGAAGGGAACAATTGTGAATGAACTAGCTTTAGCTATTAGATAACTAATTCCATCTATTCCAGAAGATAATTTGTTTTGTAGCGCTGAAAGAATTACTACAATTTCATTTTCAGTGATTGTATCTAAACGCATGCCAAAACGAGGAAGCTCAGAATAAAGTTGATCGGATTCTAATTTAGGTATTTAATTAGCTAAATGACTGCCAATAGAAGAAAAAAGTCTTTGATTTCATTTGCGATAGCTAGTATGTCGCTAACAACGTCGCCACTACTTCCATTTGTCGAAACTATTGTTCTACTTGATGTATTTGTTATACCCTTCAAATCATTTAGTAATTTGTATACTTTCTTTGAGTCACCAATACATATTTTGAATTTATTATAGTGAAACTTTTATTTTTATTTCAATTTCAACTTTACTCCTGGCAGATTCCAAAGGAAATCTTGCTCTAACATTATTTTTGTTTTTTGACCAAGCTTTATTAGGTCTGTTACGCTTGGATATGAAGTTTTTGAAATGATTGCACAACCAGGGGCTGTCAATGTTTCGTTTTTTGGTTTTTGATTTTCTAAGCGGCGCATAGCTATTTAATTTTCCGCAGTTCAAAGGAAGGCAAACTCCATTGTACTATGAAAAACATGAATGACTTTTTGTTTTGATAATAAGCTTTAATTTTCAGAATTTTTGGCGGAAGAAAACAATTACCTATTGATTCAGTTTTACTATCACCTAAAAAATTACATATTGATTAAGTTTTCTCTAAGTGAGATAAATTTCAGAAAAAAAGGCCAAT
Source organism: Symsagittifera roscoffensis (assembly GCF_963678635.1). NCBI lineage: Eukaryota > Metazoa > Xenacoelomorpha > Acoela > Convolutidae > Symsagittifera > Symsagittifera roscoffensis. The sequence continues at coordinate 53,915,950 of NC_087062.1, forward strand.
CATAAAGGATTAACGAGGTAAAAAGAGCTTGAATGTCGTATGTTTTTTGCTGGGTGTTCTGTTGGCTACATTTGGCTATTTGCTGGTGTTTTTAAGGGTGGCTTCACGAAACTGTCGAAGAGTTTGGAACAGAGGTAAACGCAAGAGTGAGTGCAGCAGTAGATTTCTACCACCAGTCTCAAGACTGTAATCCAGAAGACGGAGAAGTCTACTACTATTTGGGCAGGTTAGCAGATACAGCTCTATCTCAGTTTGCGCTTCACATCCCCTTCAGAAATCCTTTTGAAAATTTGGAGGCTCGGCATACCAAAGCTCGCTTCACCACCATTCCCTTATGTATGTTATTGTTTTTGCAGGTGTCACGCTTTACTAGGAGACGTACAAGCTGCTTTCGGATATTATAGATCTGCAATAGACAAACGGGAATCGTGTCCGGATACCTGGTGTTCCATAGGGTGAGTAAACATTCAATTTTAACAAACAAACTTCGGTATTTTTATTCAACAGCAAAGTATTTGAAACAGTTGAAGTCTTCCTGGATTGTGGTGGGCATTTTGGGATTTGCTTGCCCAAGAAGTGAACTATGTTTTTTGATGTGCCAGAAAAATTGAAGCTACAAAAAATTTGAAATGTGGAAATTAAAGAATCAGGTTTATTGTTTTTTAGTGTGTTGTATCAGCAACAGGGCCAACCGTCGGATGCTCTGCAGGCGTTCATCTGTGCCGTGCAATTAGAAGAAGACCACGTGTCCGCCTGGCTCAACCTCGGCATACTCTACGAGAGCGAAAAGCAGTGCAGAGACGCCTTCATTTGTTACCAAAACGCGTCCAGAAAATCAAGAGGTGAGTTGATTGAAAGATCTCAAAATCATGATATATCATTTCATCAAGGGAGTTCAACGTGAGAAAATGGCGTATCACTTTGTATGGGTTCTAAATAAGAGCTAAAAAAGAGCACTAAACTTTTTATCAACACATTTTTGTCAAATATCACCCACAAGATTACTAGAACAGCTGTCGGATCATTTATTTAACCTCAGACAATAACAAGTTGTAACCCACTTTTTTGTTCTCTAGGGTTACGTAGAAAAGGGTCTGCAAAAGGTAATAAAACACTGGCTTTAGTTTGAATTGTTGGCAATTCTGTTCTCTCAATAATGTTTCTTGTAACAGTAATATTTTTAGTATTGATTAATAACCTACTGAATATGCGTTGTTTGCTTAGACCTTACGGAAGCACTTCGACCACGATTAGAGTCTTTACGAGCCGAAGTCATGGCTTCTCAACAGAAAAACAAGCTCAGCATGAATTCACCGACCTTCAAACAACAAGGTTTGATCCAAGGAGGAACCCAAAACGCGCAATTGGGCTCACATAACAGGAAATTGCACTCAATAGACGAAGCCTGGAACCTCCCGATTCCCGCAGAATTGACCTCGCGAAGACGTGTGAAGAACTCGAAACGCGGCAGTGAACCAACTATAATGGATATAGGGTCCACAGTCCAGCCAGGAGGACCGGGACTAATTGTTTCAGATGGAGATATTGTGGGCGGAAAAAGACAACGTCAGGGAAATGCTCCAATCCATGGCCAAGAAGCAGTGCCTGCGTTCCCGCCCGAAGAGTTCGAACAAATGCGAAGTTTGGAGACACAGTTGAAAACTATGGGACAACTTCAGCCCAGTCTACAGGTATTTACATGGATTTCGAACTTCGCGGCGTCAGTAAGAACTAGGGCATAGAGTGGACTTTTTAATCGATGAGAGCTACCTAAAACAAAGCTAATCAGCCTAGAAACCTCAGGGATCTCTCAATCTTGACGCAGTGCCAATTAATGGAGTCAAGACAGGTATTTAGGTCTCATAAGTTAATCACCCTCAAATTGATCTTTTCGAGGTTTGACTTTGATTTTTTACTTCGGCTTATCCCTCTCACACCTCGCATGATTGTCTTAATTTGGTACAACGGCCGAGTGATTTAACAAGGTTAAGTATACAGACCAAACATGTTTATCGTGGTCTAATCTGCATCAGAGGCCTAATTGGGGGTGGGGGGGGGGTTTACAGATTGCGCTTCCCCTCATACTTCGACTCTCTCACCATCCAAAGGGTCCTCCTTTGGTACGATTTATTTACGATATCGCTTTTTGGTCGATCGAACCTACATTTTGTTTCGGGTAAAAATATATACTAATTTTGAGGGGGAGCGAACGCCAAAAAAACTCAATTTTGCTCATTACTCATTTGCGTTTTTTTCCAAAAATTTGCCTAAGGCGCAAGAAAGTTTTAAATAGAAAGTTAGGGTCTTCCTAGTGTTTTAATGCTGTTTTCGAGTTTCCCACCCCCTCGTAAATTTACAAAATAAAGCTGTTCAAAAATTGTTCACATCGCATTTTACATGTGAACTATGTTGTAAAAATTTGTTCGCCTGTTCACACTTAATGCAGTTTACCACATGAAAACTCATTTTAACTTCTCTTTCATTTATTGATATTCCGAAAAAATCCAAGGGGGGAACTGGAAAAGAGCCTGTTTTAAGAGAGTTCGGAACATCTATTTGGTCGATCTAAAAAATAAGTCGAGGCGATGCGGTAGTGATAGTGCCCAGCAATCATATGATTGCTGGTTCAAATCACAAGTGCGCTGCAATTTGCAGGGTGAGCTCATGCTAGTAAAACATAATGAGCGCTGGTTATAAGCGCTCTTTTTGACGTAAAAATTAACCTACAAGTTAGTCATCCGGGCAGGTTGACTGAATAAAAATTCTTGAAATTCTGCTTCCTCCCTTGAGAAAAATCCTAGATCCACCCGTAGTCCACGTGCCAATTTTTAAGAGTCGATGAACGTAGTTAAGACTCTTATATAGGTCGTGAACTACGGGTGGATCTAGGATTACGATGGACCTAGTAACGAAAGTGGAATTTAATTTTCAGTTTCCCTGCGAAACAAAAAGTTTACTAATTGATTCATTTTTCTTAAATTTGGTTTATTTTTAGCAACCAAGTGTCAATCATAAATGGTTCTAGAATTTCAAACGAGCTTTAAGGCCATCTATTATTTTCTGTGAATTTCGAAAGTTGAAGTTTTTCTCAAAAAACAAGTCACTGTCTTTTTCTGTTTACTTGCGTTCATTGACTCTTTTCCCACTTTCTGTTGGCTATGTTTATAACAATCGGACCATGTGAACTTAAATTTACTAGTAAAATTCGAAGCTTTTTACTTCAAGTTTATTTGCTAAATGGAAGTCGAAACACGCTCTCCGGTTCAAATTGCAAATTGACTCACTTGTAGTTTTTAAAGTAGGATTTAGTTTACAGAGTACTCAATAGAATAACAATTTACCTAATGATGATGTTTAGTCAAATTGGACTAGTTTTTATCACAAAAATTTGCTTGGAAAAAGATCTCAACGAGAAGGGGCGAGTAAACAATATGCATTATAAAGCAGCTTGAATTTTTTCCGCTATATTTTTGGCTTTTATTTTCTTTCGTGATTTTCATTTTAGATGAGATTATCTCAGTTAAAAGTGAAGTTTCAACAATTCCAGACCGGGCAGAGCAAACGACTGGTGTTAGCATCTTCCTCCTCTGTCGCCTCTCCTCCTTCTGCCAGTGCAATTCCAGGATCCATTCCTCAATTGGGGCCATCTGAGTCGACTGCATATCAACATCAGTCAGCTGTCGCTGCCCCTTACCTAACCCAATCCAACGGCAATAACTTTGCTCCAGGTATTTTGAATTGAAGCTGCCATGTTGATTAAGTAAAACCGAATTTTATCCTGGTAGATTTCAACAGAACAAGGAATTGCGTTGTCCTCCGATTTTAAGAAGCTGAGGTGTATAAATGAAAAATCAAACCAACAGCTTAGACTGCTGCAATGTGGAAAACTTCTTTAGCACTGTCTAGTTTCAACGTTTCATGATCTGTTTCAGAACAAGTGCTGGACATCAATATCAAGATGGACACCAACGAAAACAGTGCTCCTTCTAAACCTTCCTTAGACTTAACCGACACGCTTAATGTGCTCCATTCAATGGTAGATCGAGGTGCGCAAGCCACTCTACTGCCAGTTAAAGACGCTGCTAAACTTCTTTCGGAATCTACGCATACCGGTGAGCTCAAGGAAGAGCATGACCTTAGACAGCCGCTTCCTCCAATATTCAATGTGCAAGGTACGACTTGGAAGCCAAAAGAAGTGCCACCGTCAATTCACATTCACTTATCGCCAGAACTGCTTAAAACGGTTAAAGACTACGACAACAATGTAGATGATGTGGATGCTTGGAGAGTGCTGAACCATGAGCTCCCACCACCATTACCACCTGAGGTGCCCAAAAATTCCACTCCCGAGCAAAATGGAGGATCGGAACATTCGAACATTGCGTGGTTACATCCTCCGACGCCCACAGTTACGGTGGAATCTAAGAGAGAGGCATATTCGGAGAAACTGATGGAGTATGTTCTTCTGAAGAACCAGCCAGTGACTGTGATTAAAGGCCTGACAACTGCGCTCAAAATTGGTCAGTGATGAATAATTTCTTTTTCAAGAGAAACCTGAATAGTCTCGATTTTGAACCAGAAAAGAAAGCTGCGTGTAAAAGTTGAAGAACATTTTCAGCCAGTTAGCCAGAGATTGGTTCGGTCGAATACTGAGTGCATGAAAATTGAGTGCATGTTGAGTGTTATTTTAGATCTGAGTTTGTTCACGACCAAATCACTGTGCGAATACAACCCAGAGCACCCAGTTGAGGTCCGCAATCAAGTGAATCAACCTCCGGACGAGAACTGGGGAGGACCGCCTGGCGAATACGTGTTCCAGTGCTGGCCATGTTCATCCAGCAAAGCGACCTCAACCATCACCAAGTATGCACACTATCAAGTGTCAATGTTCCTAGCTCATCAACAGGAAGCACAGTCGGGCACGAATTCATCGCCGAGCACAAAGAACGGCACAACGCCTCAATGCTCTTCGCCCGAACTGTCTTCGGCAGAAGGCAGCCCGAGTAAGTCTAAGAGGGGCAAAAAACAGAAGTTTAAGCCAATCAAGTTTGGAACTAATGTGGACTTGTCTGATGAAAAGAAATGGGGTCCGCAATTGCAGGAGATCAGCAAGCTGCCAATATTCTGCAGGGTAATTGCTTTGAATCATGCTATAATATCATACGGATGATATCTGCCATTTTTTTATTTGAGAAAAAAGATCTACCATCTTTTTGGTTTATTAAGAGTAATGAACGTAGTGAAGACTCTCATATAGGTCTTGCTGATTTTTTTTTCAGGAAAAAGTCTTAAAATATTGATGCACTTTGCTATATATGCCCTTTTTGAGTTCGAGTGAAATTTATCTGCTGAAATTGACGTAAATAGCCCTCTCCAAATACGAACATGCAAATGGCGCAAAAATTTGTGAACTATTTCTAGTTTCGAAAGTGGAAATTAGTTTTTGATTTCCAGTTTTCTCCAGTTGGGTTAATGTTATTTAAAAAGCGCCAATCATAAATCAGTCTAGAAACTCAAAGAGCTTAAAGGGCATCTATTTTTTTCTTTGAAATTCTAAAGTTGCGATTTTTTCAACAAAGTTATAGTTTTTTTAATGTTTACTTGACGTTCATTACTCTTTTCCAATCTTCGATTGGCTATGTTTTGTTAATTGTACGGTATCTAAATTGAAGAGTAGTTCATTCTTTAGCTAATCTCTGCTGCTAACATGCTGAGTCACCTGCCACATACAATCCTCGGCATGAACTCAGTCCAACTGTACATGAAGGTACCAGGGTGCAGGACTCCGGGTCATCAGGAAAACCTTAACTTCTGCTCCGTCAATATCAACATCGGACCAGGAAACTGCGAGTGGTTTGCAGTCGACACCGAATACTGGGGAGTGATTCAGAGGCTATGTGAAAGGAACAACACTAACTTCCTGCATGGTTCTTGGTGGCCACTTCTACAGGATCTGGAAGATATGAAGGTGCCAGTTTACCGCTTCATCCAGAAGCCAGGAGATCTGGTGTTCATCAATGCTGGCGTGGTACACTGGGTGCAATCTACTGGATTCTGTAATAACATAGCCTGGAATGTTGGTCCTCTCAACGGTAAGTGTTGAGTAGCATTATGAACAAAAAACTTTTCTTCCTAATAATGAAAAAATGAGCAGTATTCAGCATTCAGCTTTCGCTACTATTCATTCAAATGCTAGAAAATTATTCAGGATTTCTCCCAATTTGCGAAATCACGAAAATCAGAAGCATTCGTCCTTATAAGGTGTTGAGCTTCCTAAATCATTGAATCTTGTTTGACCATCTTTAAAGAGTTGGTGAAAGATTTTACTGCTCAGATGGTAGTTGTTGCGAGCTTTTAGAAAAATATTCAGAGAATCCAAAGTTTATCAGCCATTTTTTTTCAATTTTGATGTGTTTTTTTTGTCAGGCTACCAGTACAGTCTGGCGGTGGAGAGATACGAGTGGAACAAACTGCAGAACTACCGCAGTCTCGTGCCCATGATCACTCTCACGTGGAATCTAGCCCGCAATGTGCGCGTGACTGACCAAAGCCTATACCTAGGAATGAAGTGAGTGGAAGCTAGCAAGCGTTATCAAATCGGACTTTTTTCAATTCCACCTGTTTTTTTTTCAAAGGAAAAATTTGAAAAAACTGCATATTATTTGTCAGCTTGTTTTTTGCTTAACTTCCACATTTTGGAAATGTTTTTTTTTGCTGTACGCAATTTTCATTATAATAGCTTTAAGTGTGTGATTTACTGCAATTTGTAATTTTACTAGCCTCGACTTCGCATATTCCTTTTTTAAAGAGTAATGAACGTAGTGAATACTCTTATGGTCCTGGTGATTTTTTTTTCTTTCAGAAGAAAGTCTTAAAATGCTCTAAAAACTACAGATATACATCCATACATATTCAGGCATTTATGAATGCCTTGTTAGAGCTCAGTATATAATCATCTGCTGAGAATTGGTAAATTGTCTCTTCAAATACGATATTGTCTCTCCAAATACGAACGTGGAAGTGGCGCAAAAAACGTGAACGACTTCTAGATTCGAAAGTGGAACTTAAGTCTTAGATTTCTTAGCGGAATAGAAATTTTACCTATTAATCCAGTTTCTCAAATTGAGTTAATTTAATAAAAAAAGTGTCAATCATAAATTCATTTGTTTGGAATTTTGTTTGGAGTTATGCTATAAAATTTTTTTTACTTTGAAGTTTGAAATTCAAGTGTTTTTTCTTTCTGTTTACTTGCGTTCATTACTCTTCTCTATCTGTCACTTGGATAAGTTGTTCGCTTGAAAACTTCATTCGGTCCAAAAAATTTCGGCTTAGTAACCTTACTTAAGGTCTTTTCAAGGAAAACATTATTTTATACTCGTATAAAATGCTTAAAAGCTTGGAAGCTCTTCTTCGCCCCTCTGTCTGCAAAATCTCTGCATTATTTATGCAATTTTGCCCAAACTTTGTTGCAGTTTTGATGATTATAATGGATCACATCTCAAGGCTATGATTTTAATGTTTATGAGATCCGTTTCAGAGCCTGCCTGATCAAGTCTCTCAAGTACAATGAGTTATGCCTGGAAGAGATAAGAGAGAAAGTGAAACCGCCTGTTGAGGTCAGATGGCACGGTAGACAACACGGGGAACTGGTGAACTTCTGTGCCACATGCGATCAAGAAGTGTTCAACATCCTCTACACTAAACAGCAGTTGCCCCCCGTCCCCTCATCAGATCTGCTTCTCCCGCCGGGGGAGCAGAACTTGAACTCAGGGATACCCAACTCAGTCTCAGCTGTTACACATCAAGGCAAACCTCAGGTGTATGTCTACTGCAGGAGCTGTGCGTTCCGTTTATCATCCAACTTGCAGCACTTCGTCATTCTTCAGGAATACAAAGTGGAGGATCTCACTCTCATTCTAAATCATTTCAAACTGGTAAGAATCACTCCATTGTAGTCGCTAGAAAAATTTAAAGGAAAAGGAGAGGCTTTGATTTAGAAGCGCAATTAAATATTGAAGTAACACTTAATTTTGCTCATTAATCTTATGATTTTTTGTAAAAGAACAACTGAAACTTGAAAAAAAAAAAAATAGTAGTTAATGTAAGATTTAAAGTGGTAACTCAAAGTGTATATCGGTGTATGTAAAAGAGGTTTTCAAAATGTTCTTTTAGAAGCCCAAGGATGCAGTCCTAGAGAAACCTAACAGCTGATGGGGTTAGAAGATAATTTTTTCGTTCTGAAGACCACAAGTGTTGCTTTGACAGATGCTTCATCGATTTTGCAGTTATCTAAATGAAACTGGAAAAGGCATTTGCTAATGATTCTTCCGTTGTTAACATTTTCTGTATCTTCTAATGATGTTATCAACTAACATGGAATTAAATACTGAAAGTTGATCAATATATTTCTAACTTTGTGCTATTTTGTTCCTCGAAATTTTATAAATTATTCAGCATCTATCATTCGTGCATTTTTCTGCTCGATTTTAATCATCTGATTATTTTTGCGTTTATTTCACACAATTGTTCTTCTTTAGTTGTAAATGATTATATGATTACGCTTGCGATAAGCAAGCGTTATAAAGTAAAGCAAATTATTATTTGATTATCTGTGATTTAAGGTTTTTATTGCTTCGTTTCTTTTATACTGTCAACCTGCGTGTTGTGTGTTTGTTGGTTGATTTCTATTGGAGCCTGGTTCTGACCGCGGTGTGTATGTACATTTGCAAAACTAGCTGTAATTTATTTTATTCTCCCAATGTTTTATAACTTCAGATTAGCTTGTAACAGGTATTTAAGAAAATATTTGTCGAGATAATTCTGCTTACGCTTGCGATTAGCAAGTGTTATCAAATCGGAATATAAAGCTTTATGTGGCCTCAATTACCGCATCGTTTTAAGAAATCGTCTTTTTCTGTTCTCGATTTGATCAGCTTGGTATATGGTGATGATTTTTCACTTTGATTAGAGGTTTTTGCCTTTCTTTGCCGGTAATGGATGAGTCCAGAATAACAGTCCATGAAATATTTTGATCTCACTCTATTTATGTCGTGATGTTTTTCATTTTGATTAGTGGCTGTTGTTTTTTGCTAGGAAAAGATGCACCCTGCTATCAACAAAAGTCCTTGAGTTGTTTTATTATTTTTTCTGTGATGTCGGATTATTTATTCATTTGATTAATGGCTGTTTGCTTCTCTGCCAAGAAAAAAACGCAGAGTTTGACAATCAATCGTTCATAAATTTTTGTTCTGATCACTTTGTTGTCTTGATGTTTCTTCATTAAGATTAGGCTTTTGCCTCTCTGTCAGGAATGGATGATCACCCACCAAGGTTGGCATAAGGGAATGAAATTTTTCACTCTGAATCCTGATTTTATCAAAATTGGAAAGGTTGCTGCCAATAATTAGTCCTTGTTCCCTTTTTTGTGATAAATAATAGCTTTGATTAGAGTTTGTATTTCTGCGCCAACTGTGGATAAACCCAAAAATTAGCAGTGTTACCTGAAGTTTTTTTGTTCTGATTCCTGTTCTTATGTTTTTTAACTAAAGGTAGTGGCTTTGATCAGAGGCTTTTGTTTGTCTGTCAGATTGGATGAACCCAGAGATTGACGATAGTCCATGTAACATTTCGTTCTGATGTCTTGTCTAGTTATATTTATTAGTGCTTCTTGTTTTTTTTTTGCTATTTATAGATGATCTCCGAGAATTAGAACGTTTATCCTGAATAGTTTGTTTTTGATTGCTTTGTAATGTCGTGATGTTTTTTACTTTGATCGGAGACTGTTGCCTGTCTCTGCCAGAAATGGATGAACCCAGAGATTGACGATAGTCCATGAAATATTTCGTTCTGATGTCTTGTCCAGTTATAATTATTAGTGCCTTTTGTTTTTTTCTATTAATAGATTATCTCCGAGAATTAAAACGTTTATCTTGAATAGTTTGTTTTTGATTGCTTTGTAATGTCGTGATGTTTTTTCACTTTGATCGGAGGCTGTTGCCTGTCTCTGCCAGAAATGGATGAACCCAGAGATTGACGATAGTCCATGAAATATTTCGTTCTGATGTCTTGTCTAGCTATACTTATTAGTGCTTCTTGTTTTTTTTTGCTATTTATAGATGATCTCCGAGAATTAAAACGTTTATCTTGAATGGTTTGTTTTTGATTCCTTTGTAATGTCGTGATGTTTTTTCACTTTGATCGGAGACTGTTGTCTGTCTCTACCAGAAATGGATGAACCCAGAGTTTGACGATAGTCCATGTAATATTTCGTTCTGATGTCTTGTTTAATTATGCTTATTAGTGCCTCTTGTTTTTTTGCTATTTATAGATGATCTCCGAGAATTAGAACGTTTTTTTTGAATAGTTTGTTTTTGATTGCTTTGTAATGTCGTGATGTTTTTCATTTTGATTAGTGGCTGTTGTTTTTTGCTAGGAAAAGATGCACCCTGCTATCAACAAAAGTCCTTGAGTTGTTTTATTATTTTTTCTGTGATGTCGGATTATTTATTCATTTGATTAATGGCTGTTTGCTTCTCTGCCAAGAAAAAAACGCAGAGTTTGACAATCAATCGTTCATAAATTTTTGTTCTGATCACTTTGTTGTCTTGATGTTTCTTCATTAAGATTAGGCTTTTGCCTCTCTGTCAGGAATGGATGATCACCCACCAAGGTTGGCATAAGGGAATGAAATTTTTCACTCTGAATCCTGATTTTATCAAAATTGGAAAGGTTGCTGCCAATAATTAGTCCTTGTTCCCTTTTTTGTGATAAATAATAGCTTTGATTAGAGTTTGTATTTCTGCGCCAACTGTGGATAAACCCAAAAATTAGCAGTGTTACCTGAAGTTTTTTAGTTCTGATTCCTGTTCTTATGTTTTTTAACTAAAGGTAGTGGCTTTGATCAGAGGCTTTTGTTTGTCTGTCAGATTGGATGAACCCAGAGATTGACGATAGTCCATGTAACATTTCGTTCTGATGTCTTGTCTAGTTATATTTATTAGTGCTTCTTGTTTTTTTTTGCTATTTATAGATGATCTCCGAGAATTAGAACGTTTATCCTGAATAGTTTGTTTTTGATTGCTTTGTAATGTCGTGATGTTTTTTACTTTGATCGGAGACTGTTGCCTGTCTCTGCCAGAAATGGATGAACCCAGAGATTGACGATAGTCCATGAAATATTTCGTTCTGATGTCTTGTCCAGTTATAATTATTAGTGCCTTTTGTTTTTTTCTATTAATAGATTATCTCCGAGAATTAAAACGTTTATCTTGAATAGTTTGTTTTTGATTGCTTTGTAATGTCGTGATGTTTTTTCACTTTGATCGGAGGCTGTTGCCTGTCTCTACCAGAAATGGATGAACTTAGAGATTGACGATAGTCCATGAAATATTTCGTTCTGATGTCTTGTCTACTAATGCTTTTTCACTTCTATTAGCGCCTCTTGTTTTTTTGCTGATTGTAGATGATCTTCGAGAATTAGAACATTTATCTTGAAAATTTTGTTTTCGATTCTTTGTAATGTCGTGATGTTTTTTCACTTTGATCGGAGACTGTTGTCTGTCTCTACCAGAAATGGATGAACCCTGAGGTTGACGATAGTCCATGTAAAATTTCGTTCTGATGTCTTGTCTAGTTATATTTATTAGTGCTTCTTGTTTTTTTTGCTATTTATAGATGATCTCCGAGAATTAGAACGTTTATCCTGAATAGTTTGTTTTCGATTGCTTTGTATTGTCGTGATGTTTTTTAACTTTGATCGGAGGCTGGTGCCTGTATCTGCCAGAAATGGATGAACCCAGAGATTTACGATAGTCCTTGAAATATTTCGTTCTGATGTCTTGTCTAGTTATACTTATTAGTGCCTCTTGTTTTTTTTCTATTTATAGATTATCTCCGAGAATTAAAACGTTCATCTTGAATAGTTTGTTTTTGATTGCTTTGTAATGTCGTGATGTTTTTTCACTTTGATCGGAGGCTGTTGCCTGTCTCTGCCAGAAATGGATGAAGTTAGAGATTGACGATAGTCCATGAAATATTTCGTTCTGATGTCTTGTCTTGTAATGCTAATTCACTTCTATTAGCGCCTCTTGTTTTTTTTGCTAATTGTAGATGATCTTCGAGAATTAGATTATTTATCTTGGATATTTTGTTTTTCATTCTTTGTAATGTCGTGATGTTTTTTCACTTTGATCGGAGACTGTTGTCTGTCTCTACCAGAAATGGATGAACCCTGAGGTTGACGATAGTCCATATAACATTTCGTTCTGATGTCTTGTCTAGTTATATTTATTAGTGATTGTTGTTTTTTTTTGCTATTTATAGATGATCTCCGAGAATTAGAACGTTTATCCTGAATAGTTTGTTTTTGATTGCTTTGTAATGTCGTGATGTTTTTTCACTTTGATCGGAGGCTGTTGCCTGTATCTGCCAGAAATGGATGAACCCAGAGATTTACGATAGTCCATGAAATATTTCGTTCTGATGTCTTGTCTAGTTATACTTATTAGTGCCTCTTGTTTTTTTTCTATTTATAGATTATCTCCGAGAATTAAAACGTTTATCTTGAATAGTTTGTTTTTGATTGCTTTGTAATGTCGTGATGTTTTTTCACTTTGATCGGAGGCTGTTGCCTGTCTCTGCCAGAAATGGATGAACCCAGAGATTGACGATAGTCCATGAAATATTTCGTTCTGATGTCTTGTCTTGTAATGCTTATTCACTTCTATTAGCGCCTCTTGTTTTTTTGCTATATGTAGATGATCTTCAAGAATTAGAACATTTATCTTGAATATTTTGTTTTTGATTGCTTTGTAATGTCGTGATGTTTTTTGACTTTGATCGGAGGCTGTTGCCTGTCTCTGCCAAAAATGGATGAACCGAGAGATTGACGATAGTCCATGAAATATCTCGTTCTGATGTCTTGTCTAGTAATGCTTATTCACTTCTATAAGTGACTCTTGTTTTTTTTCTGCTATCTGTAGATGATCTCCGAGATTTAAAAAATTCACTTCAATAATTTCTTTTTATTTGCTTTGCTGCGTCGTGATGTTTTTTCTTTTTGATCAGAGGCTTTTGTTTGTCTCTGCCAGGAATGGATGAACCCAGAGATTGACGATAGTCCATGAAACATTTCGTTCTGATGTCTTGTCTAGTTATACTTATTAGTGCCTCTTGTGTTTTTTCTATTTATATATTATCTCCGAGAATTAAAACGTTCATCTTGAATAGTTTGTTTTTGATTGCTTTGTAATGACGTAATGTTTTTTCACTTTGATCGGAGGCTGTTGCCTGTTCTGCCAGAAATGGATGAACTTAGAGATTGACGACAGTCCATGAAATATTTCGTTCTGATGTCTTTTGTAGTAATGCTTATTTACTTCTATTAGCGCCTCTTGTTTTTTTTGCTAATTGTAGATGATCTTCGAGAATTAGATTATTTATCTTGGATATTTTGTTTTTCATTCTTTGTAATGTCGTGATGTTTTTTCACTTTGATCGGAGACTGTTGTCTGTCTCTACCAGAAATGGATGAACCCTGAGGTTGACGATAGTCCATATAACATTTCGTTCTGATGTCTTGTCTAGTTATACTTATTAGTGCCTCTTGTTTTTTTTCGATTTATAGATTATCTCCGAGAATTAAAACGTTTATCTTGAATAGTTTGTTTTTGATTGCTTTGTAATGTCGTGATGTTTTTTCACTTTGATCGGAGGCTGTTGCCTGTCACTGCCAGAAATGGATGAACCCAGAGATTGACGATAGTCCATGAAATATTTCGTTCTGATGTCTTGTCTTGTAATGCTTATTCACTTCTATTAGCGCCTCTTGTTTTTTTTGCTATATTTAGATGATCTTCAAGAATTAGAACATTTATCTTGAATATTTTGTTTTTGATTGCTTTGTAATGTCGTGATGTTTTTTGACTTTGATCGGAGGCTGTTGCCTGTCTCTGCCAAAAATGGATGAACCGAGAGATTGACGATAGTCCATGAAATATCTCGTTCTGATGTCTTGTCTAGTAATGCTTATTCACTTCTATAAGTGACTCTTGTTTTTTTTCTGCTATCTGTAGATGATCTCCGAGATTTAAAAAATTCGCTTCAATAATATCTTTTTATTTGCTTTGCTGCGTCGTGATGTTTTTTCTTTTTGATCAGAGGCTTTTGTTTGTCTCTGCCAGGAATGGATGAACCCAGAGATTGACGATAGTCCATGAAACATTTCGTTCTGATGTCTTGTCTAGTTATACTTATTAGTGCCTCTTGTGTTTTTTCAATTTATATATTATCTCCGAGAATTAAAACGTTCATCTTGAATAGTTTGTTTTTGATTGCTTTGTAATGACGTAATGTTGTTTCACTTTGATCGGAGGCTGTTGCCTGTTCTGCCAGAAATGGATGAACTTAGAGATTGACGACAGTCCATGAAATATTTCGTTCTGATGTCTTTTGTAGTAATGCTTATTTACTTCTATTAGCGCCTCTTGTTTTTTTTTGCTATATGTAGATGATCTTCGAGAATTAGAACGTTTATTTTCTATATTTTGTTTTTGATTCTTTGTAATGTCGTGATGTTTTTTCATTTCGATCGGAGACTGTTGTGATGTTTGGTTTGTGATGTCGTGATGTTTTTTTTTTCACTTTGATCGGAGACTGTTGTCTGTCTCTATCAGAAATGGATGAACCCTGAGGTTGACGATAGTCCATGTAACCATTCGTTCTGATTTCTTGTCTAGTAATTCTTATTCACTTCTATTAGCGCCTCTTGTTTTTTTGTTTTATGAAGATGATCTCCGAGAATTAGAGCGTTTATCTTGAGTAGTTTGTTTTTGATTGCTTTGTAATGTCGTGATGTTTTTTCACTTTGATCGGAGGCTGTTGCCTGTCTCTGCCAGAAATGGATGAACCCAGAGATTGACGATAGTCCATGAAATATTTCGTTCTGATGTCTTGTCTAGTTATACTTATTAGTGCTTCTTGTTTTTTTTTTTGCTATTTATAGATGATCTCCGAGAATTAGAGCGTTTATCTTGAGTAGTTTGTTTTTGATTGCTTTGTAATGTCGTGATGTTTTTTCACTTTGATCGGAGGCTGTTGCCTGTCTCTGCCAGAAATGGATGAACCCAGAGATTGACGATAGTCCATGAAATATTTCGTTCTGATGTCTTGTCTAGTTATACTTATTAGTGCTTCTTGTTTTTTTTTGCTATTTATAGATGATCTCCGAGAATTAAAACGTTTATCATGAATAGTTTGTTTTTGATTCCTTTGTAATGTCGTGATGTTTTTTTACTTTGATCGGAGACTGTTGTCTGTCTCTACCAGAAATGGATGAACCCAGAGTTTGACGAGAGTCCATGTAATATTTCGTTCTGATGTCTTGTTTAGTTATGCTTATTAGTGCCTCTTGTTTTTTTTTGCTATTTATAGATGATCTCCGAGAATTAGAACGTTTATTTTGAATAATTTGTTTTTGATTGCTTTGTAATGTCGTGATGTTTTTTCATTTTGATCGGAGGCTGTTGCCTGTCTCTGCCAGAAATGGATGAACCCAGAGATTGACGATAGTCCATGAAATATTTCGTTCTGATGTCTTGTCTAGTTATACTTATTAGTGCTTCTTGTTTTTTTTTTGCTATTTATAGATGATCTCCGAGAATTAAAACGTTTATCTTGAATAGTTTGTTTTTGATTCCTTTGTAATGTCGTGATGTTTTTTCTACTTTGATCGGAGACTGTTGTCTGTCTCTACCAGAAATGGATGAACCCAGAGTTTGACGACAGTCCATGTAATATTTCGTTCTGATGTCTTGTTTAGTTATGTTTATTAGTGCCTCTTGTTTTTTTTGCTATTTATAGATGATCTCCGAGAATTAGAACGTTTATTTTGAATAATTTGTTTTTGATTGCTTTGTAATATCGTGATGTTTTTTCATTTTCATCGGAGGCTGTTGCCTGACTCTGCCAGAAATGGATGAACCTAGAGATTGACGATAGTCCATGAAATATTTCGTTCTGATGTCTTGTCTAGTTATACTTATTAGTGCTTCCTGTTTTTTTTTTTGCTATTTATAGATGATCTCCGAGAATTAGAACGTTTATCTTGAATAGTTTGTTTTTGATTACTTTGTTATGTCGTGATGTTTTTTCACTTTGATCGGAGGCTGTTGCCTGTCTCTGCCAGAAATGGATGAACCCAGAGATTGACGATAGTCCATGAAATATTTCGTTCTGATGTCTTGTCTAGCTATACTTATTAGTGCTTCTTGTTTTTTTTTGCTATTTATAGATGATCTCCGAGAATTAAAACGTTTATCTTGAATGGTTTGTTTTTGATTCCTTTGTAATGTCGTGATGTTTTTTCACTTTGATCGGAGACTGTTGTCTGTCTCTACCAGAAATGGATGAACCCAGAGTTTGACGATAGTCCATGTAATATTTCGTTCTGATGTCTTGTTTAATTATGCTTATTAGTGCCTCTTGTTTTTTTGCTATTTATAGATGATCTCCGAGAATTAGAACGTTTTTTTTTTGAATAGTTTGTTTTTGATTGCTTTGTAATGTCGTGATGTTTTTTCATTTTGATCGGAGGCTGTTGCCTGTCTCTGCCAGAAATGGATGAACCCAGAGATTGACGATAGTCCATGTAATTTTTCGTTCTGATGTATTGTCTAGTTATACTTATTAGTGCTTCTTGTTTTTTTTTGCTATTTATAGATGATCTCCGAGAATTAAAACGTTTATCTTGAATAGTTTGTTTTTGATTCCTTTGTAATGTCGTGATGTTTTTTCTACTTTGATCGGAGACTGTTGTCTGTCTCTACCAGAAATGGATGAACCCAGAGTTTGACGATAGTCCATGTAATATTTCGTTCTGATGTCTTGTTTAGTTATGTTTATTAGTGCCTCTTGTTTTTTTGCTATTTATAGGTAATCTCCGAGAATTAGAACGTTTATTTTGAATAATTTGTTTTTGATTGCTTTGTAATATCGTGATGTTTTTTCATTTTCATCGGAGGCTGTTGCCTGTCTCTGCCAGAAATGGATGAACCCAGAGATTGACGATAGTCCATGAAATATTTCGTTCTGATGTCTTGTCTAATTATACTTATTAGTGCTTCCTGTTTTTTTTTGCTATTTATAGATGATCTCCGAGAATTAGAACGTTTATCTTGAATAGTTTGTTTTTGATTACTTTGTTATGTCGTGATGTTTTTTCACTTTGATCGGAGGCTGTTGCCTGTCTCTGCCAGAAATGGATGAACCCAGAGATTGACGATAGTCCATGAAATATTTCGTTCTGATGTCTTGTCTAGCTATACTTATTAGTGCTTCTTGTTTTTTTTTTGCTATTTATAGATGATCTCCGAGAATTAAAACGTTTATCTTGAATGGTTTGTTTTTGATTCCTTTGTAATGTCGTGATGTTTTTTCACTTTGATCGGAGACTGTTGTCTGTCTCTACCAGAAATGGATGAACCCAGAGTTTGACGATAGTCCATGTAATATTTCGTTCTGATGTCTTGTTTAATTATGCTTATTAGTGCCTCTTGTTTTTTTGCTATTTATAGATGATCTCCGAGAATTAGAACGTTTTTTTTTGAATAGTTTGTTTTTGATTGCTTTGTAATGTCGTGATGTTTTTTCACTTTGATCGGAGGCTGTTGCCTGTCTCTGCCAGAAATGGATGAACCCAGAGATTGACGATAGTCCATGTAATATTTCGTTCTGATGTCTTGTTTAGTTATGCTTATTAGTGCCTCTTGTTTTTTTTGCTATTTATAGGTAATCTCCGAGAATTAGAACGTTTATCTTGAATAGTTTGTTTTTGATTACTTTGTTATGTCGTGATGTTTTTTCACTTTGATCGGAGGCTGTTGCCTGTCTCTGCCAGAAATGGATGAACCCAGAGATTGACGATAGTCCATGAAATATTTTGTTCTGATGTCTTGTCTAGCTATACTTATTAGTGCTTCTTGTTTTTTTTGCTATTTATAGATGATCTCCGAGAATTAAAACGTTTATCTTGAATGGTTTGTTTTTGATTCCTTTGTAATGTCGTGATGTTTTTTCACTTTGATCGGAGACTGTTGTCTGTCTCTACCAGAAATGGATGAACCCAGAGTTTGACGATAGTCCATGTAATATTTCGTTCTGATGTCTTGTTTAATTATGCTTATTAGTGCCTCTTGTTTTTTTGCTATTTATAGATGATCGCCGAGAATTAGAACGTTTTTTTTTTGAATAGTTTGTTTTTGATTGCTTTGTAATGTCGTGATGTTTTTTCACTTTGATCGGAGGCTGTTGCCTGTCTCTGCCAGAAATGGATGAACCCAGAGATTGACGATAGTCCATGTAATATTTCGTTCTGATGTCTTGTTTAGTTATGCTTATTAGTGCCTCTTGTTTTTTTTTGCTATTTATAGATGATCTCCGAGAATTAGAACGTTTATTTTGAATAATTTGTTTTTGATTGCTTTGTAATGTCGTGATGTTTTTTCATTTTGATCGGAGGCTGTTGCCTGTCTCTGCCAGAAATGAATGAACCCAGAGATTGACGATAGTCCATGAAATATTTCGTTCTGATGTCTTTTCTAGTTATACTTATTAGTGCTTCTTGTTTTTTTTTTGCTATTTATAGATGATCTCCGAGAATTAGAACGTTTATCTTGAATAGTTTGTTTTTGATTACTTTGTTATGTCGTGATGTTTTTTCACTTTGATCGGAGGCTGTTGCCTGTGTCTGCCAGAAATGGATGAACCCAGAGATTGACGATAGTCCATGAAATATTTCGTTCTGATGTCTTGTCTAGTTATACTTATTAGTGCTTCTTGTTTTTTTTTGCTATTTATAGATGATCTCCGAGAATTAAAACGTTTATCTTGAATAGTTTGTTTTTGATTCCTTTGTAATGTCGTGATGTTTTTTCACTTTGATCGGAGACTGTTGTCTGTCTCTACCAGAAATGGATGAACCCAGAGTTTGACGACAGTCCATGTAATATTTCGTTCTGATGTCTTGTTTAGTTATGTTTATTAGTGCCTCTTGTTTTTTTTGCTATTTATAGATGATCTCCGAGAATTAGAACGTTTATTTTGAATAATTTGTTTTTGATTGCTTTGTAATATCGTGATGTTTTTTCATTTTCATCGGAGGCTGTTGCCTGTCTCTGCCAGAAATGGATGAACCCAGAGATTGACGATAGTCCATGAAATATTTCGTTCTGATGTCTTGTCTAGTTATACTTATTAGTGCTTCCTGTTTTTTTTTTTGCTATTTATAGATGATCTCCGAGAATTAGAACGTTTATCTTGAATAGTTTGTTTTTGATTACTTTGTTATGTCGTGATGTTTTTTCACTTTGATCGGAGGCTGTTGCCTGTCTCTGCCAGAAATGGATGAACCCAGAGATTGACGATAGTCCATGAAATATTTCGTTCTGATGTCTTGTCTAGCTATACTTATTAGTGCTTCTTGTTTTTTTTTGCTATTTATAGATGATCTCCGAGAATTAAAACGTTTATCTTGAATGGTTTGTTTTTGATTCCTTTGTAATGTCGTGATGTTTTTTCACTTTGATCGGAGACTGTTGTCTGTCTCTACCAGAAATGGATGAACCCAGAGTTTGACGATAGTCCATGTAATATTTCGTTCTGATGTCTTGTTTAATTATGCTTATTAGTGCCTCTTGTTTTTTTGCTATTTATAGATGATCTCCGAGAATTAGAACGTTTTTTTTTAATAGTTTGTTTTTGATTGCTTTGTAATGTCGTGATGTTTTTTCATTTTGATCGGAGGCTGTTGCCTGTCTCTGCCAGAAATGGATGAACCCAGAGATTGACGATAGTCCATGTAATTTTTCGTTCTGATGTATTGTCTAGTTATACTTATTAGTGCTTCTTGTTTTTTTTTGCTATTTATAGATGATCTCCGAGAATTAAAACGTTTATCTTGAATAGTTTGTTTTTGATTCCTTTGTAATGTCGTGATGTTTTTTCTACTTTGATCGGAGACTGTTGTCTGTCTCTACCAGAAATGGATGAACCCAGAGTTTGACGATAGTCCATGTAATATTTCGTTCTGATGTCTTGTTTAGTTATGTTTATTAGTGCCTCTTGTTTTTTTTGCTATTTATAGGTAATCTCCGAGAATTAGAACGTTTATGTTGAATAATTTGTTTTTGATTGCTTTGTAATATCGTGATGTTTTTTCATTTTCATCGGAGGCTGTTGCCTGTCTCTGCCAGAAATGGATGAACCCAGAGATTGACGATAGTCCATGAAATATTTCGTTCTGATGTCTTGTCTAATTATACTTATTAGTGCTTCCTGTTTTTTTTTGCTATTTATAGATGATCTCCGAGAATTAGAACGTTTATCTTGAATAGTTTGTTTTTGATTACTTTGTTATGTCGTGATGTTTTTTCACTTTGATCGGAGGCTGTTGCCTGTCTCTGCCAGAAATGGATGAACCCAGAGATTGACGATAGTCCATGAAATATTTCGTTCTGATGTCTTGTCTAGCTATACTTATTAGTGCTTCTTGTTTTTTTTTGCTATTTATAGATGATCTCCGAGAATTAAAACGTTTATCTTGAATGGTTTGTTTTTGATTCCTTTGTAATGTCGTGATGTTTTTTCACTTTGATCGGAGACTGTTGTCTGTCTCTACCAGAAATGGATGAACCCAGAGTTTGACGATAGTCCATGTAATATTTCGTTCTGATGTCTTGTTTAATTATGCTTATTAGTGCCTCTTGTTTTTTTGCTATTTATAGATGATCTCCGAGAATTAGAACGTTTTTTTTTAATAGTTTGTTTTTGATTGCTTTGTAATGTCGTGATGTTTTTTCATTTTGATCGGAGGCTGTTGCCTGTCTCTGCCAGAAATGGATGAACCCAGAGATTGACGATAGTCCATGAAATATTTCGTTCTGATGTCTTGTCTAGCTATACTTATTAGTGCTTCTTGTTTTTTTTTGCTATTTATAGATGATCTCCGAGAATTAAAACGTTTATCTTGAATGGTTTGTTTTTGATTCCTTTGTAATGTCGTGATGTTTTTTCACTTTGATCGGAGACTGTTGCCTGTCTCTGCCAGAAATGGATGAACCCAGAGATTGACGATAGTCCATGAAATATTTCGTTCTGATGTCTTGTCTAATTATACTTATTAGTGCTTCCTGTTTTTTTTTTGCTATTTATAGATGATCTCCGAGAATTAGAACGTTTATCTTGAATAGTTTGTTTTTGATTACTTTGTTATGTCGTGATGTTTTTTCACTTTGATCGGAGGCTGTTGCCTGTCTCTGCCAGAAATGGATGAACCCAGAGATTGACGATAGTCCATGAAATATTTCGTTCTGATGTCTTGTCTAGCTATACTTATTAGTGCTTCTTGTTTTTTTTTGCTATTTATAGATGATCTCCGAGAATTAAAACGTTTATCTTGAATGGTTTGTTTTTGATTCCTTTGTAATGTCGTGATGTTTTTTCACTTTGATCGGAGACTGTTGTCTGTCTCTACCAGAAATGGATGAACCCAGAGTTTGACGATAGTCCATGTAATATTTCGTTCTGATGTCTTGTTTAATTATGCTTATTAGTGCCTCTTGTTTTTTTGCTATTTATAGATGATCTCCGAGAATTAGAACGTTTTTTTTTGAATAGTTTGTTTTTGATTGCTTTGTAATGTCGTGATGTTTTTTCACTTTGATCGGAGGCTGTTGCCTGTCTCTGCCAGAAATGGATGAACCCAGAGATTGACGATAGTCCATGTAATATTTCGTTCTGATGTCTTGTTTAGTTATGCTTATTAGTGCCTCTTGTTTTTTTTTTGCTATTTATAGATGATCTCCGAGAATTAGAACGTTTATTTTGAATAATTTGTTTTTGATTGCTTTGTAATGTCGTGATGTTTTTTCATTTTGATCGGAGGCTGTTGCCTGTCTCTGCCAGAAATGAATGAACCCAGAGATTGACGATAGTCCATGAAATATTTCGTTCTGATGTCTTTTCTAGTTATACTTATTAGTGCTTCTTGTTTTTTTTTTGCTATTTATAGATGATCTCCGAGAATTAGAACGTTTATCTTGAATAGTTTGTTTTTGATTACTTTGTTATGTCGTGATGTTTTTTCACTTTGATCGGAGGCTGTTGCCTGTGTCTGCCAGAAATGGATGAACCCAGAGATTGACGATAGTCCATGAAATATTTCGTTCTGATGTCTTGTCTAGTTATACTTATTAGTGCTTCCTGTTTTTTTTTTTGCTATTTATAGATGATCTCCGAGAATTAGAACGTTTATCTTGAATAGTTTGTTTTTGATTACTTTGTTATGTCGTGATGTTTTTTCACTTTGATCGGAGGCTGTTGCCTGTCTCTGCCAGAAATGGATGAACCCAGAGATTGACGATAGTCCATGAAATATTTCGTTCTGATGTCTTGTCTAGCTATACTTATTAGTGCTTCTTGTTTTTTTTTGCTATTTATAGATGATCTCCGAGAATTAAAACGTTTATCTTGAATGGTTTGTTTTTGATTCCTTTGTAATGTCGTGATGTTTTTTCACTTTGATCGGAGACTGTTGTCTGTCTCTACCAGAAATGGATGAACCCAGAGTTTGACGATAGTCCATGTAATATTTCGTTCTGATGTCTTGTTTAATTATGCTTATTAGTGCCTCTTGTTTTTTTTGCTATTTATAGATGATCTCCGAGAATTAGAACGTTTTTTTTTGAATAGTTTGTTTTTGATTGCTTTGTAATGTCGTGATGTTTTTTCACTTTGATCGGAGGCTGTTGCCTGTCTCTGCCAGAAATGGATGAACCCAGAGATTGACGATAGTCCATGTAATATTTCGTTCTGATGTCTTGTTTAGTTATGCTTATTAGTGCCTCTTGTTTTTTTTTTGCTATTTATAGATGATCTCCGAGAATTAGAACGTTTATTTTGAATAATTTGTTTTTGATTGCTTTGTAATGTCGTGATGTTTTTTCATTTTGATCGGAGGCTGTTGCCTGTCTCTGCCAGAAATGAATGAACCCAGAGATTGACGATAGTCCATGAAATATTTCGTTCTGATGTCTTTTCTAGTTATACTTATTAGTGCTTCTTGTTTTTTTTTGCTATTTATAGATGATCTCCGAGAATTAGAACGTTTATCTTGAATAGTTTGTTTTTGATTACTTTGTTATGTCGTGATGTTTTTTCACTTTGATCGGAGGCTGTTGCCTGTGTCTGCCAGAAATGGATGAACCCAGAGATTGACGATAGTCCATGAAATATTTCGTTCTGATGTCTTGTCTAGTTATACTTATTAGTGCTTCTTGTTTTTTTTGCTATTTATAGATGATCTCCGAGAATTAAAACGTTTATCTTGAATAGTTTGTTTTTGATTCCTTTGTAATGTCGTGATGTTTTTTCACTTTGATCGGAGACTGTTGTCTGTCTCTACCAGAAATGGATGAACCCAGAATTTGACGATAGTCCATGTAATATTTCGTTCTGATGTCTTGTTTAATTATGCTTATTAGTGCCTCTTGTTTTTTTTGCTATTTCTAGATGATCTCCGAGAATTAGAACGTTTATTTTGAAAAGTTTGTTTTTGATTGCTTTGTAATGTCGTGATGTTTTTTCACTTTGATCGGAGGCTGTTGCCTGTCTCTGCCAGAAATGGATGAACCCAGAGATTGACGATAGTCCATGAAATATTTCGTTCTGATGTATTGTCTAGTTATGCTTATTAGTGCCTCTTGTTTTTTTGCTATTTATAGATGATCTCCGAGAATTAGAACGTTTATCTTGAATAGTTTGTTTTTGATTGCTTTGTAATGTCGTGATGTTTTTTCACTTTGATCGTAGGCTGTTGCCTTTCTCTGCCAGAAATAAATGAATCCAGAGATTGACGATAGTCCATGAAATATTTCGTTCTGATGTCTTGTCTAGTTTGCTTATTCTTTTCGATAAGTGACTCTTGTTTTTTTTCTGCTTTATGTAGATGATCTCCGAGAATTAGAAAAATTCACTTCAATAATTTCTTTTTATTTGCTTTGCTGCGTCGTGATTTTTTTTCTATTCGATCAGAGGCTTTTGTTTGTCTCTGCCAGAAACGGATGAACCCAGAGAATGACGATAGTCCATGAATAATTTCGTTCTGATGTCTGGTCTTGTTATGCTTATTCACTTCTTTTAGTGCCTCTTGTTTTTTTGCTATATGTAGATCTTCGAGAATTAGAACAGTTATCTCGAATAGTTTGTTTTTGATTGCTTTGTAATGTCGTGATGATTTTTCCATTTGATCGGAGGCTGTTGCCTGTCTCTGCCAAAAATGGATGAACCCAGTCCATGAAATATCTCTTTCTGATGTCTTGTCTAGTTATGCTTATTCACTTCTATTAGTAGGTCTTGTTTTTTTCTGCTATGTGTAGACGATCACCGAGAATTAGAAAATTTCTTTTCAATATTTTCTTTTTATTTGCTTTGCTGTGTCGTGATTTTTTTTCTCTTCGATCAGAGGCTTTTGTTTGTCTCTGCTAGAAATGGATGAACCCAGAGATTGACGATAGTCCATGAAACATTTCGTTTTGATGTCTTGTCTAGTTATGCTTATTCACTTCTATGAGTGGCTCTTGTTTTTTTTCTGCTAATTTTAGTTGATCTCCGAGAATTATAACATTCATCTTGAATAGTTTGTTTTTAATTGCTTGTAATGTCGTGATGTTTTTTCACTTTGATCGGAGGCTGTTGCCTATCTCTGCCAGAAATGGATGAACCCAGAGATTGACGATAGTCCATGAAATATCTCTTTCTGATGTCTTGTCTAGTTATGCTTATTCACTTCTATTAGTAGCCCTTGTTTTTTTCTGCTATGTGTAGACGATCTCCGAGAATTAGAAATTTTCTTTTCAATAGTTTCTTTTTATTTGCTTTGCTGTGTCGTGATTTTTTCTATTCGATCAGAGGCTTTTGTTTGTCTCTGCTAGAAATGGATGAACCCAGAGATTGACGATAGTCCATGAAATATTTCGTTATGATGTCTTGTCTAGTTATGCTTATTCACTTCTATGAATGGCTCTTGTTTTTTTTCTGCTATTTTTAGTTGATCTCCGAGAATTATAACATTCATCTTGAATAGTTTGTTTTTAATTGCTTGTAATGTCGTGATGTTTTTTCACTTTGATCGGAGTCTGTTGCCTATCTCTGCCAGAAATGGATGAACCCAGAGATTGACGATAGTCCATGAAATATCTCTTTCTGATGTCTTGTCTAGTTATGCTTATTCACTTCTATTAGTAGCCCTTGTTTTTTTCTGCTATGTGTAGACGATCTCCGAGAATTAGAAAATTTCTTTTCAATAGTTTCTTTTTATTTGCTTTGCTGTGTCGTGATATTTTTTCTATTCGGTCAGAGGCTTTTGTTTGTCTCTGCCAGAAATGGATGAACCCAGAGATTGACGATATTCCATGAAATATTTCTCTCTGATGTCTTGTCTAGTTCTGCTTATTCACTTCTATTAGTGGCTCTTGTTTTTTTGCTATTTGTAGGTGATCTTCGAGAATTAGAACAGTTATCTCGAATAGTTTGTTTTTGATTGCTTTGTAATGTCGTGATGGTTTTTCAATTTGATCGGAGGCTGTTGCCTGTCTTTGCCAAAAATGGATGAACCCAGAGGTTGACGATAGTCCGTGAAATATTTCGTTCTGATGTCTTGTCTAGTTAGGCTTATTCACTTCTATTAGCGCCTCTTGTTTTTTTTGCTATTTGTAGATGATCTTCGAGAATTAGAACATTTATCTGGAATATTTTGTTTTTGATTGCTTGGTAATGTCGTGATGTTTTTTCACTTTGATCGGAGACTGTTGTGTGTCTCTACCAGAAATGGATGAACCCAGAGATTGACGATAGTCCATGTAATATTTCGTTCTGATGTCTTGTCTAGTTATGCTTATTAGTGCCTCTTGTTTTTTTTAGTATTTATAGATGATCTCCGAGAATTAGAACGTTCATCTTGAATACTTTGTTTTTGATTGCTTTGTAATGTCGTGATGTTTTTTTCAATTTGATCGGAGGCTGTTGCCTTTCTCTGCCTGAATTGGATGAATCCAGAGATTGACGATAGTACATGAACAATTTCGTTCTGATGTCTTGTCTAGTTTGCTTATTCACTTCTATAAGTGACTCTTGTTTTTTTTGCTATATGTAGATGATCTCCGAAAATTAAAAAATTTCACTTGAATAATTTCTTTTTATTTGCTTTGCTGTGTCGTGATATTTTTTCTATTCGATCAGAGGCTTTTGTTTGTCTCTGCCAGAAATGGATGAACCCAGAGATTGACGATATTCCATGAAATATTTCTTTCTGATGTCTTGTCTAGTTCTGCTTATTCACTTCTATTAGTGGCTCTTGTTTTTTTGCTATTTGTAGGTGATCTTCGAGAATTAGAACAGTTATCTCGAATAGTTTGTTTTTGATTGCTTTGTAATGTCGTGATGGTTTTTCAATTTGATCGGAGGCTGTTGCCTGTCTTTGCCAAAAATGGATGAACCCAGAGGTTGACGATAGTCCATGAAATATTTCGTTCTGATGTCTTGTCTAGTTAGGCTTATTCACTTCTATTAGCGCCTCTTGTTTTTTTTGCTATTTGTAGATGATCTTCGAGAATTAGAACATTTATCTGGAATATTTTGCTTTTGATTGCTTGGTAATGTCGTGATGTTTTTTCACTTTGATCGGAGACTGTTGTGTGTCTCTACCAGAAATGGATGAACCCAGAGATTGACGATAGTCCATGTAATATTTCGTTCTGATGTCTTGTCTAGTTATGCTTATTAGTGCCTCTTGTTTTTTTCAGTATTTATAGATGATCTCCGAGAATTAGAACGTTCATCTTGAATACTTTGTTTTTGATTGCTTTGTAATGTCGTGATGTTTTTTTCAATTTGATCGGAGGCTGTTGCCTTTCTCTGCCTGAAATGGATGAATCCAGAGATTGACGATAGTCCATGAAATATTTCGTTCTGATTTCTTGTCTAGTTATGCTTATTCACTTCTATAAGTGCCTCGTGTTTTTTTTATATGTGTAGATGATCTTCGAGAATTAGAACAGTTATCTTGAATATTTTGTTTTTGATTGCTTTGTAATGTCGTGATGTTTTTTCACTTTGATCGGAGACTGTTGTCTGTCTCTACCAGAAATGGATGAACCCAGAGATTGACGATAGTCCATGTAATTTTTCGTTCTGATGTATTGTCTAGATATGCTTATTAGTGCCTCTTGTTTTTTTTTGCTATTTATAGATGATCTCCGAGAATTAGAACGTTTATCTTGAATAGTTTGTTTTTGATTGCTTTGTAATGTAGTGATGTTTTTTTTTCTTTCATTTTAATCGGACGCTGATGCCTGTATCTGCCAGAAATGGATGAATCCAGAGATTGATGATATTCCATGAAGTATTTCGTTCTCATGTCTTGTCTAATTATGCTTATTCACTTCTATGAGTTGCTCTTGTTTTTTTTCTGCTATTTTAAGATGATCTCCGAGAATTGGAAAGTTTTTCTTGAATAGTTTGTTTTTGATTGCTTTGTAATGTCGTGATGTTTTTTCACTTTGATCGGAGGCTGTTGCCTGTCTCTGCCAGAAATGGATGAACCCAGAGATTGACGATATTCCATGAAGTATTTCGTTCTCATGTCTTGTCTAATTATGCTTATTCGCTTCTATAAGTTGCTGTTGTTTTTTTCTGCTATATTAAGATGATCTCCGAGAATTAGAAAGTTTTTCTTGAATAGCTTGTTTTTAATTGCTTGTAATGTCGTGATGTTTTTTCACTTTGATCGGAGTCTGTTGCCTATCTCTGCCAGAAATGGATGAACCCAGAGATTGAAGATAGTCCATGAAATATCTCTTTCTGATGTCTTGTCTAGTTATGCTTATTCACTTCTATTAGTAGCCCTTGTTTTTTTCTGCTATGTGTAGACGATCTCCGAGAATTAGAAAATTTCTTTTCAATAGTTTCTTTTTATTTGCTTTGCTGTGTCGTGATATTTTTTCTATTCGATCAGAGGCTTTTGTTTGTCTCTGCCAGAAATGGATGAACCCAGAGATTGACGATATTCCATGAAATATTTCTTTCTGATGTCTTGTCTAGTTCTGCTTATTCACTTCTATTAGTGGCTCTTGTTTTTTTTGCTATTTGTAGGTGATCTTCGAGAATTAGAACAGTTATCTCGAATAGTTTGTTTTTGATTGCTTTGTAATGTCGTGATGGTTTTTCAATTTGATCGGAGGCTGTTGCCTGTCTTTGCCAAAAATGGATGAACCCAGAGATTGACGATAGTCCATGAAATATTTCGTTCTGATGTCTTGTCTAGTTAGGCTTATTCACTTCTATTAGCGCCTCTTGTTTTTTTTGCTATTTGTAGATGATCTTCGAGAATTAGAACATTTATCTGGAATATTTTGTTTTTGATTGCTTGGTAATGTCGTGATGTTTTTTCACTTTGATCGGAGACTGTTGTGTGTCTCTACCAGAAATGGATGAACCCAGAGATTGACGATAGTCCATGTAATATTTCGTTCTGATGTCTTGTCTAGTTATGCTTATTAGTGCCTCTTGTTTTTTTTAGTATTTATAGATGATCTCCGAGAATTAGAACGTTCATCTTGAATACTTTGTTTTTGATTGCTTTGTAATGTCATGATGTTTTTTTCAATTTGATCGGAGGCTGTTGCCTTTCTCTGCCTGAAATGGATGAATCCAGAGATTGACGATAGTACATGAACTATTTCGTTCTGATGTCTTGTCTAGTTTGCTTATTCACTTCTATAAGTGACTCTTGTTTTTTTGCTATATGTAGATGATCTCCGAAAATTAAAAAATTTCACTTGAATAATTTCTTTTTATTTGCTTTGCTGCGTCGTGATGTTTTTTATTTTTGATCAGAGGCTTTTGTTTGTCTCTGCCAGAAATCGATGAACCCAGAGATTGACGATAGTCCATGAAATATTTCGTTCTGATTTCTTGTCTAGTTATGCTTATTCACTTCTATAAATGCCTCGTGTTTTTTTTTTATATGTGTAGATGATCTTCGAGAATTAGAACAGTTATCTTAAATATTTTGTTTTTGATTGCTTTGTAATGTCGTGATGTTTTTTCACTTTGATCGGAGACTGTTGTCTGTCTCTACCAGAAATGGATGAACCCAGAGATTGACGATAGTCCATGTAATTTTTCGTTCTGATGTATTGTCTAGATATGCTTATTAGTGCCTCTTGTTTTTTTTGCTATTTATAGATGATCTCCGAGAATCAGAACGTTTATCTTGAATAGTTTGTTTTTGATTGCTTTGTAATGTCGTGATGTTTTTTCACTTTGATCGTAGGCTGTTGCCTTTCTCTGCCTGAAATGGATGAATCCAGAGATTGACGATAGTCCATGAAATTTTTCGTTCTGATGTCTTGTCTAGTTTGCTTATTCACTTCTATAAGTGACTCTTGTTTTTTTTCTGCTATATGTAGATGATCTCCGAGAATTAGAAAACTTCACTTCAATAATTTCTTTTTATTTACTTTGCTGCGTCGTTATGTTTTTTTTCTTTTTGATCAGAGGCTTTTGTTTGTCTCTGCCAGAAATTGATGAACCCAGAGATTGACGATTGTCCATGAAATATTTCGTTCTGATTTCTTATCTAGTTATGCTTATTCACTTCTATTAGTGGCTCGTGTTTTTTTTTGCTATGTGTAGATGAGCTTCGAGAATCAGAACAGTTATCTCGAATAGTTTGTTTTTGATTGCTTTGTAATGTCGTGATGATTTTTCATTTTGATCGGAGGCTGTTGCCTGTCTTTGCCAAAAATGGATGAACCTAGAGATTGATGATAGTCCTTGAAATATTTCGTTCTGATGTCTTGTCTAGTTGTGCTTATTCACTTCTATTAGCGCCTCTTGTTTTTTTTTTGCTATATGTAGATGATCCTCGAGAATTAGAACATTTATCTTGAATATTTTGTTTTTGATTGCTTTGTAATGTCGTGATGTTGTTTCAATTTGATCGGAGACTGTTGTCTGTCTCTACCAGAAATGGATGAACCCAGAGATTGACGATAGTCCATGTAATTTTTCGTTCTGATGTATTGTCTAGTTATGCTTATTAGTGCCTCTTGTTTTTTTTGCTATTTTTAGATGATCTCCGAGAATTAGAACGTTTATCTTGAATAGTTTGTTTTTGATTGCTTTGTAATGTCGTGATGTTTTTTCACTTTGATCGTAGGCTGTTGCCTTTCTCTGCCTGAAATAGATGAATCCAGAGATTGACGATAGTCCATGAAATTTTTCGTTCTGATGTCTTGTCTAGTTTGCCTATTCACTTCTATAAGTGAATCTTGTTTTTTTTCTGCTATATGTAGATGATCTCCGAGAATTAGAAAATATCACTTCAATAATTTCTTTTTATTTGCTTTGCTGCGTCGTGATGTTTTTTTTTCTTTTTGATCAGAGGCTTTTGTTTGTCTCTGCCAGAAATGGATGAACCCAGAGATTGACGATTGTCCATGAAATATTTCGTTCTGATTTCTTGTCTAGTTATGCTTATTCTTTTCTATTAGTGCCTCGTGTTTTTTTTTGCTATGTGTAGATGATCTTCGAGGATTAGAACAGTTATCTCGAATTGTTTGTTTTTGATTGCTTTGTAATGTCGTGATGATTTTTCAATTTGATCGGAGGCTGTTGCCTGTCTTTGCCAAAAATGGATGAACCCAGAGATTGACGATAGTCCATGAAATATTTCGTTCTGATGTCTTGTCTAGTTGTTTATTTACTTCTATTCCTGCCTCTTGTTTTTTTTGTTATATGTAGATGATCCTCGAGAATTAGAACATTTATCTTGAATAGTTTGTTTTGATTGCTTTGTAATGTCGTGATGTTTTTTCACTTTGATCGGAGATTGTTGTCTGTCTCTACCAGAAATGGATGAACCCAGAGATTGACGATAGTCCATGTAACTTTTCGTTCTGATGTATTGTCTAGTTATGCTTATTAGTGCCTCTTGTTTTTTTTGCTATTTATAGATGATCTCCGAGAATTAGAACGTTTTTCTTGAATAGTTTGTTTTTGATTGCTTTGTAATGTCGTGATGTTTTTTCACTTTGATCGGAGGCTGTTGCCTATCTCTGCCAGAAATGGATGAACCCAGAGATTGACGATAGTCCATGAAATTTTTCGTTCTGATGTCTTGTCTAGTTTGCTTATTCACTTCTATAAGTGACTCTTGTTTTTTTTTTGCTATATGTAGATCTCCGAGAATTAGAAAATATCACTTCAATAATTTCTTTTTATTTGCTTTGCTGCGTCGTGATGTTTTTTTTTTCTTTTTGATCAGAGGCTTTTATTTGTCTCTGCCAGAAATGGATGAACCCAGAGATTAACGATTGTCCATGAAATATTTCGTTCTGATTTCTTGTCTAGTTATGCTTATTCTTTTCTATTAGTGCCTCGTGTTTTTTTTGCTATGTGTAGATGATCTTCGAGGATTAGAACAGTTATCTCGAATTGTTTGTTTTTGATTGCTTTGTAATGTCGTGATGATTTTTCAATTTGATCGGAGGCTGTTGCCTGTCTTTGCCAAAAATGGATGAACCCAGAGATTGACGATAGTCCATGAAATATTTCGTTCTGATGTCTTGTCTAGTTGTTTATTTACTTCTATTCCTGCCTCTTGTTTTTTTTGTTATATGTAGATGATCCTCGAGAATTAGAACATTTATCTTGAATAGTTTGTTTTGATTGCTTTGTAATGTCGTGATGTTTTTTCACTTTGATCGGAGATTGTGGTCTGTCTCTACCAGAAATGGATGAACCCAGAGATTGACGATAGTCCATGTAATTTTTTGTTCTGATGTATTGTCTAGTTATGCTTATTAGTGCCTCTTGTTTTTTTTTGCTATTTATAGATGATCTCCGAGAATTAGAACGTTTTTCTTGAATAGTTTGTTTTTGATTGCTTTATAATGTCGTGATGTTTTTTCACTTTGATCGGAGGCTGTTGCCTATCTCTGCCAGAAATGGATGAACCCAGAGATTGACGATAGTCTATGAAATATTTCGTTCTGATGTCTTGCTAGTTATGCTTATTCACTTCTATTAGTGCCTCTTGTTTTTTTGCTATATGTAGACGATCTCCGAGATTTAGAAATTTTCTTTTCAATAGTTTCTTTTTGTTTGCTTTGCTGTGTCGTGATATTTTTCTATTCGATCAGAGGCTTTTGTTTGTCTCTGCTAGAAATGGTTGAACCCAGAGATTGACGATAGTCCATGAAATATTTCGTTTTGAAGTCTTGTCTAGTTATGCTTATTCACTTCTATGAGTGGCTCTTGTTTTTTTTCTGCTATTTTTAGTCGATCTCCGAGAATTATAACATTCATCTTGAATAGTTTGTTTTTCATTGCTTGGTAATGTCGTGATGTTTTTTCACTTTGATCGGAGGCTGTTGCCTATCTCTGCCAGAAATGGATGAACCCAGAGATTGACGATAGTCCATGAAATATCTCGTTCTGATATAGTGTCTAGTTATGCTTATTCACTTTTATTAGTAGCTCTTCTTTTTTTCCTGCTATATGTAGATGATCTCCAATAATTAGAAAAGTTCTCTTCGATTGTTTACTTTTGATTGCTTTGCTGTGTCTTGATGTTTTTCTTTTTGATCAGAGGCTTTCGTTTGTCTCTGCCTGAATTGGATGAACCAAGAGATTGACGAGAGTCCATGAAATATTTCGTTTTGATGTGTTGGCTGGTGATTCTTATTCATTTCTATGAGTGGCTCTTCTTTTTCTCTGCTAAATGTAAATGATCTCCGGGAGTTAGTGAAAATATTCTTTGAAATGTTCCGTTTTGATTGCTTTGTAATGTCGTGATGTTTTTCCACTTTAATCGAACGCTGTTGCCTGCATCTGCCAGAAAGGGATGATCCCAGAGATTGACGATATTCCATGAAGTATTTCGTTCTCATATCTTGTCTTATTATGCTTATTCACTTCTATAAGTTGCTCTTGTTTTTTCTGCTATATTAAGATGATCTCCGAGAATTGGAAAGTTTGTCTTGAATAGTTTGTTTTTGATTGCTTTGTAATGTGATGTTTTTTCACTTTGATCGGAGGCTGTTGCCTGTCTGTGCCAGAAATGGATGAACCCAGAAATTGACGATAGTCCATGAAATATTTCGTTCTGATGTCTTGTCTAGTTATGCTTATTCACTTTTATTAGTGGCTCTTGTTTTTTTTCTGCTATAATTAGATGATCTCCGAGAATTAGACCATTCATCTTGAATAGCTTGTTTTTAATTGCTTTGTACTGTCGTGATGTTTTTTTTTCACTTTGATCGGAGGCTGTTGCCTGTATCTGCCAGAAATGGATGAACTTAGAGATTGACGATAGTCCATGAAATATTTCGTTCTGATGTCTTGTCTAGTAATGCTTATTCACTTCTATTAGCGCCTCTTGTTTTTTTGCTAATTGTAGATGATCTTCGAGAATTAGAACATTTATCTTGAGTATTTTGTTTTTGTTTCTTTGTAATGTCGTGATGTTTTTTCACTTTGATCGGAGGCTGTTGCCTGTCTCTGCCAGAAATGGATGAACCCAGAGATTGACGATATTCCATGAAATATTTCGTTCTCATTTCTTGTCTAATTATGCTTATTCATTTCTATAAGTTGCTCTTATTTTTTTCTGCTATACTAAGATGATCTCCGAGAATTGGAAGGTTTTTCTTGAATAGTTTGTTTTTGATTGCTTTGTAATGTCGTGATGTTTTTTCACTTTGATCGGAGGCTGTTGCCTGTCTCTGCCAGAAATGGATGAACCCAGAGATTGAGGATATTCCATGAAGTATTTCGTTCTCATTTCTTGTCTAATTATGCTTATTCACTTCTATAAGTTGCTCTTAATTTTTTCTGCTATATGTAGATTATCTCCGAGAATTAGAAAATTTCTTTTCAATCGTTTCTTTTCATTTGCTTTGCTGTGTCGTGATATTTTTCTATTCGATCAGAGGCTTTTATTTGTCTCTGCTAGAAATGGATGAACCCAGGCATTGACGATAGTCCATGAAATATTTCGTTTTGATGCCTTGTCTAGTTATGCTTATTCACTTCTATGAGTGTCTCTTGTTTTTTTTCCTGCTATTTTAGTTGATCTTCGAGAGTTATAACATTCATCTTGAATAGTTTGTTTTTAATTGCTTGGTAATGTCGTGGTGTTTTTTCACTTTGATCGGAGGCTGTTGCCTATCTCTGCCAGAAATGGATGAACCCAGAGATTGACGATAGTCCATGAAATATCCTGTTCTGATGTAGTGTCTAGTTATGCTTATTCACTTTGATTAGTAGCTCTCCTTTTTTTCCTGCTATATGTAGATGATCTCCGATAATTAGAAAATTTCTCTTCAATTGTTTATTTTTGATTGCTTTGCTGTGTCGTGATGTTTTTCTTTTTGATCAGAGGCTTTTGTTCGTCTCTGCCTCACTTGGATGAACCCAGAGATTGACGACAGTCCATGAAATATTTCGTTTTGATGTGTTGTCTGGTGATTCTTATTCATTTCTATGAGTGGCTCTTCTTTTTCTCTGCTAAATGTAAATGATCTCCGGGAGTTAGTGAAAATATTCTTTGAAATGTTCCGTTTTGATTGCTTTGTAATGTAGTGATGTTTTTTTTATTTTAATCGGACGCTGATGCCTGTATCTGCCAGAAATGGATGAATCCAGAGATTGACGATATTCCATGAAGTATTTCGTTCTCATGTCTTGTCTAATTATGCTTTTTCCCTTCTATAAGTTGCTCTTGTTTTTTTCTGCTATATTAAGATGATCTCCGAGAATTGGAAAGTGTTTCTTGAATAGTTTGTTTTTGATTGCTTTGTAATGTCGTGATGGTTTTTCACTTTGATCGGAGGCTGTTGCCTGTCTCTGCCAGAAATGGATGAACCCAGAGATTGACGATAGTCCATGAAATATTTCGTTCTGATGTATTGTCTAGTTATGCTTATTCACTTTGATTAGTAGCTCTTCTTTTTTTCCTGCTATATGTAGATGATCTCCGATAATTAGAAAATTTCTCTTCAATTGTTTATTTTTGATTGCTTTGCTGTGTCGTGATGTTTTTCTTTTTGATCAGAGGCTTTCGTTTGTCTCTGCCTGAATTGGATGAACCCAGAGATTGACGATAGTCCATGAAATATTTCGTTTTGATGTTTTGTCTGGTGATTCTTATTCATTTCTATGAGTGGCTCTTCTTTTTCTCTGCTAAATGTAAATGATCTCCGGGAGTTAACGAAAATATTCTTTGAAATGTTCCGTTTTGATTGCGTTGTAATGTAGTGATGTTTTTTTTTCTTTCATTTTAATCGGACGCTGATGCCTGTATCTGCCAGAAATGGATGAATCCAGAGATTGATGATATTCCATGAAGTATTTCGTTCTCATGTCTTGTCTAATTATGCTTATTCACTTCTATAAGTTGCTCTTGTTTTTTTTCTGCTATTTTAAGATGATCTCCGAGAAGTGCAAAGTTTTTCTTGATTAATTTGTTTTTGATTGCTTTATAATGTCGTGATGTTTTTTCACTTTGATCGGAGGCTGTTGCCTGTCTCTGCCAGAAATGGATGAACCCAGAGATTGACGATAGTCCATGAAATATTTCGTTCTGATGTCTTGTCTAGTTATGCTTATTCACTTTTTTTAATGGCTCTTGTTTTTTCTGCTATTTTTAGATGATCTCCGAGAATTAGACCATTCATCTTGAATAGTTTGTTTTTAATTGCTTTGTATTGTCGTAATGATTTTTTCACTTTGATCGTAGGCTGTTGCCTATATCTGCCAGAAATGGATGAACCCAGAGATTGACGATATTCCATGAAGTATTTCGTTCTCATGTCTTGTCTAATTATGCTTATTCGCTTCTATAAGTTGCTGTTGTTTTTTTCTGCTATATTAAGATGATCTCCGAGAATTAGAAAGTTTTTCTTGAATAGCTTGGTTTTGATTGCTTTGTAATGTCGTGATGTTTTTTCACTTTGATCTGAGGCTGTTGCCTGTATCTGCCAGAAATGGATGACCCCAGAGATTGACGATATTCCATGAAGTTTTTGGTTCTCATGTCTTGTCTAATTATGCTTATTCACTTCTATAAGTTGTTCTTGTTTTTTTCTGCTATTTTAAGATAATCTCCGAGAATTAGAAAGTTTTTCTTGAATTGTTTGTTTTTGATTGCTTTGTAATGTCGTGATGGTTTTTCACTTTGATCGGAGGCTGTTGCCTGTCTCTGCCAGAAATGGATGAACCCAGAGATTGACGATAGTCCATGAAATATTTCGTTCTGATGTCTTGTCTAGTTGTGCTTATTCTTTTCTATTTGGGGCTCTAGTTTTTTTTTCCGCTATAGGTAGATGATCTCCGATAATTAGAAAAATTCTCTTCAGTAGTTTCTTTTTGATTGCTTTGCTGTGCCGTGATATTATTTTTCTTTTTCATCAGAGGCTTTCGTTTGTCTCTGTCAGAAATGAATGAACCCAGAGATTGACGATAGTTCATGAACTATTTCGTTCTCATGTCTTGTCTAATTATGCTTATTCACTTCTATAAGTTGCTCTTGTTTTTTTCTGCTATTTTAAGATGATCTCCGAGAATTGCAAAGTTTTTCTTGATTAATTTGTTTTTGATTGCTTTATAATGTCGTGATGTTTTTTCACTTTGATCGGAGGCTGTTGCCTGTCTCTGCCAGAAATGGATGAACCCAGAGATTGACCATAGTCCATGAAATATTTCGTTCTGATGTCTTGTCTAGTTATGCTTATTCACTTTTTTTAATGGCTCTTGTTTTTTCTGCTATTTTTAGATGATCTCCGAGAATTAGACCATTCATCTTGAATAGTTTGTTTTTAATTGCTTTGTATTGTCGTAATGATTTTTTCACTTTGATCGTAGGCTGTTGCCTATATCTGCCAGAAATGGATGAACCCAGAGATTGACGATATTCCATGAAGTATTTCGTTCTCATGTCTTGTCTAATTATGCTTATTCGCTTCTATAAGTTGCTGTTGTTTTTTTCTGCTATATTAAGATGATCTCCGAGAATTAGAAAGTTTTTCTTGAATAGCTTGGTTTTGATTGCTTTGTAATGTCGTGATGTTTTTTCACTTTGATCTGAGGCTGTTGCCTGTATCTGCCAGAAATGGATGACCCCAGAGATTGACGATATTCCATGAAGTTTTTGGTTCTCATGTCTTGTCTAATTATGCTTATTCACTTCTATAAGTTGTTCTTGTTTTTTTCTGCTATTTTAAGATAATCTCCGAGAATTAGAAAGTTTTTCTTGAATTGTTTGTTTTTGATTGCTTTGTAATGTCGTGATGGTTTTTCACTTTGATCGGAGGCTGTTGCCTGTCTCTGCCAGAAATGGATGAACCCAGAGATTGACGATAGTCCATGAAATATTTCGTTCTGATGTCTTGTCTAGTTGTGCTTATTCTTTTCTATTTGGGGCTCTAGTTTTTTTTTCCGCTATAGGTAGATGATCTCCGATAATTAGAAAAATTCTCTTCAGTAGTTTCTTTTTGATTGCTTTGCTGTGCCGTGATATTATTTTTCTTTTTCATCAGAGGCTTTCATTTGTCTCTGTCAGAAATGAATGAACCCAGAGATTGACGATAGTTCATGAACTATTTCGTTTTGATGTCTTGTCTAATTATGCTGATTCATTTCTATCAGTGGCTCTTGTTTAGTTTTCTGCTATATAGATGATCTTCGAGAATTAGAAACATTCTCTTTAATAATTTTTTTATTGCTTTGCTCTGTCGTGTTGTTTTTTTTTTCTATTTGATCAGAGGCTTTTGTTTGTCTCTGCTAGAAATGGATGAACCCGGAGATTGACGATAGTCCATGAAATCTTTCGTTCTGATGTGTTGTCTTGTGATGCTTATTCCTGAAATATTTTGTTCCGATCACTTGTCTTGTGATGCTAGTCTTGGAATTTTGTTTTGAAAATAACAATTTCTTTTTTTTATTTGTTTTTTCGTGGTTATTTTTTCGCTTTGATCAGAGGCTGTTGTCTATCTCTGCCAGTAATGGATGAACTCAGATATTGACAATCGTTCATGAAAAATTCGTTCTGATTCATTGTTTTGTGACGTTTATTCAAAACTGTTAGTGGCTGTTGTTTTTCTTTTCTATACCTATATGAACCCCGAGAAGTTAAATAAAATTGGAATTGTATTTTATTGCTGTTGTGATGTTTTTTTGCTTTGATCAGAGGCTGTTTCCTATTTCCTTATCAACTATTTCCTGATAATATTTCCTTCTGATTCCTGGTTGATATTGTTAACTATCTAATTTTTGCTATATCACTATATGGATTCAATTTATTAAGAGGCTAACCGTTTTTTGCCAGTAGTGTCCTTATGGTTTCGTGACGTTACATCACTTTGAAAGGGGACTAGAATTTTTTGGTTCTCTACGTTTTGTGAGTTCGATTTTACATAAGTAAATTATTTTGTTTAGCTAAAATTGGCAGCATACAAAATTGAATTAAAAAATTCGGTTTGTCTTGATTATGATCTTTGCAAACATAACAGTTGTCAACTGAACCAATCATATATGTTTCCAAGCTTCCGAGTTTTTCTCTGATATACAAATCCTGAAAAATTTGAAGAAATTTATACGATAATTTATATACGATTATACGAAATCGATAATTGGCGACTCTTTTTTTGAGACTTTCCTTGTACTGCAAGATGATAGATTTTAGGGGCGGCTCAACTCCAACACAAAAAATTTTCTGAGAGTAATCAGAGATTTTCGGGGGGCAAAAGATATAATCGAGCTTCAAAAACAATCTGAAAAGCCTTGAGTGGTCGCTATAACTGAGCAAGGATTTTGATCTCGAGTTATACTATTAAGTTTTTATACAAAGCCAAAATATTCGGTTATACGTTATACTATAGTCAGATTATACGATTTTAAGTTACGTTTTATAATTGTACGTCATATATCACAGGAACAGGTGACACTTGTTGACTTTTGGCCTTGTTCTTTCGAGAAAAAAAAAACGAAGTATTTTTGGTTATAATGATTGATCTGGAAAGAAACGATGGGTTGTGATAAACAAAGGTGGGGATTTTCCTGAGACTTGTGAGATTGTTATTTTCATTTCAGCGCTGTTGAGAACATATATATGAAATATTTTGTCTTTGTTGTGAAGGACCTAAGAATGCTTGTGGTGTGGCTGTTCAATTTTGTAAGATTCGACGCGTGATTTGATTTGATTGTCTTCGTTGTCAGCTTAGATTTATCAAGGACCGTAAAAATATTTTATGAATTGACGAGGTAGCAAGTTATGAAGCCTCTGTAATGGTGGCAGTTTGTTTTTACACTTCCTTGTTTTGTCTTTGTTTTTTGTTATGGTTTTC
This sequence comes from Symsagittifera roscoffensis, assembly GCF_963678635.1. Lineage (NCBI taxonomy): Eukaryota > Metazoa > Xenacoelomorpha > Acoela > Convolutidae > Symsagittifera > Symsagittifera roscoffensis. The sequence goes on from NC_087062.1 coordinate 53,955,408, forward strand.
CGCACCCGTTCACTTGTTTGTCTATGTAGCCTCAGGGTATTGAAGTACACAAAGATTGCCAGATGTTTTTGTTCTAGACGTCTCATTCTTTTACTTGGGACGGCTGAGTAAACATGCCACAAATTTTCCTAGCCGGTGGTCCAATCCAGATTCTTGCAGCTGCAACGAAAGAACGGCAGTTTAAAGTCTTTTCTGGCTTTGTTTTAAATAAGAAGTTAAGGATTACCGATTACATATGTCATTTGTGCCCATTAAATCTCTTAAAAGCTTTGATCTTTCTTTGATGAGGCTGCTTACCATCTCTGTTTTGTCTGCTCGATCAATTTTTTGATAATGGTCTGATTGTCGTCACGATCAAACGATTTGAGCTGTCTGATTTAAAATTGGTGGATTAATAACTACTTGCGTATATTGCCAATGAAATCGAAAAATATCTCTTTTTATAGATACAATTAAATTAAAAGCTAAATATAAAACTTCACTGTGTAGATTGATTTAAGACAGACAGCGCTTGAGAGAAGGTGCTTGTGGTCATATCTATATTTTTGTGGTTGGTTGACTGCTGCTTAAAAATAGATAAAAATAGTTTGGAATCAGTCTTGCGCGGACGGTTGAACGCACACCCCCAGAAATTAAGCCAATGATACGATCTGAATTTTGATACGCAGCAAGAAGGCTTTGAGTGGCCTACAATTTATGAATTTTCAATTGAAAATTATCAATAGATTATTGGATTGGTTATATTGAGATTTTGTGTAACAGTTATAAATATGTATGCACCTTGTCACATTGGCTTAAATAGTTCTCATTTTACTCTGACTCGGTTGATATTGATTGCCGTGGTGCTCATTACCCCCTTATTGAGTGGCTCCGGTTCCAGAGTGAAGCTTTTCTTCCATTCAAAGAGATATAAGTCGCAAGTGTTCATCGAAGCAAAAGAAAACACCGTCTTATTCTGCAACAATCAAGTAAGTCACAATATTGCACCATTTGACACACAAACAAGTTAAGCGTACGTTGAATGTTTTGCCATTTTCATTAGATTTTGTTTAGAAACTCTAACCCCGCTTCAGTGATTTTTCTCTAACTAGATTTAACTTGCGTCAAAGATGACCCATGTAGAGAGTGACTTTTCGTATAAATTGTCTTTAGTTATAAAGCTGCGGTTTAAATAAACGGTTTTGAATTTAATACACGGATCGACTGAGCAAGCTGCAAATTTGTGTCCAAACAGCCCTAAAAATCGAGCCTAAAGCAACAACAATGACGTTGAGTCGTTGCATGAACAGTATTCGTCACTCTTGGAAAACTAAAAAGCATTTTTTAAAGGAATGAACTCTCACCCTAAATATTATCAGCAACTTCGAGTCACGAAATCTCGTTTAAACTAATTTTTTCTGCCTCTCTCATCTATCTCAAGAATTTCAGTAATTGTTCCGACTTTCGTAACGAAAGTAACGGAATATTTGTGCTCGGGGCGGGTTTTTTTTCTTCAGACAAATTTCGACTTTTTAACTAGCCATTTTTGACGGAATTTTAAAATATCATTCAAAAGGTATTGTTGTCTTGAGCTTAAATTCGAAAAGATAGTTCACCTGTGATTATTTTTTGCAAAGTTTTGGAACGATTTCTAAGACTGATTAAATCTCCGCTGTATATCCGTTAATAGCGCGAAATATATCGCACGTTAATTGTCCCAAAATGGCAATCTTTAAACCCCCATAACTTTACGAAAACTGATCACAGGTGAAATGTATTTTCAATTTTAAGCTCAGGACAACAATACCTTTCGAATGTTAAAAAAAAGTTCCGTCAAAAATGGCCAGTTCAAAAGTCGAAATTTGTCTGAAGAAAAAAAACCCACCTCGAGCACAAATATTCCGTTACTTTCGTATCGAAAGTCGGAACAAAAATTAATTTTACTTTATTGATGTTAATTTGTTTTATGTTATTACTGCTCAATAGACCTTAAAAGGCAGTCGGATACGAGCAGTCTTATTATTCTTAGTACGAACTCACACACAAGACATTCTCTTGTCATTTCGTTGGCTTATCTTCAGTGCGGATTCTTGAAGACTAACTTTACTTCCTAAATACCCAAGAAGTTGGCCGAAAACATTTTTCAATGACAATTTTTACAGTATAATTGTTGTGATCAGATCAAGATGTGATGCTTATGCATTTGGTGGAACTTTTGCTCTAATCTTGATATGTAGAATTGGAAATTTGAATTGCTTTTTGCTTTTTGAATTGCTCTTTTCCTGAAGTTTACTTTCCACTCATTGTAGTGCAACAACTCTTGCTACAGAAACATCGGAAAATAATATCGATGAAAAAATAACAGAACTTTCAAAAAGTTCTGTTATAGTTTTTGTGATCAGATTAGTCTGCATGTATATTTGCGCATCAATCTGTTTTGGCAGCATCCGGTTGCCCTTGTTTTTTCTGAGCTCTTTTTGAAAAATAAAAATGAGAATACATTAGAGCCGGTATAACGGTGGTATAAGTTCCTACCCCGGCAGGGTCATGGCGAAGTAGCGATGATCTTAGACATTCCCAATTACATGTTACTTATTTGCTGTAATTTATTTTTCCATATGATTCCCATCTTTTGATGGAGGTGAGATGCTGTGACTAAAAAGTACTTACAGGTGAATTGCATTTGATAAATCCTCGTTGATGTAAACTGTGAAGGAGTGTGTAACTGTTCGCCTGCTTCTGAAAAAATAATTTATCTGAATGAATAGAATGCTGCAATTTTCTGTCTCGAGGTCAGAGTGCAAAAGTTTTGTATAAGTTATTAACAATTGATTCTATCCTTGGTATAAACATTTGGTTGACCTTTTAGGATTGTGTTGCGAGTCATGATGAGCCAGACCACTTTGCCAGTCTGAACTTCGTGTCGTGGCAGGAGTACACTAACCTGGGCTTCCCCATTGTGACCAGCAACAAGTATGAACAGATGCACTCTCTCAATGGGTTTCACAATTTCGTAGTGGATACTCATTCCAAGAAGGATCACTCTATGCTGTGTGACAGCAAAGACCTGTTCGCGAAGACTAACAAGCAGTAAGAACTATTTCTGTCTATACTTTTCAGCAACGCTTTCGTTATAAACAAGCACCGATGGTTTGAAGGAGCTATGCCTATATTATTTCTATGAGTCGAACGTTTTTCCATGCCGCTGCCATGCAATTTAAAATACACTGCGAAAGAAAATGAGAAAATATCAGTTGCTTAGCTATCCACAGATCCTCAGAATTCTGTCTATGATCTGTTTAATTCGGTCGAATTCTATGAACAATTTTTGTATAAATGCCGAAAGTTATTTTTGTCTTTGTGTGTTTAAGGTGCAAGGGACTGTCGTTCAAAGGCAGATTGAGTCCCAAACTGGTGGAGAGTGAGCGACCCTGGACAGCCTCTCTGTCTGTGCTGAGTGTGAGCGTGGACATGACTGTGTTGAAACAGAGTGCCCCCTTCACCTTCAGACACACGCCAGAGTACAAACTGGCACTCAGTCCTCTCGATATAGTGATCCAACTCACAATCACTGGCTGGTCCTTCTGCAACCTCGGAAGTGGTATGTACTAACTGGGTAACATTTAAATTGCACCCATTTGTTTTTGAGTGACAGATTTGTATAGGTAGTTCAAGCATGCATGATATTTTGTGATAGTCAAAGTTATTTTGATATTCATGTGTCCTGAGTTTGCCGAGTGCATTGAATAGAATCTGAGGAAGATGTAGATGGAAGTATTTTAGGCTTTAAATGTCCATTGGAATTGCTATTCAAAGGCATAAAATGGGGGAATAAATGAAAACAATAAATGCTAGCTCATTGAAATTTGTTCAGCGGAAAGCAGTTAGGGTGCTCAACTGTTGTTGCCGCCGGGACTTTTGAATACTAATTGGCCCTAATTGTATAATCAATTTCAGTTGAGTGTCCTGTGCAACTAGAAGCTTCGGACTCCACCCATCTGGTGTTCACTCTAGACTTCAAGTTGGACAACTTCCGACCCAGACTAACGGGTGAAACAAACCACTACAAGAAGTACTCACTGGGTGACGGAGCTTGTCTGTTCGTGGGAAAATTCTATTACCGCACACACCCCACACAGTTTTACAACCCAACTACCCCTGAGTACCAGAATGATGCCATACCGCCGGCGTTTGAGGGGGTGCAGTTTCTAGTGAATGGGGGAATTTTCCCGCAGTTGAAAAATGAGTCCAAACCTGTATGGTTGAAGCAACCCCCAGGCTTCCCGACAACTGATTTCAGCTCGAAGTTTGCGTTTTTCATGGAGCAAACGAAGAGTCTCTACGACGAGACAATGTTCGAAATTGTCTACAGACCGCCTAGCTTAGGATCAAAGTTGCCAAATGGGTGCTGAATTAACTCAATCGGCAATTTAGACTGACATAAATTAATCCCTAGCATAATTTCTTGATACTTTGTCAATCTCGTGAAATGTTGAAAATATTTCATGTTTGAACTCGTTTTAAATATTCATGCTATACTAAGAAGATCTGAGGGGCTAGTGTATGAAAATTTCAAAACTTATCACTACTTTCTCAAAACCTTATTATTTTGTCACAAAATGGTTATTTATATATCAGTTTTGTGCTCACAAAGGCATTGTGCTTGATCAAATCGTAGGCAATTTTACAACAAGTAGAACAATATTAAGTACAAAGTGATAAAAAAAATTTGTCCTATTAACAAATCAATTAAGGCATGTAAGCTTGCTTGAACCAATTTGGAACGATTTATAAGACGGATTAAATCTCGCTTACGCGTTATTAGCGCGAAATATATCGCGCGTTAATTGTCCCAAATTGACCAAAATGGCAATATATAAACCCCCATATTTGTACGAAAACTGATCACAGGTGAAATATCTTTTCAAATTTATGCTCAGGACAACAATACCTTTCGAATGATAAAAAAAAACCGTCAAAAATGGCTAGTTAAAAAGTCGAAATTTTTCTGAAGAAAAAAAACCCACCCCGAGCACAAATATTCCGTTACTTTCGTATCGAAAGTCAGAACAATAAAACGGAAATAATTCTTGGGCGAAGCATGAGTTCGAATCCTGAAGTATCAGAGGGTTTGATTTTTTAAGTTCGAGTTTCTTCGAAGGTCTAATTTTTTATTTTTAAGAATCACTGAACGTAATGAAATCTCTTATATAGGTCTTGAAGATTTTCTTCGTTTTTGTTCGGGTGAGCTCTACAGATGTGCATTCAATCATATTAATGCATTAAAATTATATATGCAGTTTGTGAATTCAATTCAAATTCCTCTGCTAAATATTGAGTAAAATTTTTCTCCAAATACGAACGTGGAAATTGCGCGAAAAACGTGAAAAACTTTCTAGTTTCGAAAGTTGATTTTAATTTTAAGATGTACCAGCGGAATCAAAAATGAACCTATTGATCCAGTTTTTTTAATTGAGTTAATTTTGACTAAAAAAAAGTTCAATCATAATTTTGCCTTGAAAGTCAGAGCACTAAGATAAAATAGTTTTGATGATGAAATTTGAAATTAAAGTTAAATAAAAAAAAACATTTGTTTTTTTCCGTTCAGTGACTCATTCGGACTGTCTGTTGGCTTAAAACTTGCATGCTCAATCCAAGGCAAATATTGCTATTTGGAAAACAAATCGGCAAAGGGGCAAAAAAAAACGAGCTTCAGAAATGGATTTTAATTTAGGGCGTTCCAGTGGAATCGAAACTTTAGATATTGCTCCAATTTCTCACTTAATTAAACTTAAGACAACTTAAAAAGGGACAGTGCCCTCAAAGATTCTTGATTTGCAAACTCTTTTATGGTAATTCATCCATTTCCGGTAGTTTTAATGTTTTATTTTTTTTTTTGAGTTTGCCACCAAAAATCAGGCACTACAATCATCGGAATGGGCCGAGTGATATATCTTATTAAAGCCCTTTTAGTCTTGATGGGAATTTGATTAACTGGCTCATAAATTAGTAATGTAAAAAAAAATCAAAAATAGAATCTGCAAAGAAGAGTTTTTTGGAAATATGTTTTAAACTGTTTGTTGTTTTTTAGTGATCGAAGACAGCTGTTGTCTCAATTAGGTCTAACGTCCTACGCGTTCGTTAAGTTCTATCATTGCAACACGCTCAAAATACGACACCTATTGAAAAAGAAATGTTTTTATTATTTTTATTCATGTGGTCGGAACATTGCGACACTTGCACAGCAACCGGTAATCCTTGTTACTACTCAATAACGGTTTAACAAAAATGGACATTTACGACCACTACTCTGTGATTCGCGTTAGTTTGTGAGTCGAATATCGTTGTCTCGACGAAATGGTATGGTTTTTCAAAATTTATTCAAAATTTTGGTCTTTTATGGTGCTTTTAGAGCTCAAATTTCTTGTTTTATGCTTGATTTGTAAAGTGCAGCTTACCTTCTGCGTAGTCTGTGGTTAATCTTTTGCTGTTCCTTGAAAAATTGCTCAAAATCAGTTGGATGTTTTTATTAGTATAATGGGTATTGAGAGGCCTTTTAACCTCTCCTGCAAAAGATACACAAGAAGGCTTATGTCAAGGCAAAACCCTGACTTAACCGACAGCCCCTTAGATCAACATTTAGTCATTCAGTTAAAAAATTCAAATAACGATTTAAAGTGGAGCAAAAATGTTTATAAAGTACAGCAAACTTTTTTACAAAAAATTTTTTCATATTTGCAAACATCCCCTCACGCACACATGCACACAATCTATGTAAATTACAAAGTCAAAAAGATGAAATTAGCGTTCAGCGGTCTTTTATTAATCATAACAGTTACAAAAGAAGGTGTCTTGTAATCGGGAATTACTTTTTTCCTCGTAACAACTTTTCTTGCAAATTTTCAACTTGCGTTTTTGTTGAATCGTATCAACTTCCAGGTTCCTTTGTACTCGGCCTAGAGGAAATGCCGTTGCCTTTGCACTCTAAGGTATTGGGTTCGACTCGCGGTCGGACCTTGTTATTTTTAATATGTGTCCAATGAAAAATAATTTCCGGAAAAACTGATATGTGGGACTTTCGTTTATCTTCTCACGTTTTGTCGGTTTAGTTGTAACATTGCGGATTTTACTTGCTGGGCATTATTGCGTAGAGTTCCTATTAGATAAAAATAGCTATAATGAAAATGTATCGAAATGAAATTTAATTTTTTTAGACCCTTTGGAAAGTTACTCAATTTTCTCAAAAAGTATTTAACTGATTTCAAACAAAGAGTATCAATTGAAAGACTGAATAATTTTTTTTGTGTGTGCATTATCTCGTAGTCTCTTTTCCCTAAGTCTCTGTCTACATCCTTCAAAAGTCTGTGGGGGGGGGGGGCTTTTCATTCCTATATATTTCCTCTAGTTCTCGAAAAATTTTCCCCCGAAATCTGAGATTTTGGTTTCAATGAATAAAACGGACTTGAAAAGCTCTCCTGCATATGCGACTACGCTCAAAAAATTAAACACAAAATTATGGTCCTCGGTATGTCACATTTTTAATTTTTTTTGCCGTTATTTGAATCTTTTCAACTTTTCTTGAAAACTAACCCTTTAAATCTGAGGTTGTGGGTACAATAAAAATAAAAGTTAGTAGGAGGCTGCCCATCATAAGCGACCACTGACAAGTTGATTGCACAAAAATTATTAAGCTTAAAAAATCAAACTTCTGACTTTTTTACCCTCTCATATCTGCGATTTTCAGTTTAATCCAAAGAACAGGTTGTGGAAAACTCTTTTGTATATGAGAGTACGCCCATTTTTTAACACATGCTATGGCTCGGAAATGTCAAACGTTTTAAAGCGGTGCCTGGTTGTTGGACTTTTCTTGAAACATATCCTGCCAAAATGGATTTCATAATTTTAATCGAAACAGCAGGCTGTTGAAAATCTAACTTTATAATTGGCTACTCCCAATTTTTTTCAGAGAAAAAAAATAATGACCTTTAAACAAGTCGAAGTTTTGTTCCTGACCGTTTTTTAGTTTTTGAAAACTAGCCAATTCTCAGTTTAAGTGTTCAATCTAGAAAACCGGTTTTGTGAATATTCTCAATGCTTTTGATCACGACTTGTTTTTTGCAGACAAAATTCAAGGATTGTGTAAAGTCCAGTTTTTTTAAGTTTGAACGTTTTTTTTAGAAACTGTTTGACTTTACTTAAAAACTACCCTATCAAATTTGATAAGAAAAAATCAATCAAAAGAACCGGTTGCGAAAATTTTTCCTGCAGTAACGAAGATTTACTTTTTGTAAGAGAAAAGTTGAGTTTTGGAAAAATTTTAAAACCCCAGAAACCGCAAGGTTTTGGGCAGTCCAAGTTTTGAAAAAACGCATTTTGTCTCTTGTCAACTTAACCAATTCAAAAAAATCAAACACGTGACTCCAGCTTTAGCTGGGCGTCTAGTTGTTTTTTATCGTGACACAAAATAATTTTGGTTCACCTCATCTTTTTTCAACATTTTTCATTTTTTAACTTACTTTTTCTTATGTTTGTGCTATATCACATGTGTTGCAAATCTCCGCGTCGTCACTATGGAAAAAGCTTGCCTCATATCAAAATGGAACAATTTCTGTGCCACAAACAAGTTTTTTAAAAAACTAATTTTATTGTGTCAAGTAAAACTGATCGTGTAACTAATGTATCCAAATCACTCACCAATGTATCCAACTTTGTTGTTCCGGCCGATGAAATTGGATCGAAACATGGCCTTCGGATGTGTTTAGTTTTTCATTTTTCCACGAAATATTTTGTCACTACAAAGAATAATCGGAATGGGTCGGATGATATAACATATTACAACCCTTTCAATTGTGATTCGAAAAACAAATATATAAAAAGTTTGGTGAGAAAAGACTGTTCGATCTCCTTTTTTTGATAATTTTGATCAAATAAAGCGAGTGATGAGATTTTATTTAAGCCCTGAAATTTAGTTGTGCTCGTGTAAATTTATTTCTAATTTTTTCTAATGCATTTTTGTCAATGAAAATTTTTTTTTTCAATCTTCGGAAAAAAACTGCTGTCAAAACTGCCGAACTTACTGTTATTATCTAATATGATTAAGTTTTAGTATTTCGTTCAGATATTCTCATCAAACCACATGTTTTTTTCCCTTGCCGTTGTTGGAACTTTCTGTGCCATTTGCACAGCAACAGGCTGGCCTAGTTAAAATTTTTCAGCTGTTTGTACAGTGCTGATTTAAATCAACCGAGCAAAACGAACGAACTTTGAAATTTCAAAAGCGTGTTTTCTCAAATTGGGTTAAGTTTCGACAAAAACAGAAGAGAACAAAAATTGTTTAGATTTTCACCAGAATTAATATGGGGTAGTTTCGCCGAAACTACTTTGTTAATAGATGAGATAATTATATCACAAAAAGCCTGCTACACAGCCCAACAACGTTCCAGAAGCTTTATATCTCCAAAAAACTGTAAAAGAAAAAAATGTTTTTGCTCGATAGTCTAGAAACGTGATTTTTGTTATATAAAAACCAAAATATTGTTGGTTCGTGTAAGAGGCTTCTTGTGATACATATTCCTAATCAATTAACAAATTAGTTTCAGCTTAATTCTTGATTAAATGAAAAAAGCCAAAATAATCCACTTTTGGGTTAAATTTTTGGTTAAGAATTTTGATGGAAAATTGCACCGTATTAATTCAGATGAAATTCTAAGCAACTTTTGTTATCTTCACTTTTTGTCTAATATTAAACCTTTTGGAGAAAATGCGTTTGAAAGTTCGAGTTTTGTTCGTTTTGTCCGAATAATTTAAATCAGCACTGTTTTTGTACAGCAATTAAACGGAAGCGCTTTTTCTTCTCTTATTCACATCTTACTCTTATCTCAAATTGGCTGTTTTGCGCAAATTTTTCTGAAATGGTGCTTGTCTTAAAAAGAAACTTCATTTTGGCTCAATTCAGTTTGGCTCAGCCAAAATCAGAAGCTTAAGTATAAGGATAGAAAAATTTAGTTAAAAACTTGTAAAGGATGTCTGATATTTGGTTTATGAGTATAAAATTAACTCACACAAATTTAAAACAGGTTTATTGAAGTAAAGTTCACACACTTCCAAAACACCCGCTTCAAACTTTTTAAAAACACTGGAATCACTCGTAATGTTAAGGTCAAATCTGCTGAAACGAGCTTCGCAGCAGATACTCTATATTTGAGGTCTATTTTGTACTGTGCTTTTAGATAAATTCTACCGAGCTGAAATCCCCATGGTTTTTCCTCATGGTCTGAAAGAGGAATTGGATGCATCGTCGTCTTTTTCCGGAGGGGATTTCATCGGGCTAGATTTTTCGCCTGGGTGCAAACGTCGGGCTAGATATTTCGCCTGGGTGCAAACGTTATGGGGATAGTCTCTCCCTCTGATGACGAGGATATAGAATCTCGAGGTCTTTTACTTTTAATGATCTGCTTTGGTTTCTTTCTTTGATCAAAAACTCTAGAGTCGTTATTTTTTATTCTGATGGTTAAGTGATTTTCTAGTAATTTTCCCCTTCTCGGTGATATATGTTTTTTTTTATTTTATCCTTGAATAATTTGAAAAACTGTTTTCCAGATCTCCTGTTCAATATTACTTTTCTAATCAATCTCATCGATTTTTAGACAGAATGTTAGCGATTACTTCGGTCACGGATGACAGCTTTGATCGGTTGTTGAATGAAGTTGCCCCAATGTCAAGGTTCATCTTTGATCATTCTCGACCGAGAGTGAGAATTCCAAATGCAAGCAGATCTCGCAGAGTGACTTCAAAAGAGAAAAAAATGACAGTGAAAAACAAGTACGCTACAGCCCTCGCAAACTTCAGATTAAAAAGGAGTGTCAACACCGTGGAAATCAATGCGGCTAGAAATCAGCACAAGTCCCGAAGAATAAAAAGTCTCTTCCAGGACTTACAGGAATCTTGGACGCGGATGTGCAAGCAGAATTGGTAGCGGAAGACCCAACCCTCAAGTTGATGAGAAATGCCGTAACGAGTAATAACTGCGAAGGATTTTGTCGAATCGATCCTTACATTGGCACATTCTGGGACGCAATTGCAGTAGTTGACGGATGCGTGATAATCGACGACAGAATCGCAATTCCCCAGTGCCTCCAGATAGCAGTTCTCTCCTGACTTCATCGTTCGCATCCAGTACAAGAGGCAATGATAGATGCGGCCCAATATGTGTGGTGGCCCAAAAACAATCGGGATATTGTGACGATCTGCAAAAACTGTATCCAGTGTACGAAATTTGGTAAGAACCTCAAACCAATGAGGAAATTCAATTCCGCAAAGACTCTTCCTATCCTCAACGCACCAATTAGACTACGTGGGACCTTTGTCAGATGAAGAACGGAAACAAATTTTGTATTTTAGTTGCGATAGATAGATACTCAAAACTCCCGTCGGTCAAGGTAACCCGTTCAACAGGTGCCAAAAAGAAAGATAATCTATTTTTTGACCGAATACATATCCGCGCATAGCATTTCTGAAGCCATTAAAACGGATCAATACTAAGATTTTAAAAATCAGTTGGTTAGTGATTTTTGTCAAAATCTATAATTTATGATATCCGCACTACTAAAAACTCAGTAACTCATTTTTCACCTTTCAACTTCAATACCTGAGAAAACCTAATTCCGAATGGTCTCTTATGTCCGACAACTTGAAAAAAAAACTTAATTTCGATCAGCAGAACTTAGCTAGGGACGCCTTAATCCCGGAAGAATGACGGGAGGATTGTGACAGTAGGCCAAGAGTCAAACTCATCCATCATGGCCAATGCAGCAGAGACGTATCTCCCACATTCAAAGTCGCTTCAGATCCGGTAGCGGACACCCCTATTTATCAGGCTTTGTAGGACCTTGCAAAATCAGCGGAGAGATTGATGTCCATCAAAAAGACTCTGTCACACAATGAAGGGACGAAAGCGTTGCGAACTCTAGCAGATCGAAATCAGAATTTAGCAGCTTCTCTGAGAAAAAATTTGTCAACTGGAACGCTGAGATTTTGCTCAAACTCCCTTTTGCCGTTTCCTTCAAAATCAAAAATTAATAATCTATCCGCCCAACTATTTAACCTTGATTGGTAGGATTTATTCCCTCTGTTAGTTCCTAATGCTGAAATAACTGCTTTATGATCAGTCAGGACTTCAAATCTGTTCCCAAGTAAGTAGTCTCTACAGCGCTCACATGACCAGACAATGGATAAGAGTTCTAACTCATTAGTACTATACTTTTCCTCCTGTACGTTTAGGAGGCCTGAGGCAAATACTATTGGTTCCCAAGTACCATCAGATGCTGCTTGCTCAAGAGCCGCACCTAGCGCTGTGACTGGCGTCGTATTTTATCCTCGATTGACTTTTCTGGTCGTAGTGATAACTTTTGGTTATTTCTGAGATAAGTTTAAGACTTTTAATAAAAGTTTCATGTTGATCTTCCTGCCAAATAAATTTCGGTTTTTTTTGCTAGCTTTTAAAGATCGTCTGAATTTTTCTGTGTAGAGTTGGAGGTTCGGAAGGATTTTTTGTAGATGTTTTAAAACACCCATGTGTGATCTTAGCTATTTCAGTGTTCTAGGGAGTTTTTGATTCACAACTGCTTGTTTTTTCGAATATTTTGGAATATATCCAAATTTATCTATATCGAAGCCTAGCCAAGTAACTTTTTCGACAGAGAAATCGCACTTCGAAAGTTTCAAGGCAAAGCCTTCCTTATCCAGTTTTTGCAAACGTTTTCAACAGTTCTCTTACGGTCCTCAACGGACCCTTTGGAAACAATTAAAATGTCGTCAAGGAAACAAATAATCCCCGGGATGAGGTATTATGCATGGCCTTCTGAAACGCTTTTGGCACATCAGTGAGGCCATAAAATACTGTCTTAAAACGATATGTTCCTGTGACTTCTCCACATACGATATTAAAGTTAGAGTGGCTGCTACTTAAATTGCTTAATTGGAGTTGACTTGAGGCATATTCAAGATCTGGGGAAGCAACCAGACTGAGCCTGAGCTTTGTGAATTGATGATTTGAGCCGCCACGTCGAGTTGTTCCAAAAAATTTGGCATCGGGTATTGATTTTCATAGATTTGGCCGTTCATCGGCTTTGCATACATAGCTAATTTTATTGAACCGTCCTTTTTTGCGATGATTACCGCAGATGCTACAAAATGGTTGCTGGTGGCTTGGAAATTTATTTTGGTGGCTTGGATATTTACTTTATTTTGGTTGCTGGTACAAATGGTTGCTTGGATATTTCTAGACACACTATTTGCTGGATGTGGATAGGGGCTATGCGTCCTTTTTCCTTGGAGTGGCACTATTACGTCTTTGAAGACGGAGGAAACTCGGTGATTTTTTGATATCCCTAGCCATCAGAAGACCTTATGGTATTTGGATATAAATTATTTTTCCAGTTTTGTGATTCTTAGGATAGTGATAATTCTGATATTTCCAGAAGAGATTGAAAGCGTTCCTGGTTTGTACGGATTCCGAGAAAGCCCTGGAGGCCTAGGCTCAGACGACACAGTTCTATTTTTTTGTGTCAATTGTTGCTTTGAAGAATGACATATTGACTCTAATGGTGGTTTGTAAAGATTTATTGTTTCCGGAGTTTGTGTTAATTATTTTCAATCTTTTACTGACTTGGTCGGCTGCAACCTAGAGTCAAAATGTATCGAATTGATTTGGGGTAACTTTTCCGATAAAGATATATTTAAAGCAGAGATTTCCGATTCGCTATTTAAAGTTAGGAAATTATAATCTTCTTCTGCGGTATCTTCTGATTCTTCGTCAATATTATTTACATTTTTCCGAAAATTACATACCTTGGCGAAATGACCCTTTTTGCCGCATGATTTGCAAGTGACATTTTTCGCTGGGCAAAATTGGCGAGGATTTGATGAATAGTTGTTGCCGCAGAAAGAGCATGGTTTAGATTCTCTGTTTTTCCTCAAATCGTTGTAGTTTTTGTTGTTTTGAGCTCTGGTTACTCTTTTTTGCAGATTGTTTTTCTTTTGAATCGAGATCGTTGGTTCTTGTTTAATCTTAAAGGAGTTTTGAGTGGACAAAAAATTTTTGGATGAGGAATTGTGGGCCATTTTTTGTGTAGCTGAAGCGGTGACGTACCTCTTTTCTTGTACTAGAGCAGATTTTAAAGTTTCTTCCGGAGACTCACCTAGTCGTATGCGAATTTCCCGCTGAATATCTTTAAATTGCGTTTTCGCTTTGAATAGGTCTTGAATAACTACATTGGGCTGCTTTTCCCATTAGACGGAGAAAGAACACTTCTAAACCTTCGCGATCGTTTTGTGACGAATTCTAAAGGTGAATACGTTCGACAATTTTTATCCTTCTCAAGCAAATCTGTGCATTTGTTCGAAGAAATCTTTAAATTGTGTGGTTACCAGATTAACGTGAGCAAAATTTTGAAGGAAACGTTTCTTTCCTACGGTCCATAGAGAGAAGAACAGCCTTGATTTTACCCTTTGATCAGCCTCGTGATAAAAGATGTTAAGTCCGATTTTTGGGCCTTTCTTACGACGCTCGGCGTTTTGCTCGTTAGTTTTCCGAATTTCCGCTTGATCCCGTTTGATACGATTTTCGGCATCTGTGGTCGATTCGGATTCTCCTACTCTTTCTGCTTTAGGAGGACGGTCATCAAATACTTCGGCTGGTTCAGACAAGAGTACGTTTGGATCGCAATGTTCCCTCAGTGTAATCGGTAAAAAGAATTGACCGGTCCAAGTATCCCTTTTAAAAGGTGGTTCTGGAGTTGGTCTAGGCCGAAAAACTGGAACTTCTAAAAGGTCTGAACGTTAATCGTGCTTCAAGACTGCTGGCTAAAATCAGTTGATATGAATTGGTTACAAGTTCAAGAAATAAAAATATGACTACAATCTTTCAGCGAGCATCAGAGAGTCTAAGTTTAGTTTAGTACATTGTCATGGTTGGGAGACCTGTCCCGAACTTGACACCTTAATTGCAATTCGCTCAAATAACTCAATGTTCAAATATACTAGCAAAGTCTAGAACAAATGCATGGCAGCCGTCACACAGATCCCTCACGGACTTGCGATCAAGGACATTTCGGTTTTCCTCCGCCGTAGATGAACAAAAAATCAATTTTTATTAAAAGATGCTTTTCGCCTTGGGTTGGAGTGGTTCCGCAAAATCTTCTGGTATCGAAGTTTTTCCCAAAAAATATTTTGACGAGAAGAAGCCAAAATATATTTACCGTAAAAGAGTTTTTTGGGACCTTGATTTTGGAAGAACTTTTGTTGCAAGTCATTGATCTTGTAACTTTGCTCTTCTGGGAGTGGTAATTTTAAACTGATGATAGTTCAACAAAAATAACGGTACGTGAAACTTTTGTTTCTAAATATTTGAGCCCAAGGTTAATTAATGAATCAGTTGAAAATGTCAAATTTGGTCTCACTATAAAAATTAACGAGTTAGAGCTAAACGATGTGGAACATTCTAGACACTTTTAAAGGATTTTTCAAGCCCTAAAACAGATTGGTTCATTTATGTTACTCCGTCAAACCCGACAAAATAAAGAAAGCCATCAAACCATAAGAAATTGGGACAAAAGTTATTCTAAATAACTCATTCTAAATTCGGAGAATGCCACCAAACTAAGGAACAAGGCGGCCAAAATTTCGTTCTTAAAACAAAAACCTTCTAATTTAGCCAACAAAACCAAAACCTATCAGCCCGAAAGAAAACTCACGGAATTAAAGTTAACTCACGGATTAAAAAAGCATAAAAACTAACTGAGCTAAGAAAAACTTTCAAACAGAGAACTTACCATACAAACATCTGACTGAAAAACAAGAGAGTATATTTTTCCTCTGCAGAGCTTTACCACTACCCATTTTGGTTTTCATTGATGAAAAACTGTCGTTTTGTTCTATAATTCTGTCGGAGAATTTGTTTACTGGAAAAGCCCAATTTTTCTCTGTGGTATCGATTGCTAGACATTATGAATTATTTGTTCTAAAATATGTTACGATCCGTATTTTCTGTTTAAACTGCACCTTAACCAGCTATTGGCTTAAGACTTTACCCAAATGTACTTTTGATGAAAATATTTTAACTTTTTTGTTTTTTTTTGGTGGTTAATTGAAGCAAAACGTAGCCCAGTGCACACTCTTCTCATAAAAACAATAGTAGATGTAGCCAGCAGGCAGTCGGAAAAGAATATTTGAACGCAAATAAACAGAAAAACATCTGACTTGATTCTTGAAAAAACCTTCAGTTTTTGAATTTCAAAGTAAACAGAACTGCTCGTATCAGGACGAAGCCCTGAAAGTTCCGACTGCCTTTTAACGTTTATGGAGCAGTAAAAACATAAACAACATATAAAAATAAATAGAAATAAAATAAAAAGAAAAAAAAATTTTCTAAGAAAATCATCCCCCCACACGCCATATAAAGTACAAAACAAAAAATTTCGCTCCTTGTAACAAATCAATTATGGCAAATAAGCTTCTTACAACCAACTTGGAATGATTTCTAAGACGGAATGATTCTCCGCTTACGCGTTAATAGCGCGAATTATATCCCGCGTTGATTGTCCCAAATTGGTCAAAATGGCCAAAATGGCAATCTTTAAACCCTCATAACTTTACGAAAAATGATCACAGGTAAAATATTTTTTCAAACTTAAGCTCAAGACAACAATAGATTTCGAATAATATAAAAAATATCCGTCAAAAATGGCTAGTTAAAAAGTCGAAATTTGTCTGAAGAAAAAAAACCCACCCCGAGCACAAATATTCCGTTACTTTCGTATCGAAAGTCGGAACAAAAATTTATAACCTTTAAGCTCTTTCAACTCGAAAGACAGTTTATGACGCAGAGTTAAAGCGGAGTTTTCTTACACTTGCGATACAACAAAAACATTGCAATGCTAGATAGTGCAGAGAAAAATGGAGGAAAAAAGTGAGTAGAAACTTTTTTTTTGAAAATTGAGTTCAAAAATTACTTGAAAAAGTCTAAATTTCACACTTCTGTCCCGGAAAATATTCTTAAGCAACCTGAAAAAACATGGTAGAGTTTGCCCGCTTTTTAACGAAATGAATTGAACTGAGCTTTTAACAAAATGAACAAAGAAATCAAAAGTCAAACTTCGAAAAATCAAATTCGATTGTGAAAAACTTTAACAAAGAAGCCAAGCCGATCTTCGTGCCATCAAACTCGCAGACCAAAAATCAAAGGAAATCATATAAAACAAAAAATGTAGCCAAAAAAGATTTCAAAAGTCTGAAAGATGATGGAAACCGAAAAAGAACTAATTGAACTTTTGAAGCAAAGAAATAGCTCAAATTAAAACACTTTGGTTTTCAGGAACTGCTAATAATGGGAACTCTTTTAAAAACAACACGCATTTAAAGAAAACAAGACTGCTCGTATCAGGGCGAAGCCCTGAATGTTGCGACTGCCTTTTAAGGTTTATGGAGCAGTAATAACCTTAAAAAATTCTATGAATTAAAACAAAATGAAAAAAAAATTTCTCTAAAACTTGAAATTTTTTAAATAAAAATCATCCCCCCCACATGCCATATAAAATACAAAAGGATAGATTTCGCTCCTTGTAACAAACCAATTATGGCAAATAAGCTTCTTGTAACCAATTTGGAGCGATTTCTAAGACATATATCGCGCGTTAATTGTCCCAAATTGGCCGAAATGGCAATCTTTAAATCTATAGAGTCGAGCCTCGTTAAGCTGAAAAAAAAAACAGATGTCATGAAAAATTTTAAGCTACGAAGTTTTCAAACTCAAAGTTTTTACAACACATCTCACTGATTCCCACTAAAACATGAAAAAAACTTACTTTTGAAGTGGTACAATATAAGATGATAACACCGATAAAACATGAGCCAAAAAGAATAGGTAGACAAAAATAGAAATAAAAACCAAAACAAAACATTTGTTGAAAATTATGCGCAAAAAACGTTTCAAAGAACAAAAATTGCATTAAAAAAATAGAACATGAGCAGACGAAAATTAGGAAAAAACAGCAAATTCGAAACAGTTTCAAACTTTTTCGATTAAACTCATGTGAAACTTTTGTCTTTTTTTCCTTTTTTCCCCACCTGCAATGTTTTTATAAGTGAAACTTTTGTTCACATTGTACGATTGCAATGAAAATTGACATGAAATCACAAACCAATTAGACCATGGTAAACACATTCAAAACCAATCTTGTAAAACCACTCCTCACATCAAAAATTTTATGCTAGTGTGAGGTGTGGAAAAAGAGCAAAATGTTTTTTACCGGGTAGCTTTATTTGATTTTTCAAGAAACTGAAGATGTCAGCGCAGCCTGTACTCGAAAGTAACTGTCAGCCCAGCTTGCATTTGCTAGTACTGCAGCAGCTTGTAAGAAAATTTATTCAGTAGAAAAAGTCTAGTTCCCGATTACAAGTACACCTGCTCTCGCAAATGAATTTATTACTTTTTTGATGATACTAACTCAATTTGAGAAGACTGGATCAAAACGTTAGAAAATAGTTTTTGCTGGGAAGTGTTTAAATTAAAATTCAGCTTTGAAATCAAAATTCTATCACGGTGTTTGTGACCTTTACACTTTTGCTGTTCGCCAAACGTACTGAGTTTGCCTCCTTTAACTGAACTTAAATAAATCAAAATTCAAACTGCGAAAAACCAAGATTGCGCGTGAACAATTTTTGAGAATTTTCTTGAAAGCAAATTAAGAGCTGTATAACTTCCTTCGCTTAAGCTCATCGACGCTTAAT
Source organism: Symsagittifera roscoffensis (assembly GCF_963678635.1). Taxonomy (NCBI): domain Eukaryota; kingdom Metazoa; phylum Xenacoelomorpha; order Acoela; family Convolutidae; genus Symsagittifera; species Symsagittifera roscoffensis. Next base: position 53,974,173 of record NC_087062.1, read on the forward strand.
TGGTTTCTGGATATGCAAGAGGTCTAGAAAAAGCCATTCAGCCGGTCTAAGCGTAGTCCGTTTACTTCTCCCCAAATATCAGATTGAGTTATTTTATTGAGATCGTTTTTTTGCGTCTAGAACATCACATGGCACCACTATTGCATTGAAATTGGCCAAGCTAAAGTATGACCTGAAGCTAGCGGTGAAGTTAGCCCGGCCAAACTATTATTGGTATGCGAAGAGAACGCCTAAACACTATGCGAAATGTTCCCTAAATAAAATTGTTGTAATCGAATTACTTTTTCCGTTTCTTAAAAATTGAATTTAGTTAAATTCCATGGCTGCAATTCTTAAAATGTCAGTGCTCAAAATTGAAAGCCGTGACTTCGTCAAACTAAAAAATCAAAAGTAATTCGAAATATCGAAATCCGGTCGAGCATCCTCTATTAAAAACGAAACAAATCGAAAATCGACCAAGCACGGTCGAAACACACCTAGACTTGGAAGGAAACATACCTCGAGCATGGTCGAAACAAACCTCGAGCGCACGGTCGAAACTTAATTTGGACATGGCCTTCCTGCGCAAGAAAACTCCTGCAAACATCAACACAAAACACAGATTAAAATAATTGGTAAATTGTTATTTAGGATAATAACCGAAACATACCAGTACCCGGAGTGAAGTACCTGCGACATAAATGTCCTTTTTATTTTAATTGTCTATGTCACTTATGAAATAGATAACGACTGATGTTGAAATGATGTTCTCGCATGATGATTCACACATTACTTTCTTTCAACGCTTGAGAAAAATATTGACTCATTGCCTGACTAACTGACTGCCCGAGTCGAGATTTTTCACCTAATTTGAAGCAAGATTTGAGCGGTTTGAGCGGTTTTTTAGACACTTACGCTCAAAACCTTGCTTTAAAATGAGCGGTTTGAGCGGTTTTTGAGCGGTTTTTTAGATAAACCGCTCAAATCGTTCAAATCTTGCGCGGTTTTTTTAGATAACCGTTCAAAAACCGCTCAAACCGCTCATTTAGAAGCAAGATTTTGAGCGTAATTGTCTACAAAAACCGCTCAAATTGCTCAAATCTTGAGCGATTTTTTGAGCGTTTTTTTATATTAGAAAAAATAACGCTCATAGATATATACAAAGATATGTACATACATCTATACACACATACATACATACATACATACATACATACATACATACATACATACATACATACATACATACATACATACATACATACATACATACATACATACATACATACATACATACATACATACATACATACATACATACATACATACATACATACATACATACATACATACATACATACATACATACATACATACATACATACATACATACATACATACATAAATACATACATACATTCATACATAGATACAAACATACATACACTTACTTACATATTTTCCAGTGGTTATTTTGCTCGAGCATTTGAAAAAAGTTGCTCACATTGAAAAAAATTGCTCCACGGAACATAGATCTGCTCAATAATTTTCTCAACATTTTGAAAAGCAATCAAAGAAAATTCAACTGCCCAAAAAACACAAAATTGAATGAGGACATCAAATTTTTGAATCAAATCGGAGAGGGTGTTAGATTCGAGAAAATTTCTAGGAAGCTCTGCATGATAATGATTGCCGAACCATTTATCTTTTGAGCTTTCAGTTCCATGGTTTCTCATATTTAGTTCCCAAGTTAATCTTACAGTCAAATGTTAAAGAGTGTTCACGTTTACATTTTTAAAATCAAGAAGTCACAAAGCGACATTAATAATATGATTGTTAATGATCATTAACACTGCCTGACATTCACAAATGGGCATATCAGCCCTGCCACATTATGTGATGTGATAATAACTATTCATGACAATATGAAGATGAGTTTGAATAGGCATAAAAAAGCAGCATGACATCCACTTCATTCTGGCTAAATTCATGCTTCACGCCAATTAAGATATTGATTGGAGACAAAAAGCTGGACTCAAATATTACAGAAATACGGAAGTGCAGCTTTGTTGATGAGTGCCTTGCGCCGCTTGATTCAGCAATTAAATTAGAGGCCTAACCAATCAGCAAAAATGACAAAACAAAAGTTGAATTGAATAGGGCAAAGAGCGAAAAAAAAAAGAAAGTGAATCGAAGATACGACTTTGAAAGCTTCTCAAGTTTTTAAAGCTATTGATCCTACTTAATTGCTGCTCTAAACCAAAACTGATATTTTAAAAAGGTTTTGGGAATGTTTTGAATCAGGCAAGTCGAAGTTTGGTTTAGCTTTTATTTACCGGCCAGCCCAAACTTAAGATTTTCAAGCTTTTTGCGATGAAAATTTCTACGTGGACATCTTATTGACTGGAGAAAGAAAATTGTTCTACTCAGCTTTTCTTGAAGCAAAAACTTTTCGCCTTTCTAGCTGGGAACCCATTTGAAAAACAAAACTTTGAGTTCTTGTCTAGACTCTTTTTTTTAAACAAAAATAAAAGATTTTGCCACCAAAATATTTCAAAAAAATAACAACTGATTGTTCTCCTATACTGTTGTTTTCCTTAATTTCCCAAAATTCTACTTGTAAACATAGCTTACAGAAAATTGAATTTTGAGCAAAACGACAAAAAAAAAAGCAACGTTTCAAAGATAAGTAAGTAATGTGCTAGATTTCAATCGAAAACTATTTGCAACTGAATGGCATTCATGTCCTGATTAGCAGCATATATGAAACATAGGATCATTTTGCAGCACTGAATTATAGAAAATCGTCAAAGAACCAAAGAACAATAATGGATGACAAATGAAAATCAAAAAGCAATGTGCAAACGTGATACTATCCATATAACAATAGTTAAGTCTCGAGGTGATGCCGATTTAATTGAAAGCTTCAAAAAACAGCAAAATAAAACGTTAGCTTGATACGGTGCACAGTGCATGCTTTTTACTATAGAAGAAATAATTATTTGCTGAAAAACTAGCATTTCTTCTCCATTTGTTTATTCAAGTTTTTTGGGAAATTCTCTGTAACACCCTTCACGCAAAAAAGTTTATTGACAATTCAGAAATTAAAATAAGCAATCATAGTCTGAAAAGTTTTTCTTTCACCTCAGTTGAGAAAACAGTAGCATAAGTTTTCATTGCCAATAAAGTAATCTGTTCAACTTCGGTGCCTTTTTGTTTTTTTTTTCAAGAAATTACATCTTGATGAAGGTTCAAATTTTATGAAAGAATAACAAATAGGTAACGCACCTTGCAAATATGGAAATTATGATGAAACTTTACAGCTTTTATCACCAGCTATACTAAAAAAACTTGCTTGAAACTTCAAGGATTGCTTTGATACTTTCCCTGATCCACTAAAAATAACAAATATAGTACCGTTCTTCAAATAAAGGTACCGTCGAATGGTTTTGGTTTTAATTGGACTTTTTGTGGAGCTCAATTTCTGTAGTTTTAGGAATTCGCAAAAAAAACACTTAATTGTTGATACTGTTGCCGAGCTATTTGAAACAATAAACAAGACCGCTCGTATCAGGGCGAAGCCCTGAATGTTCCGACTGCATTTTAAGGTTTATTGAGCAGCAGTAATACATAAAAAATAAATGAAATAAAATAAAATGAAATTTTTTTTCTTAAATTTGAAATTTTTTTATGAAAATCATCCCCCCACACGCCATATAAAGTACAAAAAGATAGATTTCGTTCCTTGTAACAAATCAATTATGGCAAATAAGCTTCGTTCAACCAATTTGGAACGATTTATAAGACGGATTAAATCTCGCTTACTCGTTAATAGCGCGAATTATATTGCGCGTTAATTGTCCCAAATTGGTCAAAATGGCCAAAATGGCAATCTTTAAACCCTCATAACTTTACGAAAAATGATCACAGGTGAAATATCTTTTCAAATTTAAGCTCAGGACAACATTACCTTTTGAATGATATAAAAAAATTTCATCAAAAATGGCTAGTTAAAAAGTCGAAATTTGTCTGAAGAAAAAAAAACCCACCCCGAGCACAAATATTCCGTTATTTTCGTATCGAGAGTCGGAACAAAAACCAAAAAAGTCTGAAAAAAAGACTTTTGACACCGTCAATCATAGTATTCTAATAATGAAAAGGTTTCTAATATCAATGACCTGCATTCGTCAATTATAAGCACCACTGTTATTCGTTAAGCAGATGATACATACATCCCTGATTTGTACATGAGAAACGGGTTAATTAGAGTTTTATGTTGCCCCAAATAGTGCAAGACATCTGCAGAGTTTCATTGAGCGAAAGTTAAACCAAAAAATCATTAAATTCCAGCTGATTCGATTCTGAAACACTCCCATCGGCTGCTGCAAATAAACGGCCTTCAACCTTGTTTTAATTTATGTATTTAAACACCTGGGTGTATGTATCGACTCCAAACTTAGATTCAAAGAACAATTAGATAATGTAGGCACTCAAGTACCAAAAATGGTGGGCTTGATCTATCGATTGTCTAAATTTTTGAACAAAAAAAAATCTTTATATTTTTTGATATATGCAACATACCAAAAATAACAAAGGAGTCTTAGTTTATGAAGAATTTAATAAGTCTTACCTCAAAGAAATTAAGAAAATTGATCATAAGATCTAGTGTTATTTGAAGACAAGATGCTGGATCCTTATGATTTATATCTTTACGAGTTACTAAAAAGTTACTAAAAAATTACTGAAAAGTAACCACACTAATCTTACATTGAATTCCTTACCTCTTTGTGGAACCAAACTTTTCAATCTGCTAGCTCGAAGTGGAGTGCCAATCAGTCTCATTTAAAAATTAGAATTTGAAATCAACTCGTAGACTGTATTTCTTAGATCGGTTTGTTAGAAAAGTTTTTTAAACTGCTGTAGTACTGTAGCTTGCTGGTTTTTGCTTTTTGTTCTCTAATTTAAAACTTCTGGATGACATTTTAATCTAACTATGTCTTTTGGTTCCCTGGATGAAAAAAATGTGGCTACACTCCGCCGCGAGAATTCATTCACCATATGTAACAGGATGGATTTTTTTCTCCTGTGCGGGGTCATTCCATTCCGTCAGATCTATGGCAGCACTTTGTTTAAAATCATTGATTCTATGAATCGTGAATTTGTTGGTCTTACCGAGGTGTTCACAATTTTTTGGATCATCTCTTCAATTTGTTTATTTGATCCCAAAAAATTGTCTTTAACTAAAGAGTTCTCGATAAAAGTTTTCCTTTTCCCATAGGATGCATGTTAAAATCTTATATGCAAATTGGGTATTTGCTTTAGATCAGTTCTTTGATAGGATTTCAAATCTTTTTTCATTTTCTAATGCTCTAATTGTGAGTTTAATGGAGCCAATTCTTACTGCTAGTTGTCGGTGGCCTGTTTTTCTCTTTGAGATCGAAAAAAAATGATTCTTTGACATATGAGATTTATTTCATATGTCTTGAGTGTCAAAACATTTAGTATTCAATTACGGTAAAATTTAACAATGTTATTGCCCTAATAGGTTCTCCTCTTCTTCGCTTGTTTGTTTTCTCTTTTGTAATTCCCTCCACTGAATAAAATTGAGCGATTTTTCAATGTTCTCCAGACATGTTTTAGATATCACTGTTTTTGCTGCCCCGGATCAAATATAATTTTTAAGCATTTTGATATTCCGTCATACCACTCATTTTTTGTATTATTTTCTCCTGCAAAATTGATTTCATTTCCGTACCAACATGGTGATACGGCTACTTGTTCGTTCTCTTGTTTTTCTGGAGTGTTGCTCTCTGCCAAACTGTTTTGGTAATTTTTCTCTTCTGTGCTCTGTTAATTTTCTTCCGAATTATAATCATGATCTGGCATCTGCTGGTATCTACTTCCATAAGCGTTGTATTGTTGGTCATTCATTTATCTGCTGTTATTTTGGTTGCTGTTAGGCCATTTTTGACCTCTCCATTTTCATCTCTGCTGTCTAAGTTTTCTGCAGTCTTAGGCAAAATATCCTTCTATTCCTCAATTGTAACATTTAAGAGTGTTTCTGTTGATTCTCCCCTTTGAATTTCTACCTCCTCTACTTCTGTTCAACCCTCGAATAAACATGATGTCACCTGCTGTCTACTCACTGGATTCTGTGAATTTTCTCATTGTGTGTTCTAAAGTAGTAGGGTCATTTTGGTCATCTCCAGAACTGTTTTCGGCGACATTTTCTATACTCATTTTTGTGCTTTCTTCAAGATTGGAACATGTCAATAATGCGACACAGTATATGACATTCGGAATTACCATTCCTAGTTCCTCCATCTCTTTTCTATATTTCGTCATATTTTTGATGTATTGGTCCTAAGAAATATTTTTTCGTTTTTCACAGGCTCTCCAGTTTTGATAGCTTTAAGAACAGATTCACCCAATACAGGTATGAGGTTGTCTACCCCTTCACTATCATATGACAAATCTTTTGGCATCGCTACGATTATTTCATTTGGTTCTGGGTTGTGAATATGTTCATTATGATAGGTGTTGCTTGAATTTCTATATCTATCTGCACGCAGCCTCTCCGCCACTCTATATTCCTCTTCCACCGAATGTGATCAGCTAAGGAATTGTTTTTCAACAGTGGGACTTGCATGTCCTTCCCTTTGTTTACTCGTTTGCTCTTTGTACACTGATTGGTGAGGCATATTGCGTTTGCGATTCTTTCAATGTTTCGTTCAGTTGGGCTGAATTTCGCAGCTGGGTTGTCATTTTTTTCCATCTGTATTCTCAAAATTTCAATTTGTGTTTTTTGATTCTGGCTCCCTGATTCATTTACTACTGCCTGTTCAGTGTCTCCCACTGTTTCATATCTGGTTGAGCGACTTGTAGATACACTAGAGAACACAGGCTTTGATCTCTTGTTGTTTTGGTTTTCGATCCCCCTGCCGTCATCGCATAAGGCCTCCCGTCAAATAATGATTTTGTTTGTTAATATCTTCCAGTCCGTCGAGTGTATTCTGTTGTCTAGGGTTTGGTCTTTTGGGTTTATTCTTCTTTGAAGGCATGCTTCTGTCCAATCAGTTTTTTTTTCACTGCTTGGTAAATAACTACCTCCTGCTACTATGATAGGCCAATTAACTTAACTTAACAGGAACTAATTTAAAACTCTCTGAACTCTTTGATAAAAAACAACTTCTCAGCAACGTATTAATTCAAGCTATGATTCTCTCAACTCTTTTTCTAGACTTGCGAAAGTAATTCTTTCTTTTTTAGAGGTCAAGGTCAAATATACAAATAACATTCCTCACACAGCAATGCTAGTCAGTAAGTCGTAAGGAGACTTAAAAAATAATAAAAAAACTCGAGGAAAAAATTAAAATAATTACAAAAAAAAGTCGAAAAACACAACCACCGTTATTCAAAACGCTTTTAGAGTTGAATGAGCAGCCCGTAAGCCGACAAAAGTGGTAAAACGACCTTTGAGCTTAATACAAAAAAAAATGGCGCCAAAATTTTTTTCGAACAATTAAGTTTTGAAACTTTGAAGTCTTGCAACAAAAACTACCTTTATTTTTCAAAAAAAAATCAGTCTTTGTTTTTGCTTTTGAAGCGACACAACTTGTGGTAATTAAACCAATAAAACATAAACAGAAACTTCTTAAGAAGTTTAAACAAAAGAGCTCTGCAGAGCTTACTCTACAGGATTTGGAAACATATAAACAGTATTTATTCTGAAAAACAGATTTTCTATTAAGACATGCGCAAAATCACCGAATTTTTTTTTCTTAACTAATAGCGTGGCAAAAGGAATGGCGGCAAGCTAATTGATCCAGCTGAAATGTTAAAATAGTAAAAGAGTCAAAATGTGCCTTTTCACGAGAAGGTACAGCTGTCAAATTTCGAAAATTTTTGTGTCAAATTTTGTCAAGAAATAAATAGGACAACTCAAAATGTCTGTGTTAAATTTCAGTGTTATCTGCTTGATACTTTTACTATTTTTAATTTGACTATCTTTTAAGAAAATTATTTGTTCATCAGTGTGTGCTGCTTTCCAAAACGTACATGCCCTTGTGCCCTGGGGCTCCGTTGTAGCGATCCTGAATGAGAAAAGAATCAGTTTTATCCAAGAACCTTGATTAAAATTTGAATGAAACAAGCGGTTTTGATTTGAGTTACAACGTCAAGGAAAAATCTGAATTAAAATATAGCAAGAACTTTTTTAACTTATCAACTCAGACAATCAGACATCAACATAAAAATTGCGGTGCTCTAGGTTCAAATAACTCCTTATCTGTTTCTGCATGATGATGCATGATAAACTGAAAATGAGGACCACCATGTGTGTTCTATATATTTACAGAATCTATTTCAAAAAATTAGATTATTGATGATAAAATATGCATTATCACGTCAACGACCGTTCTTCTCCTAAATCCCAGGTGGCAGACTCATTGTGCTCAAACAATTTACAAAAAGAAAGGCTAATGCATGGGTCAAATATATGTGACAATAGACTTAAAAGATGACCTTCCCGTGGACGTATGATTTGAAATCTGCCAAAATTCATTTTTTTGTACAAAATTGAAGTTTTGTTGCCAAAGGCCCTGTAGGACACTTGAGAAAATTTGCCTGAAAAATCATGGTTCTGTCTTGGCATGCTCTCTCTCGTTTGTTTGACGCTTTTTTCTGATAGGGAGTCTCAATTAAGGGGGTGATGAGTGTGATTTATGAAAACTTCAACATCGAGTGCTTCTTTTTAGCTGATTTTAAATCAAACAAGACTGCTCGTATCAGGGCGAAGCCCTGAATGTTCCGACTGCCTTTTAAGGTTTATGGAGCAGCAGTAATAACATAAAAATTTAAATGAAATAAAATAAAATAAACTTTTTTTTTCAAATTTGAATTTTTTTATGAAAATCATCACCCCACACGCCATTTGAAGTACAAATAGATAGATTTCATTCCTTGTAACAAATCAATTATGGCAAATAAGCTTCGTTCAACCAATTTGGAACGATTTCTAAGACGGATTAACTCTCCGCTTACGCGTTAATAGCGCGAAATATATCGCACATTAATTGTCCCTAATTGGCCAAAATGGCAATCTTTAAACCACCTTAACTTTACGAAAAATGATCACAGGTGAAATATCTTTTCAAATTTGAGCTCAGAACAACAATACCTTTCGAATGATATTTAAAAATTCCGTCAAAAATGGCTAGTTAAAAAGTCGAAATTTGTCTGAAGAAAAAAAAAACCCACCCCGAGCACAAATATTCCGTTACTTTCGTATCGAAAGTCGGAACAATAAAATAAATTTTTTTTTTAATTTTAAATTTTTTTATGGAAACAATCCCCCCACGCCATATAATGTACAAAAAGGTAGATTTCATTCCTTGTAACAAATCAATTATGGCAAATAAGCTTCGTTCAACCAATTTGGAACGATTTATAAGACGGATTAAATCTCCTCTTATGCGTTAATAGCGCGAATTATATCGCGCGTTAATTGTCCCAAATTGGTCATAATGGCCAAAATGACAATCTTTAAACCCTCATAACTTTACGCAAAATGATTACAGGTGAAATATCTTTACAAATTTAAGCTCAGGACAACAATGGCTTTCTAATGATATTAAAAAATTCTGTCAAAAATGGCTAGTTAAAAAGTCGAAATTTGTCTGAAGAAAAAAAAACCCACCCCGAGCACAAATATTCCGTTACTTTCGTATCGAAAGTCGGAACAATAAGTTTGACATTCAATTTGATTGGTTACAGATTCAGCAAGATTTAACCAATTAATGTAGAGATCACAAACTGCTTTTTTTCCCAAGGAAAGCAATGTGATTTCTTAAAGCCTTTTTGAAACAGCTCGGGGACTTAGTTTCTGAAGTTGGTTCGTTTTCTCATATTCAAAAGAATATTGAGAGCAAATCAATGAAATATGTTTAACTTAATTTCGGTTTGCTTTTACCCAGTTAAATTCTTGATGGTGACGCCCAAAACGGAGTGCTTTTTCAGTAATGACTAGAACTCTTCCATGAACCAAATAGCGCAAAGCGCCAGAAAGTCACAAAAGCTAGCGCTCAAAATGACGAAATGGCAGGCAAAAGACATATATTTTGAGTTGTTCTCACACAATTTGCTAGAATGTTTCAGGAGACCAGTTAATTAAAATAGTTATTTTTCTTAGCTTTTAAAATGGGCACTTCTGACAGTTGGGGAATAAAGTTAATTCAATATTATAATACTGAAATAATTATTTCAGATGAAAAAATTTCGTAACAATTTAAGGAATTAGGGTGAGGCGCAGACTATGGAGCGAAATTGAGTATGAATTTCTACGACTATACAATAAGTATTGCTGCTTAAACAGGTGTCATGATACGATAATACAAACAGATGGTCCTTTGGGTTTTACAGAGTTTGATTTTGTGAGGCGACCACTCTACCCGACTTCTATCTCAATTAAACAACTGTACAACTGTTAGAACACACAATGTACGAAAAAATCTTCAAACTTACGAAAGTTTTTTCGCTCCAACTTATATTTTCTATCATTAAAATTCCATGTGTTGGTTGCCCAAAAGAAAAGAAGACGCGTCATCAAGTAAAGATCATCAAAGCGAAAAAAGGTGATAATATTGCCGTGAATTTTAATTACTACTGTTCCTTTAATGTTTAAGAGCTTCTGTAATGATAATATTTGGTGGAAACAAGGATCAAAGTTTCACTTTTTCAAGATTTTCAGACTTCAAATTTCTAAGCAATTATCTTGCTACTTCAGTATTTTTAAGATTCACAAAACAGCAGACTATCAAAAGACCCTGGCTCTCATTTGAGCGAGGTCTATAATTTTGCTTTTATTTCCTCATTTACATTAAATATCTTGTTTGTTGTGAGAAATTGGGAATTGCAAAAATAAAAATTTGCTGAAATTCTGGAATATCAATTTGGACCCGCAACGGGGCTATAAAAAGAAATCACGAGTTAAAGATATTAGCCCAACTCAAATAGGTGCGAAGTTGTGCGACTGACAGACAGAAAAAAAACAAATAATTTAACAACTGCAATCTCGAATTGAACTGTCCCTTGGTAGTTATTTCTGGTTCAAAGTAAATCGAAATTCCCTCCAATATTTCCATAATGTCCGAAATCAAATCAACTAAAGTTGTTAAAACTTAAAGGGTAATTTTCACAACTCTCAACAGATCAGTCAATTACGCTCCCAATTTGGACATCAGAATTACTTTTTACAATACCTAAAAGTGTTTTGAATAAAAATCAATTTAGAAATCAGTCTAAATTGGAATTGAGTTTCTGCTAAAAAATCTGCTCACCATTTTCTCAGTTTCCCAACTTCAAGTCAGTTGCTCCCCATTGCTAGAACATCAGTATAAAATTATCTATCTGAATAAATCTTGATCCGAAAATAAAATAAAATCGTTATTTAAAAAATGGAATTCAAAACTAATTCTCCGGTCAACCCAACAGACATTTCGATACCAATCATCGATGCCAGCAGCGAACTTAAAGAATTCATTGCAAAAAGTCCAGCCGAAATTGATGCAAGCATTTTGACCAATGATGATCAAGAATCAGAGGAACTTTCAGTTGTCGTCGACGACATGGAAACGGAGCCAGTCATATTTCCAAAAATATCAGACCAAGATATAAAAATGGACCCAGAACAGCCTTCAAGGAACAGATTCACACAAAATGACCTTTTTAGTGACAAATCAAAATCATTTAGCGAAGCAAATTCGCATAAAATCGCAAACTTAACCCCAAGTTGCGGTTTTGTAAATCAATCTGTATACAACAATCAAAACATTCTGGAACAATTCATCGGTAACTGGGCAGTCTTTCATCAAATGCTTCACAGCAAGCAGTCCGCGCCTCAAGTGCCGCCGAACAACATTCGAAGTGCAGAAGTTCTAGCCAGTCTGATTCAAGCAACAAATCTGGAAATGGAGCGAAGTAGACAAGTCGCTAAGATGCAGCAGATGAGTCCCCGGCTGAGTGGTGCTCTTCTACAGGCCAGTGCTTTAGGGGGAATAAATCCAGGAATGATGCAGCTCCAGCCTCAGAATATGCCTTTTCCGCAGAAGACAATGGCGTTTCCAACATTTAATCAGCAAGTGAGTAGGTTTCAATTTCTTTTCATTTTCTCATGAAGCTGTTTGTACGATAAATCTGTGGAACTGCTCGTTGTATTGCATTAATTGCTGTAACTTTACTAAAAAACCAGCTTTATAACTGGAGCTTCGCTCTTTTTATCACCCTCAAAATACTTATTTAAAGTAAAAGTAATTTTTTAAAGGGAAAACAGATTTTTTGACGCCACATGTATGGTTTCTGCGCCAAACATTTTGCGAAATTTTGCCTTGTTTCAAAAATTATTCTAAAAAAACTTAACTTTTTTAAAAGTTGAATTTGTATTTAAGGGGTTTCAATTCAACTCTGCGTTTATGCCGATGCAGACACCAGGACTACCAATGATGCACAAATTGGCCACGCACGGCAAGCTACTTCCACATGGATACCTGAACCCAGTCATCAATGCAGCGCCCTTTCAAACTACCCAACTGTTTAGCGCAACGTCTGGTCAAAAAGTATCCCCGAACAAACATTTAAACCAAGTGCGTGGGCTGAACTCAAAAATCATTAAAAGTACGGCTAAAGAACAACTATTTCCACAATCATTGACCAAATCAACAATCAGTAAACTGAACTCACGGACAGCTAATGCAAGCCTGGACCAGAAACAAAACGGAAGACTTGCGGCTAGTTGCAATAACTTCAAGACTCCTCTTAGGACTTCCAAAGGAAACTGTGGAGCTACTCGACTCTTGAAAGAGATGGACAATTCTATGATGTCAGGAGTTTCAGTGGTGCAGATGACCGAGAACTTGACTGCCAATCATCTGAGGAAGGCTAAGCTGATGTTCTTCTATCAAAGATACCCAAACTCGGCTATTCTGAGACAGTTTTTTGTGGACGTCAAGTTCAACAGGTCTAACAACGCACAACTTATCAAGGTCGGTAAATTGAAACACCGATATGGATAACTGCATCAAGAATTCTTAGGAAAATTTTCTATCGGAAAATTTTCAAATCTGATAATGAAAATGTGACACGAAAAAAATGTGGCTTAGACTTATATAAAAGCCATGTAAGTAAAAGTTCTACATGTTGTTTCAGTGGTTTAGTAATTTTCGAGAGTACTACTACATCCAAATTGAGAAGTTCGTCAGGGACACTTTGCAGAAGCACAAAAACAAGTTTTTGTCCAATGAAAATCGGACACATAGTTCTTACAGCTCAGCATCCGATTTGACCAACCAAAATAAAGAGTTCTCGGGGTTCAGTCCAAAACGAGCCAATCAGAATCGTCCTTTCGACATCGAGTCTTTGATTGGCGACCACGAAGTAACGAACTCGGAAGAGCAGTTTGAGGAGCTGCGACAGGCTTTGACGATTGACAAGAAGTCAGACTTGTTCAAAAACTTGAACACGCACTACAACAAGACGAGCAATTTTGAGGTCTGTAGAGTAATTGATACTAAAAAAAAACATTCAAAATTGCTGATGTAATAGCTTGAGGTGAGCTAGCAATATTAAGAAAAACCTATCTTCAGATAGTTGTTGCCTTATAACTTTAATATGAACGCGTCTGAATTCAATTAGATCTTACATTATTAGCTCTCTGAGGAGAAGTCAAAAGTCAGCAGAAAATATAGTACTTGAACTTGAACTGAATTCATTTAGATTTAGTTCAAGATCCTCGCGTTCTTATGATTTCAACGGAACGTCTGATACAGCTGGCTAGAATTACTTGCATTTTAAAAATCCTGAATTGAGTAAAAAACAGAAATTAAATAGTCTATTTGAACAGTTTTAACAGCTCGCAGTTTTTTGTTACGAAGTTCAAGACTGAAAATTTCTGAGTTTCCAGGCTCAATTTCAAAATGAAGGAAAAAATGAAAAAAGGTGGTTCTGAAATTGTTGCAGGTGCCGGATGAGTTTATGAATACAGTGAACGTGACCATCCAGCATTTTGCAGTGGCAGTGTCGAGCGGGAAGGACAGGAACTCCGGGTGGAAGAAACAGATCTACAAGGTCATCAGCAAATTAGACACCAACATTCCTCACTCATTCAGAACTGCGCTCGGGTCCCAATTGCCAGCCCAGAAATGAACACTATAAATTACGTTCACAAAAAACTTTTTCTTACATGATAATAGAACTTCAAAAACTCATTTTCGCTTTGAAATTTGTTGCATATTATACAAGTATAGACTTTTTCAACGCTGCCAATCAATAAAATACGATAAATGATGTATAATTTGTATATTAGGGCTTCAGATAACAGAATATTTTCTAATAAATTCTGATTAAATAGCTCTTAATGGTCCGGCATTTAATTTATAGCATTGTGAAAGAATGAAAACAAAGAGATAGCGAATCAGAAAGATGAATTTTGTCAAATGCGATTTAAAGGTTATAACTAAGAGAAACCGCCACAATGCGACTTCCAGAAAACGTGTATTACATAACATTTGAAAACATGTGACGCACACTACCCGGTTAGAGGTTTGCGATTTATGTTTCGACCGAGGAGGGTCGAACACATGTCAGAGTTCGACCGAAAATCCATAGTCGAGAAGGCCCTATAGTCGAACTCAAAGTCGAAACCTAGACAGCTTGCGGGTGAAGTAGGTCGAAACATACATCCTAATATATTAAGTATTATAGACCATATATCCACGAGCCTGGGTCGAGACGGTCGAAACATACATTCTGGGTATTGCTGCCTCACCCTCAAGCAACGAGCACGAATCATGATGGGCCTCGAACATACGAGCTTTGGATTGAGAGGTGGAGACGTAGCCACTTCACCACCACTCACCACGGAAAACAGAATTACTTGAGACTTTTAATCAGATAAAGTTTTGGGGCTCTTGATTTTTTTGAACCAAAATTCAAACTACATTTTTTTATCGTTACCAGATGATTTTAGAACACTCAATCCTGGGCGACACTTTTGTATGTTTTTTTGGGCTCTTCTACCGTTTCCACCAGTAACAATTTGTTCACCTAGTTCACATTTCAGTAAAAAAAAGCATCTCGGTTTCAGTATTCAAATAGGATATCTTTAACTACAGTCCCCGGGTACCTAGTAACGAATATCCCCCTTTAAAGAAAAAGATCAATTGTTAAGCATATGAGAATTTTAAACCTAGTAACGAATCTCCCCACCCCTTTGAGATTCTTCAAATACTAATTTTCATTATTCAAATACTTCTACTTTCCGAGTAGAACTTCGTATATAATACAATATCTGGCGGGGGAAAAACATTTTATCAAAAAAGTACACTCTGAGTCACTCGAAGTCTTTCACACTGTGTGGTCTGGTCTGAACAATTCCAGATTTAATTTCGATAAAAGCCCCCTGAACTGAATTGAAATGAAGAAATAAGAAAATTTGACAAAATTGACCAAACATAATTTCCCAGAGTTATACAAACTAGTATTAAAACGAAGTTTAATGGTATTGAGCCAACAAGTTAGCTTAGAAAAATTTCAGAAGCAATTAGTTATTGTTCCGACTTTCGATACGAAAGTAACGGAATATTTGTGCTCGGGGTGGGTTTTTTTTCTTCAGACAAATCTCGACTTTTTAACTAGCCATTTTTGACGGAATTTTTTTTATATCTTTCAAAAGATATTGTTGTCCTGAGCTTAAATTTGAAAAGATATTTCACCTGTGATCATTTTTCGTAAAGTTATGAGGGTTTAAAGATTGCCATTTTGGCCATTTTGACCAATTTGGGACAATTAACGCGCGATATAATTCGCGCTATTAACGCGTAAGCGGAGATTTAATCCATCTTATAAATCGTTCCAAATTGGTAGAAAGAAGCTTATTTGCCATAATTGATGTGTTACAAGGAACGAAAACTATCTTTTTGTATGGCCTGTGGGGGGATGATTTTCATAAAAAAATTTCAAATTTTAGAAAAAATTTTTTTCATGTTATTTTGTTTCATATAATGTTTTTATGTTATTACACCTGCTCCATAAACCTTCAAAAGCAGTCGGAACATTCAGGGCTTTGCCCTGATACGAGCAGTCTTGTTCTATTTAAGGTTTTTCTATTTAGTAGGAAGTAAATTGTAAGGTTATTTAGAGTCATTTATTGGTTTAAGTATTTTTTGTTTGATTATTGTTTCCAAAGGAACTTGCAGCCTTATTGTACGCATCATTTATTCCGAGATCCACTCATTCTAAAAAAAATCTTTCCAAGATTTTGAAGATTCTGAAAAAAAAATCTGAAATAGCGAAGAATCTTCAAAACAATTTCGGCTTTATCAAAAGTATTAAAACAACTAAATACCCTGAATAAACTATCAGAAATGTCTATGATGGCTCCTTTAGCTCATGGGGGAAATTGAAAAATAAATAAATCTTGAAATGATCCTTAGATTTTTCCAGATATTTCAAAGATTCTTCAAGATTATTATCTTGAAGAATCTTCGAAATATCCGAAAGAACTTTGAGGATCGTTTCAAGATTTATTCAATTTTCTATTTCACCCAATTTTTAACTTATTCATTTATTCATTTTTCAAAGATTAATTTAAAGTTTATCAATTTTTGGCTTTGTTGTTATCACAAGTAGCCTAAATTCAAAATTTTTCCAGCTTCGTTTTAAGACTGAAAGGGGCAAAAAAAATTTATATAAAATTTGAAGAAATCTGCAAATTAATTGTTCATCTTTTTTTTTGCAAATCTTGCAATCATTTGTGTTTTTACATAAATTTTCTTAAAGATTTAGCAAAGTGGGATATCTTAACAAAACTTTAAGCCTCGAATGTATTGCATCAGCGAAATTAGAGTAGTTTAAATTCTAGGGTTACGCCTATCTGTCCACAGGTTGGTGGCTTCAGACATTACTCATTGTTTGAGGGTGAGACCGTATTACTGAGACCTTAAAAATTGGATATAGTCCCCAAATCGAAGCAGAAAAGCAGTTAGTCATAAAGCTGAACAGCTCATGATGGTTTTTCCCTCGTAGATATATGGCCTTACAATGTATTCCTTTTTGCCCTCTTTATGAGTTTCTCTTTCTACGTAAGATATCGAAAAGATGTTTTTAAATGGAAACTCATAGATGATCATGAACTTAAAAAGTCCAATATCTTGCCTAAAATTTGTTCTCGCCTGGTAAGCTATGACGATTTTACCTCAAAAAGTAAATGGAATCGGGCAAAGTATTTAAATACATTAAACAATTTTGAAAAAAAAAAATCTGAAAAGAAACAGAAGTTTCACGACTCAAAAAGGCCAGCGAACGCTTGAAAAATTGGCAACAAAGCTAACGAAAACCAACATTAGCTACATCAAAGTTGACGCAGGTCACTCATCTGAGTATAGCAAATGAAACATTTGGTTCTTTTGATCTATTTTAATTAAAAAGAAACTGAACTAATTTCCAGATTTTGTGTTTGCCTTCTTCCCATTATTTTAGAAATATCAACAAGTTCTGAGAAAGGTGAATAAATATTCCAGATTGATAGAAGTGCGAAATGTTGCATCTAATGGCACTTAAATCAGTCATACCTCCCGAAACTTGAACGTTAAAAGGTTGGATAAGTTTTTTTTGGCTGCTCTTTCAATACTCGAAGACAATTTCTAGTCAGGTAAGCAGTTAAATCAGTATAACTGACCAACCTTTGTATCCATAAGATTTTGATCGTTTGTCACAATTATTTTGTAAAGTTTCGAGTGGGTACAGTTAAAATAAACAAGACTGCTCGTATCAGGGCGAAGCCCTGAAAGTTCCGACTGCCTTTTAACGTTTATAGAGCAGTAATAACATAAACAACTTTAAAAAAATCAAATAAAATAAAATGAAGAACTTTTTTTTCTAAAATTTGAAAATGTTTGTATGAAAATCATCCCACACACGCCATACAAAGTACAAAACATTAGATTTTTGGTTGACTGACCCTAATTTTGAGGCGTAAGCGCGCGCCGAAAAAACGCAATTTTTGGTCAACATTTTCCAAAAAGTGCCTAAAAACGCTTTTTTGGCCTGTTTCTTCAAAAACTTGCCTGCGGCGCAAACTATTAGGTCAAAGTGGGGTCTTTATAGTGCCCCCCCCCCCCCCTCCCCCCTTGGAGAAAACCCTAGATCCGCCCCTGCATAGAAGGTTGAACTATTGAAGAAGTTTGAAAATGCGGCTAACTTGTCATTACTTCACTTTTTAGGACAAAGAATAAATGGTTCGACTACAGCAGATTGCAGTAGTGCTGATGTTCGTCCCTTGGTTCACACTGGTACTCGTGAATAGTTGTGCCACCTACGATTTTGAAAGTAAAAATAAACAAACTTAATCATTTCAGTTTAGAAGAAAATTTTCCCCCATGACAATGCTAACACTTGGCTATCATCTGTCAACTTCGGAGTTCTAACATGTTTACGATTGCGATAAGCTAAACTTTTTCCTGTAAATAGCTTTGCTGTTCCGTGCATTGAAAATGGGACGGAACTTTGTATTCGGGTGTTTCAGTTTGTTTTAGTTTTTCCACGGAAAATCTGGTACCTCAAAAAATCATCGGAATGGATAGAATGACATATCATATAAAAACCTTCAGTCGTGACTCGAATCAATTTGAATCAAGAGACTTAGTCTAATTTCGAGCGAGTACCGTGATCGACTACTGCTCAATATTTAAGAAAATTTACTTTGTTTAAACTTTTAGGATGAAAAACTTGACTTAGAAAACTAGTTTTAGATATTTTTAGTGCTTTTTTATGAAAAAAAATTCTAAAAATTACTCCAAATTATTGTACTAAAAATTGGATAACACTTTTTCCAATTTTTTACTGTTTTTCATTTTATTAAAAGAAATTATTTCTATCATGCCTTTTTACTAAGTTTCTACGAGTTCGTATAGTTCTCGAATCACTTGCCTCACTAAAAATAACAATAGCTTGAAGAAAAGTAATTAAAAAAATACTTATCCATCAAGGTTTTCAATCATCAATCTTGTCTCTCTGAAACTCGTTTTCGTGTCAGCTTATCAGGTTGCTGACGTTACACCTTGCTTGCTAGTTGAGATAGAAAACTACTAAAAGCCACCATTTGCATTAATATCCCTTCCTACTACCTTCGTTGCTTTAGATAGGTCTCTGAAGACTTCTCACTATCCTTCTATAAGCCCTCTTCCAAGTTTTGGACATGTTTTTTAAAATGAACTTCATTCGTGACAATTAGCGAAAAACATAACATTTATGGTAGATCTAGTTTTTTTAGGCAATCTTTTCATTTTTGACAGTAGTCTTGATTACCTTTAATGTAAATTTTTTTAGTAATTTTTGTATCGCAAGTGAGATACAAAAAAAATCATCATTTATCAACTTCTGTGCTACCATTTCAATCTGGCATAATGGCAAAGTTTTCACTTAAAAATAGTCAAAGCATGTATTTGGCTCTCTGCCACGGCAAAGATAATGTCTTCGTACTTGACCTCTAGCTTCTGCTGTACCACTGTCTCACTGACTTCGGTAGAAAACGTGGCACCACGTTTAAGTTCTCTTTTGTTAATAAATTTTCGATTTATGATGCTAAATTCTTCTGCGAAAAACTGTTGCTTTTTGAATGTTTCTCGAGAACCATTTACGGCGTTCGACGGATTGTTACCCCAGGTTAGAATACAAATGACAAAACTTTCAAAGTACTTTTATAAGTGATTAATTTTTTATAAAATATTAATTTTTTTGTTTAAATGCTTTTTCGAGAAAAATTTTTGATCGAAAAAACCTATTTTGGCATGGCTTATTGGATGACCTCAAAGCGGCACATTGGGTTGGATCGAATTTTGTTTTGAAATAAAGATTTTTGAGTGAAAACTGCTCATATAAATATTCTAGTTGTTTAGTTAGTTTTGATAGTACCAGCGAAAGAAATATTTTTCAAGCTTTTTTTTGTCTGATACCCTGACGCTAGTGTAAATACAGGAACTAAAAAGACATTCCAACTCTTATTCTTAATCAGGATATTCAGCAGTTTTGATAATGTGTTCTTTAGGTGGGATTTTGAAAAAAAGCGGCGTTTTGGACACTTTTTGGAAAACTTTGACTTCCCTCTCAAAATTAGTTAAAATTGGCGCCTTAAGAAAAACTTAAGGGTCCATCAGCCAAAATTGGATAGCTCAAAATGGTACACAGGGGTCACCCTGTGGGTCGGCAGGAGATCGAATCCCTGAGGGGTAACGTCAAAGCCCAACTTTTCTTCAACTCGGCAATATTGAAAGATCGAGGATTTATCCCAAAAAATTCCATGTTGTTCAAATTGATTTTTTTTGTCATTCATTCGTAAAAGCCGACATTTGCAACACAACAAAGAAATTCACTGCGCTTCTACTGTTCTGTTTCAGGCTGCAGGACTGAGACTGGTGCTTATGGCGACTGCGCGGAGGGCCAAACTACTTGCACACCAGAATGCGAGTGCATTTCCGTGAAGAGAAAAAGTTCAGGCGTCTGGCGCAACTTCTGTGCTAAATGTGTGGAATAACTTCAAGAAAAAGAACGCTGAGAGGAAACAAAAAACCAAGAATGGTTCCAGCATGTGATATGAAGGGGCCAAATGAATATTTGACAACGGGTCGGAATTATCAAGTTGTTTTTGAGGTGAAGGAATTTTTAAAATGTTGATTCATTTCATTAATCAGCCAATAGCAACAGACTTTGATCAGTTGAAGCCGCTTCCAGCTTAACACCAAATAGTTTTTATAAACTTCATATCCATAACAACCAGTACATCACTATCTGAAGAAAAAATTTATCTAGAATTGAAATATTTTTATCTGTTCCCATTATTTTTTGTCCCGAATCGCTCAGCAGAACCGTCATAAAACACAAATTAAAAAAAAATCTCCGATGGATAAATATTTATGCCAGTCAAGTTTTTTCCTCCATGGATTGGTTTTCTCTCTGGAATTTTGATGATCGAAATAAGCTTTGACTATTATTTTTATAGTTCAACACAAATTTAATGCTAAATTTAAAGAATCTTTTCTTTTGTTTTTCTGCAAAATGTGAGATAGTCTTTGGACATGGTGATAATCTTGAACTACTCGCTATATTCGCTTGTTGCAGAATTCGCGACACAACAAATGTGCCGACAAAATTTACGTAACAGGTATTTGTACGCGGAATCCAGGGAAATTTTGTGAGTGGAATATACTTACAGTTTGTAACATGTTTAAAGATTTGTCTCTGGAATCCACGAACATACAGACACAAAATTGTGCGCCTATCCAGTGCACAGTTTGGCCTCGTAATGTTCAACTAGGAACTGATAACCATTTAAGAACCGCGAATTTTCAGATTATGGCGCGAAGTAAACTGAGCGCTGCTGTATCTTCAGGTTTTACAATACCCAAACATTTTTTGGATGAGTGCCTGGCGTAGCGTAAGTTAGTAATGGCTCTTTTCTTTTCCCCCATCAGATCTGATCTATTAAATTTACAAATTACCGCAGCCAAATCCGAGCCCCTCTTTCTCAAAATAGTGATTGTACCAAAACCGATTTTTCGGAATTTTTGCTCAAAAAATGGCCAGCAGCGCAAGAAATTTTCATGAAGAAAGCTGGGATTTACAGAGGATTTTTTTCGGTGAGTTTTTACCCAATCTTGACCCAGCTCAATTTCACTATAATTTTTTTTCAAATTCATACACAGCCTTATACAACTAAGTTCACTTTAAAGTTGGTTTGAATCCTGGTGGAACAAAAAAAGGAAACTCAAATTTATTGGACTCTACCGTCCGTTTGAAAACAGTTAAAGACAAAACCTGAATTTTAATTTCAACTCGAACAATCAACGAGAAAATACAGGAATACAATAAATGCGATGCAGGAGGAGGAACTTCATGAAATGTAGCACATGACTTCATGCAGGATACAATTAATAAAGAATAATTTGAAAATATAATTCTGCTGATTGGTAGATTCGATTAACCTGATGGAACAGGATTGCTAAGTTTTAAGTTGAAAATTCTATAGAAAATTTACTGCACTTTTAAAACATAGATTGCGGTGGATGCAACACCGAATTATAGTGACAGGCCCATCTGTTGGAAACAATTGTTGTGAAACTGCCCCGCTCCAAATGCGCAATTTGCATGTTTCCATTTATGGAGCCTCCTGAACCTTTATCCGGCAATCTCAATGTAACTACCGAGAGCTGCTTCGTTTCTTTACTTAATCTGTCCAAAACTTCTCATATTAAAGCATGAAAATAGAAATAAAAAGGATCCCATCTGATCGATTGAATTCGATTACATCGCCAAACTTATTTTGAACAATTCGTTCTATTTAGAATTGAAGTTATATCTGTTTAACAACCCCCCTCTATGGTACTAAATCAAGCATCACCACCCCAAGAAGAGCTTGTTTAATGGTTAATATGCAGGTTTTGGATGGGGCTAGAAAATTTGCCCAAGAACTTAACACCATACTATTTAACAGCTAACAATTTAATACTTCGTCGATTCACACCTTCACAATTTTATTCCCTGGAAATTTAACTCTTTGACAGTTTCACTTATATTTTTCAACTTAAAACCAAAATGTTAAAACTTATCACCAAAACATACTTTTTTTTATAACTTGTCGCCAAAATCTTATGCCTAAATACCAAAACAAATTCTTTCTTTATTTGTTCAGAGTAACTGCCGCAGTCGCGCCTACGTGTTGCGAGCTTGCCGACAGATGAAAATTAGAACCCATTGCTTGCCGAGATCTGCTCCCAAATACAGTTACTAATATTTTACTAAAAGTCTTATTGAGAACAAAAAGTTACAAAATGACGCGGAATCAATATAAACTGCATATGGCAAGCTATGAAAAAAAAAACTATCTGAGAAGCATGACTCAAGCGCTGTATAAATATCGATATTAAAATTTGAAAAAATCAGAAAAAGCTTCCTGAAAAAATTGATTATCGCGATAATCTTAAAGTAAATTGGTTCATGGACAAATTAACGAGATCTTTTTAGAAAAATGAAGATCCGAAAACTATCATGAATGCATAAAAAAATGTTTAAAATGTTTGAAATTACACCATATATACGATGGTCATCAAAAAAGAACCGAAAAATTTAAAAAAAAAAAAATCGATACTTTAGGCATAAAATTGGCCTCTTCTAAATGTTTCATATCTGACCGGAATCAAGCGCTGTACAGGAATCCACATATCTGCGAGGAATGAAAATATCTTAAATGATCTTGAATCATGAAAAAAGATGACCGACGAAATAATGCAGACGAATCACAAAGAAAAAATGCCACTACAGCTATTCCACAATTAACTTGAAGCAAGTGTAAAGAATATACTTGATCGAAATATAATGGCAATAAAATACATTTTTTCTTAATTATTTTTCCAACTTAATACCAAACGGTTTTCATATATTTACACGTACATATATACATATACATATATTCCAAACGGTCAAACATTTATTATGTCAATGGACTTTAATCACGCAATTTGATCAGTATTTGCACCTATTTGAAACTATTCTGTATTGCTTCTAACACATTAACGTAAATATTATTGATTTGCTGGTTGACCAAAAAAAAATAATTTCACTGATCGGTTATTCCGGTTACTAGTAACAACTCGTTCAAAATAGACGAAATACAACGAGACAAATTGAACGAGACAAAACCAACAAGACCAGACACGATCATTATGATCAATATTTCCTTAACTCTCCCCCCCCCCCCCCTCGATCCCTTAAACATAAACGATCTCTCTAATTCAATCAGAGGCTCAAAGCATAGATCGATGTAGCTACGACAACAACTACTAATACTTTGAAATAAATGTATAGAATCGCGTTTTTCCTAGGTCCTTGTCCCTAGAAGTCATCATATGGTAAAAGGAGCGGATCGCAGTCACAGCGATACGAATTCATGCAGAAGAAGGTAGTATTTACGATATTCTAATCCAATTTGCCCTAGATTATTTCGAAAAAAGTTTCTTGGTGCTGACATCTGCTGTCATTTATCACGAACGACCAAGACGACCGATTCTAAGACAATTCCAAGTAGATACTAGCCACAACAACGAGCTAATTTCAAATACTGTCGAGCGTCTTTACGGTAGAGCGAAATTGGCTCATGCTGAAATTGACTCAGAAATTGAGTTGGGGTCTTTTTTCAAATTGATCACCGACTTGGATTTTACCGATTTGGATTAATTAACGCGTGATATATTTCGTGCTATTAACGCTTAAGCAGCAATTTATTCCGTCTTCCACTGCTATACAGTGTATAGTAAAGAAACTCATTGTGTCAGATGGACCATACAAAACTAAAACAAGAAATAGATTACTATACTGATATAGTTACTCGGCGCTATATATATATATATATATATATATATATCTACATATATAACCAGTTGGTATATTTATATAATCTATAGAGATCTGTGATAATACGATACTTTGAAAAACTAAAACTCATTATGTACTAGTTTCTATGAGTTATGATTCTCACATGCTTCGAGGTCAGTCCAAAGCCGAAAGACAGAGTCTCAATTAACAAACTGAATTTAATTTAACCGCTCGATCTTATTTCGGACATCATTCAGAATCTCAAGTCATCTAACAACTTTCCGTGGGTATAACATGGCGCAGCCAGCAGTTACGAAAAACCCATTAGGAATTTCGCCATTCTGGCAGAAAGCCTCGGCGGACCCACCAATAGAAAGGGAGAAATGGAATCAACAGTTATTTCTAGGAATCATTGCCAAAGATGGAATAGACTTATCAAAACTACTTCAAAATCCTCCTGCAATTAGACGACCTCAAGAACCGGGACACGAACTTCCCATCGATGGGGAGACTAATGTTCAGATTCGTGACCGCAATCTTCGTAACCAAGAGAAAAAAGTGACATGGGAAAACCAAGGTGCACACTTAGATAACTTAGGCCCAACTGTGGACGGCGTCCCATGAGACGAAGCGGATATCAAATGTTGAAGTTACATTTACCTATGTCTGGGAGCTGAAGGCCAACGAAGAGTATCACAATATTACCTAGATCTTAGGATACAAGAGGTTACCACCAGAAGTTTTTGGGATCGTCTGAAACGTCTATTTGTGAAAGAACGAAATGTCACCTTCGATAGATATGAGGCGTTTACCCGAAAACAAGGGAAAACAGAATCACTCGAACAGTACCACTACGGAGTTCTTCAATAGGGTATAGGGAATTTCAAATGCGTGAATTGTAATGATGGAAGACTTGAAACAGAAATCATCAGGGACCTTTTCACCGCCAATATGTCCAACGACGAAGTGCAAAAAGATCTTCTGGCAGAAACAAAAACGCCTGAGCAAGCCTTAGAATACGCGATTCGAAGAGAGAAAGGTTAAGAAAACCAATTACTCATCCGAAAACAGGGATCAGCACCGAACACGCAAATAACCACAGTGAAATCGGAACCAGTTGGTTTCATAGCAAAGAGGGGCAACAACACCTACAACAACAACAACCGCTATTCATCAAGGGGAGGACGACAACGTCAACAATCACAACAGCAATGTGGTTACTCTCAGCGACAGTCAACGGACCAAAAACAACGATGTTTCAAATGCGGAAATCCTTTTAGGCCAGGGCATCTGCAACAATGTCCTGCGAAAGATAAAATATGCAACAAGTGTACAGAACGAGGACACTACGCACGTTTATGTAAATCATCCACGTTTATGTAAATCATCCACTACGCACGTTTATGAGGTCAATGCTATTCAAGAGGATCAAACAGCAGAACAGATATCCCAAGATAGAGACGTAGCTGCATATGTAAACTACATGCAAGCGGGCGATTTAATTCCGAGAAGGGAACTCGTACACACAGACGATTCAACTGCGAATTCAATTCGTTTCGAAAGCAAATCAGTCAACCAAATTGACGAATTTGATCTCAAAGGACACTTAGTGAGGGTTCGATGTGGCCAAAACGACTTAGTGTTTATCGCGGACACCGGATCGCCGACATCCTTCATCAACCAACAGGCGGCGAATCTGATAGTATCGACAGTAAAATCAGCAAGACGGGTTCAGACAACCAAAACCGATGAGGCGAACAGAATGATCTGCTACAATGGATATAAAATTCCATCATTCTGAAGAGTTGTAACACCCATTGAATCCGGAGGATGGACTCTCGACACAACTTCGCTGATAGTTGTGGACGACAAACGAGCAAATATCCTTGGCAGAAACATTCTACCGCAAATAGGAATTCAACTGAAACAAACACCAGCTGGTAAGTCAATTAATACAATTTCCGAAGATACAAATTGCTCAGATCAAAAAATAACCAACTGGGTGAAAACATCTTATCCTGGCTTATGTACAAGAATCGGTAGGGCACGTAACCACATGGTGCATACAACATTCCTAAAGGGATTTAAGGCATTGCAACAAAAAGGTAGAAGAATCCCTATACACATCCAAGAAAAAGTAGAACAAGAAATTCGATCTCTCATAGATCAAAGGCATATTGTCAAATTGGAAAAAAGTAGTGACCAACAATTTATCAGCCCTACAGTCATTACAGTCAAAAAAGACCAATCGATTGAATTGGCTATGGATTCGAAACAAAATAATAAAATGATACATAAGAACAAGTATCAAATGCAAAACATTGATGTACTACTCGATAATGCCGCTCAATCAGCGCAGCAAGGCCACAATAAGCCAGGTACCACACTATTTTCGACAATAGACCTTCGGTATGCGTACAGCCAGTTAAAACTGGACGAAGCAACGCGGAAACAATGTAAATTTAAGATAGCGCAAGTTTAAATCTAGCAGTGAATTCAAATCCGTACGGAACGTTTCACACACAAAAGCTCGACCGGAACGGTTCTCATTCAGATTCATTTGAAACAAATAACGCGTTCACTTTGAATAGTCACAAGTCAACATTCAGTCGGTCAGGAAATTGTCAACAATCTGAAATCCAGAACTTCGAATTAAAAAATCAAACGATAATATTCATCAACACACCGCCATGAATCGCCAAATTTCCCACTCTGCATCTGGAATGTCGTTGCCGCCGTTCCAGCGGATACTCCGAAAATGTCACAAGGGAGCACAAACAACGATTTCATTCCACCCAAAGAACATCTCTTCATTCGACACCTACAAACAATTACACAAAGACTTAAACTTCAGCGACACGTCACATCAAGTAATACCGTCAAAAGATAGTGTAACATTTCAACCAATCCCCGTGAACCAAGCCTGCCAAACAGACCAGAAGGAGGAGACCCAACCATGCTTAGCTACAGCAGTCACAGAGGAAGAGGATGTGGCAATGTATCGGCGTCAACTTCGAAACGTGTTCGACAGTTCCTTTCTAGCTGCAGCAACCAAGAAAGACAGATCGCTCAACCCACAGCTCAATATGGTTAAAAGTCAAAAATGGGACAACATCAAATCATGCTACGGACCCTATTTCTACGACGTCCGACACAGGCTCTCAGTGCGAGATGGCATCCTCTTATACGACGATCGCGCAGTGATCCCAAAACAACTCCGCCAACTCTGGTCGACTCACTGCATTTAACACACCCTGGGCAAGGTGGGATGCTTGAAGCAGCGCGTAACATATGGTATCCGTACCTTCACAGAGACATCGTTGCCAAAACTGTAAAGAGTGCAGACAAAAAGGTTAAAACCTAAAGGTTATATCGGGGCATTCTCATTTCACGTCATTAGACGCGGTCGTTAAACCAAACGAAGAAATATAACTGGATTTTGCGGGGCCGCTACCGGATGAAAATAATAAGGATGTCTACATTCTGGTAGGGGTCGATCGCTTCTCCCGTTTTCCCTCAGCAAAGGTCGTCACAAATAATAAGGCGGACACCATAATTCGTTTTATGCAAACCCACATAGTCAACCATGGGGTACCTCGAAACATACGGTGTGATCAGGCACAAGGGTTTCGAGCGAAAAAATTTATGTTATACTGCAAGGATAAAAACATCAAACTAATTTTTGCACCAGTCGATGATCACCGATCCATTGGTATGGTGGAACGACTAATAAGAACACTAAAATCAAGACTCTCGGTAATGAAAATTGATAATCGTAATAAACCATATAAACTTGCATCAGACGTGGCTGAGTTTATCAAGACTCTAAGAGTAACACCTAACGCGACAACAAAAACAACCCCATTCGAAGCGCATTTTGGTAGATAACCAATACACCGCTAAGCAATATGGCCACATCTCCAAAATCGTCAAACCTATCATGGGAAAACACCAAACTTGCTTGTTTAGACCAAAGGCTCCTTACCAAACCCGCTCTAACCGCAGAAGCCATGTGGAATAGGGATGTGAACAGCGAGGACGAGCTGGATATTAACTATCGACAAAGTCAACAGGAACCACAACTAGTGCCAGACAACAAACCATCCTCATCAAAAAGCACAACCGTCACCAAACCAACGCTGGCCGCAGAACCAGTAACCCCATCGGGGAAGAGGAAGGCAACCACTCCAGCCGAGGAACCGCATAGATTTAGTGGGTGGGACAGTAGCGACGAGGATTTCGACCGTCAACTATTGGCTCGATTCCCTATAGGTGCGCACTTACCTTTAACTAATACCGCCTACGATCTCATAAAAGAAAAACGTAAATTTCTGAGCAAAAAACAGGCCACAACATTGAAAAAATAAGGACAAGAATACCTATACGAACTTTAACAGCGCAAGAAAAAAACAAAAAATGGAATGGGCACCAATAGTTTTTCTTGAAGATCGCTTTAAAGGTCCGCAGGCTACCATTAACACAAAACTAGGACAGAAAATCGATCAAGTGGCCAGAAAATCAGGCACTATCGCCAGGAAAATCAAAAACCCAGGTGTGTTCGGGGCACAGATTAAAATTTTGGAAAACGGCTCGATTATTAATTACTCACCACACACCGCTTGGGTTCGGGAGGATGGTAAGCAGCCACGGGTTATAAGACACGATGGTCTCGCTTTTGTGCCGGATCCACGGGTCTATGGAAAATGTCGCCCAGCAGCCCTTAAAGACTTTGTGGCTTATAAACATTTACCTCGAGCCAAACCTCGTGTTTTAGCAAAAAGCCCAAAACTGGATAGAGCGAAACAGACCACCAAGCAGGTGGTACAAGACACGCGGAAGACACAGGAAACCTGGAACAGCTTCTCTCGCAATCCCAAAAAAGACGTGCACTGGGCCATGACGGCCTATTCAAAAGGGTTCATACAAAGACAAGAGCTACTTCAGCTAATCAAGACACTGCAGCGATACCCAAGCCAACTGGTAAACAAAACCCGATAAGCAAATTAAAGAAAAGCTGACTCGAAAATGCTGATATCGAATTCGAATGCGATACATCCATATCTCTAACAGATACCAATCTTACTCGAAGAACGCCTTCCCCCAAAAAACCAGCTCCTAAAAGATTGGATACTAAGAAAACGCCAGAAGAGTTCGATCAACAATGTCGCCGATCGATGAGAAATAGAACCATTGCGTTGGCCGGAAAACTGGGCAACGCTATACCAATTAGCACTATTGAATCACAAAGCAGTGATATTCGCAATGTGGTATGTCAGGTAGAAGTAATACCTACTCCAAAAAACAGCACACAAAGTCAAACCGCCATCACACCGCAACAAAATCAACAAGAGGTGATTTCCTTGTCATCATCTGTAGAATGCGTGGAAATCCAGTTGGAGTCTGACACACCGGAAAATATTAGGGCACGCAGCGAACAAAAGGACGACGTTCACATGTCTCCAAAACAAACGGACAACCAGACAGAGTCTACAATGCAAGCGGCTTCACAACAAAGGGCAATGAGTACTCGAAACGTCCTAGACAGACCACCACAGGCCACTACCCCGGATGCAAGCTTCATAAAGAATTTTGACTCAGCGATGAAGCTCTTAAAGGAAATCTTCTCGCCCATCAAGAAATCAATGACGTTCCGAAGAGAAAAAGAAAACACGTCAACCAGCTCTGTTAACAAAACACCTTCATCATCCAACGTATCAAATCAGGAAACCACATCAACCGGGGACAAATCCATAAAGAAAATGTAATTTTCATTCCAGAAAATGGGAAATGCTATACAGTGTATAGTAAAGAAACTCATTGTGTCAGATATGACATACAAAACTAAAACAAGAAATAGATTACTATACTGATATAGTTACTCGGCGCTATATATATATATATATATATATATATATCTACATATATAACCAGTTGGTATATTTATATAATCTATAGAGATCTGTGATAATACGATACTTTGAAAAACTAAAACTCATTATGTACTAGTTTCTATGAGTTATGATTCTCACATGCTTCGAGGTCAGTCCAAAGCCGAAAGACAGAGTCTCAATTAACAAACTGAATTTAAGTTAACCACTCAATCTTATTTCGGACATCATTCAGAATCTCATGTCATCTAACAACTTTCCGTGGGTACTTTGCGTGGGTTGAAACTATGCTGTATTGCTTCTAACACATTAACGTAAATATTATTGAGTTGCTGGTTGACCAAAAAAATAATTTCACTGATCGGTTATTCCGGTTACTAGTAACAACTCGTGTTCAAAATAGACGAAACACAACGAGACAAATTGAACGAGACAAAACCAACATGACCAGATACGATCATTATGATCAATATTTCCATAACTCTCCCCCCTCGATCCCTTAAACATAATCGATCTCTCTAATTCAATCAGAGGCTCAAATCATAGATCGATGTAGCTACGACAACAACTACTAATACTTTGAAATAAATGTATAGAATCGAGTTTTAATTTTTCCTAGGTCCTTGTCCCTAGAAGTCATCATATGGTAAAAGGAGCGGATCGCAGTCACAGCGATACGAATTCATGCAGAAGAAGGTAGTATTTACGATATTCTAATCCAATTTGTCCTAGATTATTTCGAAAAAAGTTTCCTGGTGCTGACATCTGCTGTCATTTATCACGAACGACCAAGACGACCGATTCTAAGACAATTCCAAGTAGATACTAGCCACAACAACGAGCTACTTTCAAATACGGTCGAGCGTCTTTACAGAAAAGCGAAATTGGCTCATGCTGAAATTGACTCAGAAATTGAGTCGGGGTCTTTTTTCAAATTGACCACCGACTTGGATTTTACCGATTTGGATTAATTAACGCATGATATATTTCGTGCTATTAACGCTTGAGCGGCAATTTATTCCGTCTTCCACATTGAATTGAAGCATGGAATTTGGTCTATTTAAAACTTCGCCATATGCAAAATATATAATTTTGTACTTGACAGCGTGTGTGGGTATTTACAAAAAAAAAACTTTTTAGAACATTTTTTTTGGAAATTTCATCATTTTTCTAACGAACACTACTTCGTAGACCTTGAAAAGAGCAGTCATCACATTTAGTGCACATTCAAGCAGTCAGCACTTTTCTATAAAAACAAACAATTTCGGAATGAGCGAACGATTGAAAAGCCAATGTATTTTCTCCTTCAACGGTTATCATGTTCCACATTGCGAAATAAATTGCGGTATTATCATTTATTCCAAATCTCCAATTACTGCCAAGTAGTACATGTATACGGGTGAAATATATATGGATGAACTAACTGAAAGCCCCGCACATAATCAAGAAAACAGTTGCAAATTCCTTTGAATCAATGGAATAGTTGTTTACTGTTTCAACGCTTAGTTGTCCAAGAATTTCCAAAATGAGAAGTACAAATTCATTCTACCGTCAAACTTGTATTATCCTTTTTCACGCAGAAAAGAACACAGTTCAAGTGTAGAATGTCAATTACAAAACCAGTCGACATTGAACAATCTTGGTGAGCCTGAAATCAAAAAAACTAAGCAATGCACTCTTTTTGAAATTTCCTTCACGCAGTTGATTTGATCTAGAAAAAAAACGTAGTCATCAGATGTCAAATATTCGTCTCATTTTTGTATATCTATGTTAAGGACGCAGTTGCAACTTCCCCTCAATCAATCGACAGCTCTCGGTAGAATTACTAGGATAACAGCTACAACTACAACTAACTAATTCAATTGAGTAAATAAAGCACGGTTGGAAATTTATGTACACATTGCAGCATTTTTTACGCGAAGAATTAAGGTAATCGGTTCGTGGAAAAATTCAGATTATCATGAAATGGATGTTTATTGAATTCATCGACTAAAACTAAAAATATCTTTCTAAAATTCTGTTTCTATAGAAGAACACTAAACAAAAACTCTTGGGTATATTGTGGTAAAACATTTATACAAATTAAAATTAAGCGGGCGAGTGCTACTACTGTAACTGTCCAACAGTTCAAAATAAGTTCTTTTCGATGTTCAGTAATGCAAGTACACTATCTCTTACAAGCTTAGGTTACAATTCATAGAGTTCATCATGTCTTTTGCTCTCGGGAAAAAACGAAGTTGTTGAATTATGACCAACTTTCTTGTCTTTCTTCTTATCTTGTCTTGTAACTGTCGCTGTTTTATTCTGCAAATTAAAAAGCGATTCGCTGCTACTCGAAGAATTCATTGCGCTACATGAGCTGTTCTGCTGTAATTTCTCCACATTTGACTTGGTAACTTCCAGCATTGTGTCAAACTTCTTGAAGATGTCTGAAATGTCGGGCGACGGCGGAGTGTTGCCGCGTTGCGTCGTCGAATGTCCATTTTGGGTTAACCCTTTTTGCAAGTCAGCATCTGGATTCAAAAGATGTCCATTTGACTTCGAAGTAGCTTGTATTGTTACTGGTTGTGATCTTGGTGTCTGTATGCCATTCTTACTGGTTGTTTTGTTCTGCTTACGTTGCTTGTTTTCGAGAGAGTGGATTTCGTCGTTAAAGGTGTGAGCACCGTCTTGGGATACCAAAGTCATGTCTACTGGTATAACGTCAGGACAGGGAACGAGGATGGTATCTTTGAGGAAGAATGCTTCGTTCGTGTAGAGCTTGTTAATTCGCTTTAACTGTTCTATGCTGATGTTGTACTTCAGGGATATTGCTAAAACAGTATTTGTTCATATCAATGTTTTATATTTGTTTAAAACTTTGTCAATAAGGGTACAAATCAACTTCAAAGTAAACTCAACAAAACAAAGGAAACAATTTCGACAGTTAGTGTCACAATGGCCTGTTCATGTCAGGTAAATGACACAAATACTCAAACAAAAACAGCAACAAACGTCACAATTTCAGATTTTTAACCTAGGAACTACATTTATTCTTGACACTATAAAGACAAAAAATTTAATGCATTCCCAGTGTGACGGATAGTTTTGCATGAGATAATCATCTGAAATTTCTCCATGGGAGCTGATTGGTTCTGTCACATTGAACAGGATTATGGCAAAAAATAATTATTTGTCAGTTTGTTGACTGTATTTTTTCGCTGTATATTGCACGCGTTTGCCGTGATCAGCAACCTATTCAAACAAGATGAACCAAGTGGAGTCCCGCAAGGGAGCGCCTTAGGGCCTATACTATTTCTAATTGTTAGCGATGATATCTTGGATTGACCAAAATTGGATCCAGCGGCAACCGCCTACTCGTGGTGGATTCGTCTCCAACTGGAGCAAATGGTGCCAACCCTGCCGCAACAGCGACAGACTTCCCAGAAAGGGACCCTATTCGTCACTCAACCCGGGTTTTTGGTAGTGGAGAAGACAACGCCAGCCTCTCTTCTCCTGCTCCAACTACTGATGGCTGGTATTGAACCCAACCCCGGTCCGGCACAGAAAGTCAACTGCAAAGTCTGCTCCCGACAGATGAAAACACAGACAATCAGATGCCACCAATGCAAAGAATGGATGCACCTGAAATGCAGCGGCATGCGCAAGACAGCCGAGTACCTCTCTCAGCCAGACTGGAGATGCCCCCCCTGCACTGCAGAGACCCCCCGACAAACCCAGAAAGTGAAGTTCAAGCTACTACAACTGAACTGCAATGGCATACAGAATAAAGCAATAGAGCTCAGCAACTACCTACAAGAAAGGAAGATCACAGTTGCCGCCCTTCAAGAGACCAAACTACAAGAACGGAACAAGACGCCGAAGTTCCCTGGCTATACTGCCATCCGACGGGATCGTGGTCAAGGAGGTGGCGGACTCATGACCCTCATTCACGAAACTGTCGACTTCAACACCATGGACATAGATCAGCAGAACGACGGCACGAGAGAAGTCCAGGGAGTCAACATCAAGATGAACGAAGTTGAATTGAACATCATCAACTACTACATCCCTCCCTCCAGCAGCTGTCCTCAAGGTTACAAGGCGTCCCTGCAAGACCTCCTCTACAGCAGCAAGACAATCCTGGTAGGAGACGCGAACGCACACAGTTCCTTGTGGCATTCCAGCAACCAAGAAGACACCCGTGGCTCCGAACTGGCAGAAGAAATTGAAGACTCCTCCTTCGGCGTCCTCAACACCGACCACCCAACTCGCCTCCCACGAGGAGATCAGCCATCCTCGCCGGACATCAGCATGGCCTCCTCCGACCTGCTTCTCGACCTCTCCTGGAAAACAGAGATCACCCTGGGCTCAGATCACCTTCCCATGAAGATCGAACTGAAGAGGGACACAGAAGTCAGAGCACCCAAGCGCACCTTCGTGAACCTCAGCAGAGCCGACTGGGATACCTTCAAACAGGAAACAGAAGAACTCTTTCTGAGCGAAGAAGAACCATCTGACACCCACAGCGGAGAGAAAGTCTTCAGGAAGATTCTGAACACTGCTTCTGCTCACAACATTCCCTCCGGACGCATTCCCAAAGCCAAGACCAACATTCCGCCAGCAGCCTCCCGCCTGATCAAGCAAAGAGACGAAACAAGAAGAAACAACCCTCACTCCGAAGACATTCCGACCTTGAACGCCAGGATAGACTTCCTCATTTCCAAGCAAAGAATGGAGAAATGGAAAGAGCATGTGGCAACATTCGACAGAAAAACCAATGTGACCAAACTCTGGAAGACAATCGGCGCGATCACAGGAAAGAAACAAAGTGCCCCTCCAAATCAAGGAATAAAATTCAACGAAAAACAGATTAAAGACGCCAGCAGTATGAGCAACGCTTTCAATATACAATACGCAAGACCAATGAACCACAAGACCGAGAAAGACAACAGGAAAATAAACAGAAACATAAAGAAACAACCTCTCAACGACGCCCCAGTCATTACCTCCAAACAAGTAAAAACTGCCATACAGAACGCGAAGAACTCCAAAGCATTCGGCCCAGACAACATCTCGACCACTCACATGAAACACCTCGGACCATATGCTATCAACTACCTCACGAAGATCTTCAACCTGTCGCTCAGCAAATGCCAGATCCCAGCAATTTGGAAGTCGTCAGTCATTATTCCGCTGCTGAAACCAGGCAAAGACGCAGGCCTCAGCAACTCGTACAGACCCGTCTCCTTGCTTTGCCCAGCCTCGAAGATCCTGGAGAAGTGCATCCAACCTCTCATCACCGAACACCTCCACTTCGCCAGTCACCAACACGGCTTCCGGTCCAAGCACTCAACGGTCACCGCTCTTTGTGACATCACGACAGCCATCTCCAACGGCTTCAACAGAAAGAAACCAGCCGACAGGACTCTGCTTGTCGCGATTGACCTGTCGAAAGCCTTCGACACGGTTAAGCATTCCAAGCTCCTCGACCTCATCAACAAGACCAGTCTGCCCAGTGCTCTGAAAAGATGGCTCGCGAACTTCCTACAAGGACGACAAGCAAGAACACTGTTTCGCGACTCTCTCTCAAAAGCACGGATAGTTCGGTTTGGAGTGCCACAAGTATCAGTTTTGTCGCCACTCCTTTTCAACTATTACGTCGCAGACGCACCTAGCCCTCCGGACGAAATCAAGATCAAGTCCTACGCAGACGACTTCACGTCCCTCATTCTCGGCACCGACATACCAGCAATGGCAGGAAAACAAACGGAGTACCTCGCAGAACTAGTGAACTTCTTCGAAGAGCGAAACCTCCAGATCTCCATTGACAAGAGTTTTGTCACACTGATGACACCACAGACAGCCCAATACAAAACCGTTCCTGAAGTGAAGATAAACAATGAACAAATAAGAATGAACAACCAAGCGAAGATCCTCGGCATCACTTTCGACACCATGCACACTTTCGGGGCCCATTGCAGAGACACTGCGAAGAAATGCTCTCAACGCAACAACGCCCTGAAAGCGCTTGCCGGCACTGACTGGGGAAGCGACAAGGAAACACTCCTCATGACCTACAAAGCCGTTGTTCGCTCTAAACTTGAGTACGGCGCCGCTGTGATAACGCCCACACTCTCCGAAAGCAACATCGAGAAACTACAGAAGGTCCAAAACAGCGCCCTGAGAACAATCACCGGATGCCACGCCATGACTCACATAGACCACCTTCACCAAGAAACATCCGTTCTACCAGTTAGACGACACCTCAGAATGCGAACGATAAAACATCATCTCGCCAACCACTTGCCAGATCACCCAGGAAACCAACTCACGAAAGAACCCAAGAACCCACCAAGACTCATGAAAGAAACCCTCCAAACACGATATGAAGAAAGATACATTGAACCTCTACTCGACAGCAATAGA
Source organism: Symsagittifera roscoffensis (assembly GCF_963678635.1). NCBI lineage: Eukaryota > Metazoa > Xenacoelomorpha > Acoela > Convolutidae > Symsagittifera > Symsagittifera roscoffensis. The sequence goes on from NC_087062.1 coordinate 54,010,862, forward strand.
CCTCTAACCGAAAAGAAGTACAGAAACCTGCTAAAAACGATCCACACAAATGAGGTACGCGACGCCTTACAAACCTACGAATACCCAGCAGTCCTCGGACACAATCCACCAAAAATTGCCAAAGAAGAAACCGAATTACCAAGAACAACAAGAAGAACACTGGCACAGCTCAGATCCGGCTACTCAAAGTTCCTGAACTCGTACATGAACAGAATTGACCCGACAGTAAGCGAACTTTGCCCGGACTGCCAGCAAACAAGCCACACAACTATACACCTGTTCGACTGCATCGCAAATCCTACGAACTTAACCCCAGCCGATCTCTGGAAGCAACCGAAGAAGACAGCAATATTCCTGAAACTCCCCACAACCCTGGACCCAACAACGAGCGACGAATAGATCTCAGAAGGGCAACAACAACAACATTGACCAAAATTATCCAAATGTTTTTTTTTGTATTCAGATGACGCCAAACTCAGTACAACCGTTCCACCAGTTTTTGCATCTCACCGATACGATACTAATCAGCTGACTTCTTGGACTGGCTCTTATAACCTGAACTTTCATCCCTCCATGTGTTTCTACCTTCATTTTTCTCCTGTGTTCCAGGGATCAGTTTATTTAATACACGCAGTGCTTCAGTGTAAGAAGAAAACCGAAGACTTGGGTGTTATAATTTCTTTGGACCTAAAACGGTGTTCACACAATTTTTCAAAAGTCTAGAAAGCTCAACGGAGTTTCTGTTGTTTGCGCAATACAGTACTTACTTTTAAGCTCCCATCATGTGTTAAATACAAAATGTTCAATCGATCATATTTTATTGCTGCTTGGGGCCCAAAAGGTTGGAGCCCAAATGTTTTTTGCTTGCGCAAACTAGAGTCGCTCAATTATCTTGGACTCAAGTGGTGTTTTGGATCAACAACTTCCTACGAGTGTTACAAAGCTGATGGTCAGTAGTACAAAAAAGCGATAATGTGATGCAGCCTATTTCTCATAATGAAATAGGTCAATGATCTGCAAGATAAACTCGGTGCTGAACTTGTTCCTGATGATGTATTTGCAACTGGCATCTAACTACTTACAGGATTGCAATCAATTAGTTCTTTTTGATCGAGAAATTTACTTCACAGAATATCTATTCATGGACTATACAGTGGTATTTCACAGGTCCAGACTACGCCGCCTTCAAGTGGTTGACCCGACATCCTGGCTTTCCAGGTTGAAAATGGCGTCAAGCCACCCTACCAAGCGTCGGGAGAAGCTCAGAAGTTTCTGGGTTTTCGGTTACAGAGCGTCTGCGGCCGGCCAGGCTCCTCTGTCTACTGATACTCACCCTGCTCTTTAGATCCGGCATTAACCCTAACCCCGGTCCCTACAAATTTTCACCCTGTAGCTAAAACATTAGTCGAAACCAAGCCAGTGTCTGGTGCCACATATGTGGCTGGATACATTAAATGCAGCGGCCTCGAATTTTTAAAAGAACATCACCGAGATTTTTACTGCCCCCTTTGCACTTCTACTTTCATTTAACCCCCCCCCCCCCCCCCCCGGAAGCAAAGCCCCATCCACCACCTCTTACCAAGTAACAGTTTCCACAACCAATACTTGCCCACAGCCCCCTCTGCAACAATTCCCAAAGCCAACAATCAAAAGGCATCCTCAGAATCCTCCAGTTTAATTGTAATGGAATCTCTGGGAAAGCTCCTGAAATTGCAGATTTCCCTGCCCAGAATGAAATACACATAGCCCTATTCCAAGAAACCAATCTCACGAAACAAAGCCGTAATCCCTCACTAGGTCCCTTATACCATCTAATTCGAAAAGACAGGCCCAAAGAGGGTGGAGGCCTCCATTGCAATACATGAATCCATACATTACAAAGAATTAAGTTTAAACACCGACGGAGGCTATCTGTATATCAGTTGTAGCCAGCACGTCGAAACTTCGTATTATTAATTTTCATATCCCCCTAGATCTAGTTGTCCCCCCTAAATGACGATACCCCTCAATGACGCCCCCCTAAATGATGATACCTTTTAATTTTTTATCCTTTGATGCAAATTTCTCCTCCCCTGACACCTCCCTAGCATCGCAGAGCCTTTTATTTTCTTCGTCCTGGAACCCAATTAAGTCTCTAGGCTGCGACCACCTTCCCATACTTATCGAACTAGCTCTAGATAACAGCATGCACTTTTCTCCAAACAAGACATTCATTAACTTCCTCAGGTCCGATTGGCGGCAATTCACCTAGGAGAATGAGTCCGGTTGCCTTGCCTCGAGTTTTCCTTCTTCGGTTTCGGCCGGGGAGAAACTCTTTCGGGATCTGGTACTGAGGGCTGCACGCCACCACATCTCCGCCGGTCGCCACCGCCATTACACCTCGACTCTTTCTCCAGAGTCAGCCTCTCTTGCTGCTGAACGAGATCTCGGCCGCTATAATAATCAGGCCATGGAAACTACACAGCACTCTCGTTTCACTCCTTCCCAATTGAACTTCTCGATCAGACAGCGAAAGACAAGAGAAACAAATAGCGTAAAATCCTCCAGACCTGTGATTACCGCACTGGCGCCAGAAAGTTCCTGAAAGTTGTACGCTCCCTGAACGGATCCAGACCTGTGGTACGAAGGCACCCTATTCAATTTTAATCGAAAACAATCTTTTCAGACAGACATAGCTAAGGCTTTTAAAAAACAGTTTACAAATGCCAGAATTCATGCGTCAGAAAAGCTACTCCGGAAAACTAGACGCAAAATAGCCAAGCTCACCATGTTAGATAACCCCGCTTTCTCCCCCTACAAACTAAACAAGCCATTGCGGACAGCAAACCCTCGCGAGCTCTTGGTCCGGATGGCCTTTGCAACATTAACTTAAAACACCTGGGACCCTATATTTTGAATACTTAATCAATCTTTTCAATATGCCGCTGTCTGAAAATATTATCCCTAAAATGTGGAAAAACTCCAAGATAAACTCCTACCCAAACCCAAAAAGGATTATAAATTATCCACCTCTTTACTTTGCCCATCTCTTTACTTTCAGGCCTATCTCTTTACTTTGCCCCGCTTTTCAAGTTTTAGAAAGGCTCATTCAGCTTTTTTTAACAAAGTATCTCCCCACCGCCACACGCCAACATGGTTTTCGTCCTTTCAACTCTACCACTACTGCGCTTTCCACACTAGAATTTTTTTTATCACAGACGGTTTTAATCAGAATCGCCCACCCTCCTGCACCATTCTCGCAACGCTTGACCTCTCGAAGGCTTTTGATATGGTGTGTCTTTGTACTCTCGTGGAACTAATTCATGACACACCACTCCCGAGAGGTATTGTTCGTTGGCTGAGTAACTACTTGAATAGCCAACAAGCCACCACACTTTTTAACACCCAAGAATCCCCCCCACAAACTAGTTCACTGTGGAGTTCTCCAGGGCTCTGTTCTTTCGCCCACATTTTTTAATTTTTACGTCCATGACGCTCCCACGCCTCCCAATAAAGTTCGTCTCACATCTTACGCTGACGATTTCCATCCCTTTTTCCAAAGCACTGATGTAGAGGCAGCATCTCGATCGTTGAATGATTACCTTCTTCAAGTTTTAATTTTTCAATTCCAGGAAGTTATCTTTCGCGTCCTCTTAAAGATCAGTTACCCTTTTTTCATCGTACAAAAAAAAGATTTTAACAAAACACCCAGTGTAATTTTAAACAACGAGCCTCTCCCTCCAAACCAAAAACCCAAAAATTTTAGGGGTTACTTTTGACCCAAGCTTATGCTTTGCTGCACACTGTAAAAGATCCGCTGACAAGGCTCGCCGCAGGATAGGTGTCCTGAAAGCGTTGGCGGAATCCTCTTGCGGGCAGTCTAAAGTAGCCCTCCTTTTAACCTACAAAGCCTTAATACGCCCCATTTTAGATTATGCCTCCCCTGCCTGGTCACATGCCGCCAGCAAAACCTCCATTAATCACCTTCAGGTTACCCAAAATCAAGCCCTTAGAGTTTTTACCGGATTAACACTCATGAGTTCCACTGCCCACCTGCACAGTGAGGTCGAGATCCTCAATGATCCAAATCACACTCTTTTAACCTCTCCATTTTTTTATGCCACGTCAAGTTCGACAATCGATTTCCATCACTTTCAAAGAAGATATTGACTCCGTTTTAACCAATCTTAACCCTTCACTCAATCTTAATAACCCAAAAGAAGTTTCTACCTTCGTTTTTAACCACCACAAGTACCTTTTGAATCACAACCACACAAATTTAGCAACTAAGTTCCTCGCAAAAATCCCTCCCTCTAAAGTAATTTGTATACCACTCCATAAGGTCGACCCCACAGAAAAATCTCTCCTAAAAACTACCCACTGTAAACTCTCCCAACTCCGGTCTGGTAACAGCCTGCTTTTAAACACATACCACTCCCGAGTAAACAACCAAGTTTCCCCACTATGCCCGGACTGTCACCTAGCACCCCAAACTAGTCACATTTTCATCTGTCACATTTTTGACAGCGCCAAGAATCCCTCTCCACTCACTCCCGCAGACCTGTAGCTTAGGTCGGTGGAAGTTGCGAAATTCCTTAGCCTGGAGAAGGACGAGCCCAACCCGACCAACGTGGGCTAATGAATGAATGAATGTGCTATTTCACGCTCTGTATATCCTAATTATTTGTATTTGTATTTCTTGTTTTGTTTTTATACTTTTTGTAATATACTTTCAAGGGTAACTGAGGTAATTAAATCTTATACTGCTACTACATGTAAACTTTAATTTCACGCTTATTGTAGTGTATTTCCGCCTGTTATAGGTATCAGGACCTTATATGTTAGTTATTGTATATGTGCCTTTCATATTGAAAAAATGGATCAAGTTAACATCCTCCCTCCCTCCCCCCCCCCCCTCAAGTTAAGATCTTCCACCCCCAGCATTTAATTTGCAGTAAATTTATTAAGCGCTGCATGTATAATGCTCGCTTCTGATTGGCTGAAAATTCCTAACTTCGAACCAAGTTAACATCCCCCCCAAACGGCTTGGGGGGGGGGGGGTGAGGATGTTAAATTGGTCCGAAAAAATGTATAGTTGTACCTCTTGAAAGAAACAACAGTTTACCCTACCAAGTTTTCTTGCCTTCTGCGATCAAATTTAGGTCTAGCTACCAACACTACAACTGATCAGCGGCCAACCAACCTATCTACAGCGGATTTGCACCGGCCGAAGACGACTAAAACAGCTTCAACAACAACATGCCGAGCAGAACACTCCCTAAAAATACTTCAGGATCACTCGTCTAGAAATACTTCTAAAGAGCATCGAAAGATCAACCGACGGCGGCAATCATAGACGCTACGATGATTGCGCGCTTGAGATCTGGCCACAGCTTGAAGTTGGCAGCCTATCGGCACCTCATGAACCCAGCCGAAGACCCCACCTGCCCGAAATGTCACGAAGCCCCGGAAACGCTAGAACACTGGTTACTGGAATGTCCCAGAACAATAGCAGCAAGACAAGAAATTTTTGGCACAACTGACGTGGGACTAGCCATTCTATCTCAAGATCCACACGGAACTACGATGCTGGCGAAGAGATGCCTTTAAGAGCTCCCTTCGGCATAACCACAATCAACAAACAAACAACAACGGCAGCAATGTTTTTTTTCTATATCTCTGACATCTCGAAGGACATGAAAGATTCCTGAAGACGCAACAATACTGATGACGCAACACATAGTATCTCGTGGACCACCCACTAGAAGACGAAGCATCGGAAAGTCTGATCAAACGATTCACCGATATCGAAGATCAACATGACTTCATTGATGGCTTCAACCAAATGGTTTAAAACAAAACGCCACCAGCAATTTCAACGATAGCCAAAACAGCTTTACCTGGCGACCAGAACTTCCATCAAGCCTTCTCATTGTTCATGGTTTTGAGGATGACAATAGTATCGCAGCAAAATTGCATGAGTTTGTTTTCAGATCATCGACAGGACCAGCCTCAAAGTTTCCTTCCGACACAACTCCGCATACTGCCAACCATCTGATAGGATCAACAAATCAACAACATCAACTGACATCCATAAATCAATGCGAGACGCAAACATCTCTTTCGAAAAACCTTATTTGAAGGACGCCAATTCAAATCGATCTTAGCAGCAGTTCCTTCCAATGAAACAGTTGACTCATTCGCGCCTCTCCAGCTACAACGCAACGACAGACTATATTCGTTTAGACAGACTACATCGAACGAATTTGAAAGCACTTTGAACAAAATCGATGGGTTTCCTTGCAATCAATCATTGAAAACCCACACCAACAAACTTTGATCACAAAAAATGGTCTTTCAGATTCGACGTACAGCCAGATGACCAGAATTGACAAAAACCCCAAGAAAACGAGCATGTGGTTTGGACTATTCAAATCTTTAATTCACAGCTAACCAATTCCGAAACAGAAAAGATGACGCACATCTCCGAACACTTACAACTTCAAAGCAAAACTGGGCACCGGGGATATGCCTGCAAAAGCTCATTCAATGTTTTACGTAGCCCTTATGGAACTACGACGAAGATCAAGAAGATCCAACATCCTTGTGAACAACTACGTTAGCCGACTCCGCAATGTTTCCCAGCCATTAACTTATCGGACGGACTCCACCATGGACTGATCTACCTTCATCAGCAACTTGGTGTAAACCTTTCAATCACATTTTTTTGGATATCCACAATTTGAACTCCATCATTTGACATCCACAATTTATGTGCAGTTTGCAGTGAACAAACTACTACACCACAAACAGCTACGATGGACCCAACCTAAAACGACTCAAAACATGCAACAGCCTTAGTCTTATGAAAGAAGAAAGAATTTTATTTCTCCAAATCATTTCAAAGTAAGAAACTCCAACAAAAATTGCAGTTAAAATATACTAGCACCTTACTTTATGAAAAGAGACTCGGAGAGGACAGACAACGGGACTAATGTCCAGTTCACAGTCTGCCCTTAGTCTGTTTGATATGATTCTCCATTGTATTGTCAACATTTTGTTGGAGAGAAAAAAATTATGTTTACTCATAATTATTTTGCGAAATAAAGGCTCAAGAAAACTACCTTTTGATAGTGGCACTACCAGGCAAATCTGTATTCAGCGCTCAACGCCTACAAGGAGTGAACCCGAGTTGAAGTAAAACATAGTTTGCCTGGTTGAACAAGCTAACAAACATTTTTCTAATGGTACCAAAATTCAGTGTTTTTTTGTTTTCACATTTTTGTTTGCTCAGAAAAGTTTCGAGACAAAGAGGCAAAGAGAAGTTTTCTGCAAAATCACGATTTGTAGCGTCAGAAGAATTAGTCCAAAGTTAAGCGAAGAAAGAAAAAAAAACAGGAAAAACATCAATGTACTCTTATGCGGAATTTAGTAACTTGGTTTCAAACACAAAATTTATGTTTTGACCCCATTTTTGGACCCACTATTTGGCGTAGGTTCATTGTTTTAAATATATGAATCCAATGAATAAATTTTTTCCAGTTAGTTCGCTGTTGTTGAGCATATAGCTGTCTTTGATATCGTGAGAGCAATTCTTAACTTGTTCTTCAGTTGAGGAATTTGAATATTTAGATAGAACTCAATAGAATCCAATGAATTTAGTAACTTGGTTTCAAACACAAAATTTATCTGTTGTGACCCCATTTTTGGACCCACTATTTGGCGTAGGTTCATTGTTTTAAATATATGAATCCAATGAATAAATTTTTTCCAGTTAGTTCACTGTTGTTGAGCATATAGCTGTCTTTGATATCGTGATAGCAATTCTTAACTTGTTCTTTAGTTGAGGAATTTGAATATTTAGATAGACCTTCGATTTCCCTGAAAAAGTTATAAAGGTGGGCACCTCTAAATCTACAAGTGTTTTTCAAGATTGTGTTTACAAAAAAACTTCCGACGTTTCGTTTATAGAACGCTTAGTCATCCGCGCAGAATTTTCAAATGAAAACATATCGTTCAAAGCCAATTCGTTTCCAAGAAAGACTATGCTTCAACTGCCTGGGACCACACCAAGTGAAAATTGCCCATCAAATCATACGTGCCATTCATTTGAACAGCAGCATCATTCTTCCTTACACGACAATCAGCAACAGCAGCAAATCGCCCATGACATCCAACTCCCTAGACGAGCTCAAGCCGGAGGTAACGATCTAATGGATACCGGGTAATTTCAACATTCTCGGAAACGAAAAGGCCGACCGTTTAGCCAACGAAGCCGCCGCTTTGAATGACGGTCCGGAGGCGACCTCTTGTGACGCAGCATAATCCATGTATGCACTGCCGCAGTTTACTCGCAAATATCGCAAGCAAGGGACGGAAAGACCTATCGATACAATATAGAAGCCAACTTCCTTGCCAGAATAAGAGCGGGCCACAGCTACAAATTTAACGCCTAAAGACACTTACTGGTTCCAACCACGGACCCAATCTGTACGCGATGCGGCGAAAATAACGACACAATGGCCCAGCAGTCTTCCACATGAAACATTGAATCTTTGGAAAACAGAATATTGAACTCTCTATCTTGACAGAGGATGCAGACCGGTCGATACAGCTAGCAAGAGCATCCCTAGGGTGCCCTTGACTGCCATAACACAACAACAACAACAACAACAACGCAACAGTAGCGTTCGCATCGATTCAACTCAAATCAGCAGCCGAACCTGTCAATCCACCTCGCCCGCCAGGAAGACGATCACGAATAAACAGCTCGTTACTACTTCTCATTCCAGTGACTTGCGACAGAAGAACCTGCACTTGAATGTATACGCTTTTCTTGACAATGAAAGCTTACACCACTACAATTCACAAATTACAGTGAGACATCCCGAACTCCCTGAAACCAATCACGAAGAAGAAATTCTTATCAGATGATTCTTTGACTCTCAGAAAATCGACACCCGCACCGTCTCTGTGGAGAAATCAAAAGATCCTCATTAAACAACATGATGATTTAAACAGAATTTGCAGTCAGTATTAACATTTACGGGGCATTTGTTTTCTCAATTTCAGGAACTCGATAGGTCCAGTGATAGGAACGACCACATGGACATCATCAGCCTACAGACGAGTATCAAAGGAAAAGGCGTTCTTCGAGATGCTTTCATATAACTTGGATGGCCCATGCCGGACTGAATAATGACATCACAGCTTTCATAACACATCAGCTTCAGCGACAGTAAGAGAGCTCGACAAAAGACATTAAAAAGCCGAACTTCGCACCAGCTTCTAGAGAATGGAAACTTAACTCTCAAGGACTACAATGATTACCCCCAAAAATTGGTTATTGGAGGACTTGATCAACAAATTGCGTTGAACAAGCTACGTATTCAATCATTTCCTCTAACAAGATTCGAAAATTAATATTATTTGAAAAGCATCCGGGAACACAGTATAACCACAATCTAAGACTTCTTCCGATAGCATAACAACAAAAATGTTCCTTTTACTCTTCAAGACATGCAAAAATTGATCGAGTTCTACCATAATAAGGGAATCGACATGTTGAAACTGGGGTTCACACTTCCACATCTAGCACATATCTGCTTACACAAATGGATAAAACAGAAAATCATCAGTTTTTTAAGGTGATAAGGATTTGTGTAAGAAAATAAGAGAAGACATGACAGGTGGACCATTAATAGATTTTACGCGAAGAACAGTTATCGATCAAACCTATATTCGTATCTCGTCAAAGGTATGCAAGGTAGTCGGAAATGACGCTAGCCAATTATATCCATTCTCAATGTGTCAGGAGGTACCAACCATACTTTACACAAGATAGCAGTTTGAATCGGCAACTGAACGGTTCAAGGCTAGATAAAACAGAACGCCAAATTTCGACAACATGGTAAGGACCTTTTATCAAGAATCAAGACAGAGGTTAAAAAGTTAAGTTTCTATACAATCGGAAAGCACAAAAATGAAAATGGTTGCTGTGATCACTGTAAAACAGTATTCGAAGATATAGCTTGCTACTATCACTGCTGATTCTGTCAACAATTCCGTAAACCTTTAAGGGGCAAATAAATTTTGGGAGGGAAACTTAAAACCGGAAATGGATGAGTTGAGACAAGGGTATATAACAGAAAAGGCTAGAAAACTCAGGAAATGTGGGAATGCGAGTAGTGGTAGTAATGTAAAAGATCCTACACTCAGGAATCAGGAACCATGCCAAGACACATTTTTCCTTCAAAAGATCCGGAAGGATATTGGAAAATAAAAGCAAAGCTCTGCCAATGAAAATGAAAACGTAACAGTCATCACTTCCTTTCATTACTTCTATCTCGAACTTGCACTTCACTGAACAAAAAATTATAGGATTAATCAGTGCACTCCCAGGAAACGCTTCAACGTCTTTGCTCGATCTGTTGTCGATGCTGGACCAAAATGAGGAGAGCCACCTCTCTGGAGTTGTTGCTGAGTCGAAGCTTTTGGGTAACAGTTCGTACGGTTATCAAATCATGAACAGATCCAGAAACACAAAAACCAAAAACATCAGCAATGAAGACAAACGAAACAAAAATTAAGACGTTTTTCAAACCATTGAATGTTGTGAAAAAAAAATTATGAAAAGTGGAATTATTAAAATCAACCATTGAATACAGAGAACCAATTACTGTAGGAGTTTTTATTCTTCAGTTTTTACACTTCAATTTTTTTCTTCAGTTTTGCGATGAAACAAGTTCGGAAGCTGGAAATGAATACAGACTTTTTGTATCTAGCATTATCAGAAGAGAAGTTAGACGATTGTATATTACATAGGAAATTTCATTGGACAAAATTGCGCCGAAATGACTGCAAATATGTTTTTATAGCCGATGCAAAGAAAAACATTTTACCGCATATATGCTGCGCTGTTCAATAAAAGAATGATAAACGAGAACCAGTACTACTCACAGAAGAAATTTGCTGCACTGAAATGTTGTGCCTAGGCAGCAAAACGTATTGCTGCTATAATAAAAAGACTCGCAATCTCAAATTTAAAAGCAAAAGATTCAACAAAGGAATTTTTCATGATTCTGGGGATAGATCAATGTCCAAATAGGCACGCTATAATGAATTTTTGATGCAGCTATATAGTTGAAGTCGACGAATTGGGGATTGAAAACCACCAGAATTTAGTCGTAACATATGCAACAAAATTACTTAGTTACTTTACCCGAAAAGGGAAGTTCTTAATGATGAAATCAATGCTAAACTATTGAATTTGAGATCTAACGTACGATTCATACGTAGATTTAAAGTACGTTTCATACGATTCAGTGAATTATAATTATATTGCAATTAAGTTCTTCTGAAAAACCTTTTTTTCTTTGAAGTTTCAGTCAGTTCCAACATAATTTCAGTTGGTTCGAAAAAAAAACATCTTAATGCATATGATCTTAAAAATTCTTGAAGAAGATCTTAAACATTGCTGTATTGGCAAATTCGGGCGCCGAATTTTTTTTTAAAAATGACTAACTCAATTTTACTATCTCAAACCTCGTACCTTTTTACATGGCAAGAGCTATTACTGGTTTGAATACATGGGAAACTCTTATCTCCTATCTTATTACATAGCCTACAGACCGGATGTCTATAACCTGTCTTAATACACGGGAGGCTGCAAGTACCCCCTAGCTCTCCTCACACATATACTAGTATCGTGTCTGTTGGGTTATTTTTAAGTGTGATAACTTGGCGTGGGTTTGGATACATTAAGGAAAAATGTTATGAATGTTTAAAACAAGTTCACGAATTAGAATTTCGGGTGAATTTTCGCATTTTTTTAAAAAGAAACTGCTCTTTATGAGTACAAAAACATGAAAAATACTAAAATACTGTACACGAAGACTGAAAACACAGTAACTCCATTTTAGAAATTAAAAAACATTCTAGCCTGTTCGTTGCACGTTTGCTATTACAAGTTCGTTATTCGAGAGTATAACTTGCAAAACACTTAAATTAGACAAGAATGTGATCTTCAACGTTTTGGATTTTTTAAAATTTAAGTTTTTGTATCTCGAAAACTACAAGGATTTGAGAAATGCGATTTGGAGGTAGTATTCGCAACCCCTGAGAGTACCCTGACCGCACCCAACTACAGGGTGAAAATTTCAAATTTCGACAAAAACGAATCGAAAAAAAGAATATAGGAAAACAATAGAAAAAAAGATCGAAAAAGAAGGATCGAAAAAAAGATAGAAAGATGCAAAAACAAGGATCGAAAAAAAGACAGAAAAAAAAACTAGAAAAAGGAAGAAAGAAACGATCGAAAAAAGTGTCGAAAAAGAAGGATCGGAAAAAGACAGAAAAAAGATAGAAAATCCAGATATAGAGAAAAGAAGATTGGAGACAACCGTTTGACAGTAGTACTATTTTAAACTGAATCGTCGAAACCAAATTGAAAGTTAACAAATTAGGAGACGGGTAGACAGATATAACCAATTAAATAAAACAGACAGACAGACAGACTTAATTTAGTCTCGAAAAAAAAATAACTGAAAAAATGATGACCTTGCGGAAAACTAATTAAGCATTGCAATACATGATATAGCTGAAACATGAAAAAATTCTTTCGTTAAACATGCAAAATTATTATGCTTAAACATGGGAGATAGCTGTCACTAAACATGGGAGATAGCTGTCACTAGCATTTAAATATAGTATAGATAGATATAGATAGATAGATAGATATAGATAGACAGATAGATATAGATAAAAAACGTTAACAAATAAAAACCCCGCAACCTAAATTGATGAAAAAAACGTACTTTAAAAACTTAGACAAACTATATCATCCGCTGAAACTGCAGCTTTAAAACTATTCAGTTTGCAACAACTTAGCAACCTTGCATTTTCATTAATTCTGCCGTGCCCAGCTTTTTGCATATTACTACATATACCTCTAAGTCAAAAGTCGAACATTAAATTACCTTGTAGTGTTTCGCCCTGCTGCACCGTGTGCTGGAAAAATGAGTCTGTGCATGCTGTATTCGTAAAGGACCCATAATTTCTGCCACTGCTTTTCACAAGTCGTTTTGGCTGCAAGGCGGATGACGATAACCCCGCATTATTGTAACCCAAATTACCCCCCAAGCGCCTCTCTCGCTGGTTCACTGACTCACTATGTGTCATAAACTGTGACTCATAACCACTTGTGCTAAGAGTGTAGTCTATATTGAGTGACCTCGTCACCTCTTGCTGAACTGCAGGTTTGAACAGAAGAGGTTGTTCCGACATGCTGTCTTGTTTTCCGATCGACTCAATCGAGAAGTTTCCAGCAACCATAATACGAAGAAACAGTTGCAATAAAGTGAACTAAACTTGACCTCACATAGTTTGCAGCTTCAGTGTGCTCGGCTGATCATTGTCCACTAGTCGAATGTCATACAAATTGCAGCATAACTAATCCTGAAATGTTTCATAGTACAGTATTGGTTGTCAAATAGTGAAAGTAAATGACATGCACTTACTATTCAAACCACCAGGCTGATCATCACAGGTTAAAAGAGATCAGTTCATGCTTAGCTGAAATGTCAAATGGATCTAATAAGAGAGAAAAAATATGTATATTTATCAAGCTTCAAATGCACAACCAGCAAAACAACTATAAAATCAATTCTTCATCATCACGTAACACGAATTAAGTACAAAATAAAAAAAATAACTGAAACTGAGCTGAACTACATAGCACAAAAAAAAACTCAAATAATTTGCACATTCAATATTAATACAAAATCATAATAATAGAATCTAATTAGTAAGGCAATATTTTAGCACGAAAAGTAGTGTGTTTTGTATTTGCAGTTAAGGCACTAGGAATATGTATTGCAAAGTGAGATAATTGTCTGCTGACTTTATAGGTTTTCTTCATCTTCGTTTAAGAACTCGAATTCTTCTAATCCCAACTTAGAGGTGACAAACTCCTTCATCGCTTCTATTTTAGCCTCCATCAGGACCAACTTCAGCTCCAGAGACCCGCTTTTCCTCCTCTCTTTTTCCAGATCTCCAGCCAGCTGCTCCTTTTCTTCTAGGGTCTCTTTCAAACACTCTCTGGTTTCCTCACAGACCCACTTCCAGTACTGTTCGGTCTGATGGTCATCTAAGTCGTCAGCAGTTAACAGTTTCTCAAGATCATCCATATCTAAACAATCAGCCAAAATAAATTTGAACACTATTTATTTAGTGATTGAAAATATCAACAACAGAAAACTTGATCAACAAGATTTTTCATTTCACTGGGAAAATTAACACTGAATGACTATGATTAAATGCAAGGGAAAAGACAAACAAAAATGAATAAAAATACCTTCAAATAGCTTTTTTGACAAAAAATGCTACAAGCCAAAAAAACCCTTGAACGAAATAACCTGCATCATTAAAAACTTGAGAATTTTTCGGAACGCCCGAAAGAAGTCGATTTTTCAAAAAGTCCATTCTGCGCGAACTAAGCCGACAAAAACAAGCAGACAGGCGTTAGTCTAAATTAGCCGAAAATTTACAGTTTGCAAAAAATAAGGTACTGACTGAAAACACACTCTGAGCCTTTGTCGTTCAAGCATGGGTGTTAACCTCTCAAACCTGGGTGCTATAGAAAAAAAAAGAAACAGAAATGTAACATTTTCAAGAGCGAATTCTACGAAGTTGTATACGAAGAAATAAAGTATAGCACCCGGTTGCAACACACTTGCTAATAGCAAGGTTAAAAACGTCCAAATTATTTCAAGAGTAGGCACGACTCAACCTTTCTGTAACACATCAATGGTTCGAAACGTCGCATTTGGCCACCTCAAACCAGGAACAATCGAATAAGGAACTTAAGAAAAACAGAAAAAATAAGACTTCAAAAATTTGCAATCAGATAAAATTAAAATTCCAAACTATACGATTATGGTGAGTGCACAAAGTCAAAAAAGAGGAGTTTCTCAACAGTTAACAGTACGGAAATGCAGAACTGCTGAACAAACTAAATATATCAAAATGAATAAAGCTAGTTGTGAAAAAAAAATGTGCCAGAACAAAAGAATTTGAAATTAGCATCGGAGGAAAATTACCAAGCGGTAAAAAGCGAAAATACCTGAGCAGAAGCCGTTTCAGGCAAAAAATCAGAAAAACATTTAGGCTAATAAAAAAGTTCGAGTCTCGCTTCTATTCAAAACATCCTCACACGCACACGAACAAATATAGACCGAAATAATTTAGGCAGAATTAAGTTTTCAAGCGAAAAAAAAAAGAATATACGAGGGCAAGGTTCGTAAAATTACAAACAGCAGAAGTAAATAAAAACACTAAGAGCAATTACTGTGTAAATTGCGCACATAAAAAAAAAACAATTTTACGGTGAGGCAACTAATCCGACACAAAATAAGCAGACAAATAAGCCGACAATTTTTTTGAACCGGAAAATTTTTCGTTTGAACACAAACAAGACCTGTCAGCTTCGCTTCCAGGACATTCGCCGTCCTAGGCATATTCGTTACCTTCATACCAAGTGATCCAGAGACGCAAAGAAATTTAAATTCATTATTACTAATCCTTAATTTACCATGTCTAATTTCAAAAAGTCTAGTACCCGGTTGCAAAACACTTTCTATCGCAAGTGTAACAAACTTATATTCAATACAAATCAAAGGATGCAGTGACTCTGTTCGACAAACTACTACACCTAAAAATTCTCTGTTCCGATTTGATTCCGCTCACTATTCGCAAGCGTACAAGTCAAAATTCAATTTTGAAACTAAAATCCAACCAGGTTTTTTGCACCATTTGTACTTTTATTACGGGAGAGTCTATTTTCCCTCCCATTCCGCAACTGAATTTCAATTAAGAAAAGCAGAATTCAAACCGCGAAAAATCAAATTAGAGCTTGAAAAACTACTAAGGACTTTTTGCCTGAAAAAAGCCACATGACTTAAATAAGTTTCTTGACTTCGTTCATAGGCACTTGAACAAAAAGCTCTAAAAGATCATGCTCAGATCTTAACTTATTTAGGATCCAGCAATTGTTGAGCATGCTTTTCACTTATAGTGACCACATTGCGTGATTTGATTCACTTACGTCAATTCGAATCAATTTCTCATTAATTAAAAAATGAAAATTGGAGCAACATTTCCTGAGTTTTTTCGCGTTTTTAAAAAGATAAAACTCATTTACAAAATCACTTAAAAACCAAATCGTTCCATGCAAAAAAAAAATCAATTCGTAATTCATCCAACCGTTTGTATTATTTTCTGGCAAAACATTCTTTTTGCAACTGTCACACACTAAATTCTCTCCTTCCACTTCAGGTGAAGTATTTGTAGCCTTCTCCACTAATTCTTTCCCTCTCGCAACTTTCTTCACAGTTTTGAGTGTAGTCTGAACTTGTTTTCCATTTCCGTTGATAGCATGCGAGGTTTCATTCGATACTTCTCGGAACATTTTCCTCGGCACTCCTGACGACAATGTTTCTTTTTTCTTCGGGATATAAACATGCGTATTTTCAGTATCCACCTCAATCGAGGATAGAACCTTTCTACTCATTTTAATCTACTTTCAGTTTGTTTTATCTATATCTGAAAAAGAGGAATTGAAGCAAAGAAAACTGAATACACAGTGGGAAGCGGATACAACACAAACATAAAGAAAAACATAAGAAGCCGTTTTGAAAAACTAGGTCTACCAAATTTTTTTTGAATATTCAATTAGCAACGGAATGAAACTTACAAAGAGGAAACAAAGCCGAAAAACTTTCATCATACAAAAAAAATTGAAAAAAGTTTCAAGTCAAACACGTGGCAAAAGTGGCACCAAATACAAAATGACAATATAATGATAATTTGGAGTATAACAAACAGGCATCCACACTAACTTTGCATATGAAAGCATAAAGCCTCCGGTACTCATAATAAACCGAACAAACTTTTCATTCAAGTTTTTTTATACAAATTTTGAAGAACCAAAATTTTTTATAAAAGTTCTTCGAAAAATTTAATATGAACTGAAACATCTCATCTGGGAAACTAAAAGCAATTGAGCAGTCGCATTTGGACGCAAGATTTGTAACTCCTGAGAATACTCTTACCGTACCCAACTACAACGTTGGGAAATTCTAATTTTGAGAAGCTTCACCTGAAGTTTTCTAAAAAAGGTATTTTTTTTTAAAACCAGTAAAATTTCACATCTCGAAAACTACTAAGATTTTATCAGTCTTACTTGATGGCAATATTCGCAATCTTTGAAAGTACTCTGACAGCACACATCTACAGGCCTGGGAATTTCACTTTACTGAATTATTTTGTAATGAGTTTTCTGAAAATTTCCATAAAATAACCACAAAAATCGTCATAACTCTTAAGCTAAAAAAAATTAAGTCATTCTTAATTGGAGGCTCAATTTCCAATCCCCAAAAATACTCTGACAGCCCCAAACTACAGGCTAGGAATTTCAAACTTCGAAAAAAAATTATTTAAATTTTCATGAAATTTTTTTTGAAAAAATCACAAAAAACGTCTTATCTGGAAAACTACAAGGTTTTGAGCAGTTATATTAGGAGGCCGAATTCGCTACTCCTGAGAGTACCCTGACTGACCCTCACCTCAGAGATGGTAATTTCAAGTTTTGTGAAATTTTTTATATCTAAGTTCTCTGAAAAAATTTGACAAAATCCTCAAAAACGTCATGTCGAAAGCTACAAAAATTCAGAGGCAACATTCCCAACACCCACATAGAGTGCCCTCAGAGATTCGAATAACAGGATTAAGAGAGTTTCAAAGTTTTGGAACTTTTTAACATGTTTTTTTGAAAACTTCGAAGAAAATAATAGAAAACGTAATATCTCAAAAACAACACGTATTTGAGCAGTCATATTTGGAGGCAAAATTGCAACTACAGAGATCAGCATATCAAATTTTGCGAATTTTTTTATATCTTAGTTTTCTGAAAAATTTTTAAAAAAATCCGAAAAAAGCACCATATCTCGAAAACTACAAGAAGTTAAGCAGCCATAATCAGAGGCAAGATTTGCAACCCCTGAGAGTACCCTCACAATATCCAACTACAGGGTGAGAATTTCAAAAATTGAGAAACTTTTTAAAATTAAATTTTCTAGAAATTTTTGAAAAATCTCGAAAAATGCCTATCTCGTAAATTCAAATGATTTGGTTATTCATATATGGAGGCCAGAATCTCAAAACCTGGGAAAACTCAGACAACATCCCACTATTGGGTTGCTAATTTCAACTTGATGAAATAAACACTGAATTTAAACTGGAAATTCGACAAAAAAACCTTAACCATTGCAATATACGATATTGCTTAAGCGTGAAAAAATTCTTTTTGTTGTTAAACATGCAAAAAGCTTTAAACATAGCGAGATAGAGAAGCCCGCATTTAAATGTATAATTATAGATAAAAGATGAAAATTAAAAAATTAGGAGACGGGTAGACAGTCATAATCAAAATAATTTTAAAAAAAGCAGGTATACAGACAATTTGGCATCGAAAAAAAATTACTGAAAAATTAACCTTGCGGAAAACGAATTGAAGAATTTTATTAAGCATTGCAATATATGATATAGCTCAACAATGAAAAAATTCTTTCGTTAAACATGCTAAATTTATATGTTTGAGCATGGGAGATAGCTGTCACTCGCATTTAAATATAGTATAGATAGATAGAATTATTAAAATTAACTAGCGTGTAACGCACCTCCGGTGCTTCGAATTTTTGAAAGCTCACAAAAAACCCATATATTGGAAACAAGATAAGCATCCTTTGAGTGTACTTTGATAGCACCCAAAAACAGGGTTGGTAATCTGAATTTTTTTTTGAAGTTTTTCGAAAAATTTTAAAATGACATAAAAAACAGTCACATTTCGGAAAGTAAAAGCGGTCGAGTAGTCGCATTTCGACGCAAGATTTGCATCTCCTGAGATTACTCTCACCGTACCCAACTTCAAATTTAACTTTTCTAAAAAAACTTTTTGAAAAAACCATAAAACGTCATATCTCGAAAACTAAAAATAACTCGAGGAGTCACATTTAGAGGCGCAACCCCTGAGAGTGCTCTGACAACCCCCAACCACAGGGTTAGGAATTCAAATTTTAAAAACATTCCAGAACAAAAACTAAGTACCAGGATTTGAGCAGTCATATTTGGAGGCAAAATTCAAACTCCAGGGAGTACCCAGACCGAGCCTCACTATAGAAATAAGAACTTCGATTTTTGTGAAATTTTGGATTTCTCTTTGAACAATTTCAAAAAGGCAACAAAGGTCATATCTTGAAAACTAAGAGCATTTCAGCAGTCGCAGTTGGAAGCAAGATTTGCACGTTAAAACTCCAGAGAGTACTCTCACAGTACACAAATACAAGATTGGGAAGTTTTTCAAATCCTAAGTTTTCTGAAAAATTAAAAAAAAAATCATAAAACACGTCATATCTCGTAAACTAAAAAGGATTTGGGCATTCATTATTGGAGGCAAAAACCGCAACTCCTGGGGAAGCCCAGAAAACATCCCACTATTCGGTGCTTACATTACACTTGGAAAAAAACACTGAATTCAAACTGGAAATCTAAAAAAAATTCTTAACCATTGCAATATATGATATAGCTTAAACATGAAAAACTTCCTTCGTTAAACGAAGAAAAAATAATACGTTGAAAAAGCTTAAACATGGCGAGATAGTGTGAGCCCGTATTTAAATATATAATGGATAGATTATGCATTTCAAAAAAATTGCGGGATCTATTGAGTTGGAAAATTTCTGAAATCGAATTTTTATTATTGTACTGTTGATTGAAAAAACAACTTTTCGGTTCAATCGATAAACGAAACAAGCATCAACTATGTTAACTTAATTCTAATCGAATGTAAAATCACATGCTATCAAAAAGCCGTTAAGATCCCAAAAGTGGTACCAATATTTGGGACTTAGATTGAAAGAAAAAAGAATAGTCGTAGTATAACACTACTCTCGCTTAAGCTGGCTAGTATACTAATAAAGCAAGTAAAATTTGTAAGAAAAATTGTTTAGGGGAAAAGTTTAGTTACTGATTACAAGATAATTGTTCTCGCAAAAGTGCCACAGAGGCGAAACGGAACTTGAGAAACAATTCAAGCAAAAAAAAACTTAAGAAATCGAAGTAAAAGACGTTGAAAAAACTAACTTTACAAAATTGTTGAATGTCTCGTTAAACAAGCTGGGGACCCAGCTAAAGCTTAAAGTGCCTGATTGATAATTTTTAAATTTGGTAAACTGATGCAGGCTGAAATAGTTAAATTCTAAATTTCAGAAGTTGGATTTTGCCAAACCCTTAGTTGTTTCTCTACTAACATAAGTTTGGATTTTTCCCGAGAACATATTTTTTACCAAAAAATCATGCGACGCCGCTTCTGCAGGAAAAATTCTCCTAACCAGTTCTTTCGATTGACCTCTTCATCTCAGATTTGATACAGTATTAAAAAAAACAATCAGAAGTAAAAAAAAAACGCGATTATCCGAAATCCAAAATTTCTTTCTGCAAAACGTATGTAGTGGCCGCTTTGGGCAGATAAGATTCCAAAAATCGGGTTTCTCGGATGAAAAAATCTAAGAATTGGCAGGGTAGTTTTCGAGAAAAACCAAAGTTTCCAAAAAACTGTCAGAGTTTCAAAACTTTGACATTTTGGAAGGCCATTATTTATTTCTAAAAAAATTGGGAGTGGTTGCGTGTGCAGTTAAGGTTTTTAAAAATCTGTTGTTAGATTACACGCTTGATATTAATATTACAGGATAGTTATCGAGGAAAGTTAAAAGTTTCCGATAAAACGGTCAACAAATCATAAATGTGACTTTTCTGAGAACCATGGCTTTTTGTTTAAGAAAACTCAGGCATAGCCGCTTATGCGCGAGATATTCACAAAACCTGTTGATTCGATTGAACCCAAAAACTCAACTTTCCGAGGGTAGTTTTCGAGAAAGGTAAAATAATTTCAAAACAGAAAAAAAAATCGTCTTTTCCGAGTGCACAACATTATGAGTTAAAAATTGAGAGCAATCGATTATGAAGCAGAAATTCACTCAGCATGTTATTTCGTATGAACTCAAAAATTAGATTTGCGAGGTTAATTTTCGGGAAAAAACAAACAGTTTCAGAAAACTAAAAAAAAACTTTTCCGAGGGCCATAACTCTGTGTAAAAATAGGCAGAGTCGATTATGCATGGGAGCTTTCCACAACCCGTTATTTAGGTTGAGTCTAAAATTACAAAATTGGGATGGTGGTTTGTGAAAAAAAAAACAAACCAAAAAAAATTTTGGCCAACTATTCCCCCACAGACTTTTTCGAAGGCTGTAGACAATGGGGTAAAATAAAAGACTACGCATGTATACAGGAACACAGGGGAGTAGGCGATCTTTCCTTAAGATATCCAATTTTGAAAATTGGCAGGATAGTTGGGTAGTTTTTTTTTGAGAGAAACTAAAATTTATGCAAACACTGAACACATTTATAACTTCTCAAAAAACCAAAAAAAACGTTGGCCAAAAATTCCCCCTCAGACTTTTTCGAAGGCTGTAGACAATGGGGTAGAAAAAGACTAGGCGTGCATGCAGGAACACAAGGGAGCAGGCGATCTTTCCTAAAGATACCCGTTTTTGAAAATCGGCAAGGTGTTTGGGTAGTTTTTTTGAGAAAAACTAAAATTTAAGCAAAAACTGAACACATTTTCCAAAGCGTCTCAGAAAAAAATTAAAAACCCAATTTCATACATTTTCAAAATGTCTGTTTTTATCATGCAGGAACTCTGGCTAAACATGCCAAGCAAAACAATTGAACTTTAACAAAGCAAAGTAAGCAAACTTTCGAAGTCTAAACTAATCCGACAATCTTTGAGTCGAAACAAATCAAGCCGAATTTTTTTTATAAACTTTAAAAACTCTCTAAAACTATAAAGAACAGCAATTGTAACCAACATGATAATTACTTACAGCGCAAGAAATAACACGATGTGGCACCTAAGCCGACAAAGCTTGAGCAGACACAAACAAACGGAAAAAATTTCAACTTCATACATACTAAAACATAGCTAATTGAAACGAAGATTGAAAAAGAGTCATGAACGCAAGTTAACAAAAATAACACACTGACTTTGCTGAAAAAATCTCAACTTTCGGTTTTCAAAGAAAAAAAATAGATGCCCTTTAAGCTCTTTGAAATTCAAGAACGATTTATGACCGGCGCTTTTTTGATAACACTAACCCAATTTGTGAAAACTGGATCAACACTTAAAGTTTTTATTAAACTGGAAATCTAAAAATTAAATTCCACTTTCGAAACTACTTTTCCACGTTCATATTTGGAGAGTGTTTTTTACGTCACTTTCAGCAGATGAATTTCAATTGATCTCAAAAAGTGCATATATACCTAAGTGCATTCATAAATGCATCAATATGTACTTGTTAGAGCATTTTAAGACTTTTTCCTGGAAAAAAAACAAAAAAAATCAGCAAGACCTAAGAGTCTTCACTACGTTCATTACTCTTAAAAGAACAAGGACATACCGGGACTCGAACTCCATACATTAAGTATGAAAAACAATCTGTTCGCAATAGTTCGTTCCTTTACTATGCAAAATTCCATTGCATTATGACATCGCTAAATAATTCTGTCAAACTTGAAATTCAAATGTCGGGAAAATGGAAAAAAGCCGAAGAAAACAGTAACTCTTGATTTTCCTTCCATTAAGTCTTCCAAATAAGATAATCTTACTCGAAACGACGCTTATTAATTTAACCTACACTTGTTTAAAATAAAGGTTCAACTATAAATTAACAACAACAAGAACTCAACTTAAAATTTGTAAACATTAACATATCAACAATTTACATATTTTACAAATTAACAGAAACAAAACAAATAAAGATAGATAACACAAAATCGCACACATTTCTAATCATTCTTCCTTCATTTCATTTCTCGGTCCGTGAATGACTTTGGACTGTTCCTTTGCCTCATTTGCTGAGCCAGTTTTCGCATGGTCAGAGCAAATCTGGTTTGCGGCTGTAACTGAGCAATAATCTATCACACTTGCTGTGGGAATCCTGCAACATGGCCCTTGGCACATGGGAATCGAAGGCATGAAAGGATGACCTTGTGCATAATGAGGATGCACGAAAGCTGGGTGCATCATTCCTATACCCCCATTGAAGCTCAACCCGTGATAACCAATCGGAACATCCAATGAGCTCTTTTGATCCACCGGAGCATCCTGGCATCTTCTTACCATTTTCGGTAAATGACTCGTGTTTGTATTTAGTTCTTGCTGAGATGGTTGTTGAATATAGGCCATGTGTTGATGCATCAATTGCGGAAACATATGATTCGGTACCATTGAGTGGTAAGGACTCAGATGGTTTCCATGATTCTGAATCGAAGGAACGCCTGTAGAATCCATATATTGACCAGCTCGGCCAACTTCTTTACCTTCCACTTCAGCGATGTTTTTCACATCATTTGAACAACTTGTATTCATGGATTTATTCTTTGACCTATCTTGAGGAATGATCGGACAAGACTTCTCTTTCGCTAAAGACACTGCAAGACTTGAGCTCATCACATCGGCGGCTGCCATCGAGTCTGAATGTTCAGAGGTTGCAGCGGAGTTTAGTTGCGCTAAAACCAGGCAGATGAAGCACAAACATTTGACCAAACCAATTACTTACAAACGTTTTCAACAAATCACTTGGATTTTATTTTTAACTTTTTCAAAGATATGTTATTTTTGGGCTAAATTTCTAAGTCAATTCTATAACCCTCAATGTTTAAGAAAGCAAACGCAAACGATGTCAGTAGCTACTTAATACATGATTTACCTTGTAATACTTTTTCCAGAAGAAATGTGTACTTGATTCCGCTAGCAGTTACTCGGCTACCCAGCTTGCCTGAACTAGCATACACAGGTTGATTACTCTTGTTCGGTTCCAGGGGGTACAACTTGCGTCCTGAAATGGGACTCAGTGCGTACCGTATTCTATTCATGTGCCTGCTTTTAGCCAGCGACATTTTTGTAATTTTCGGTTCGTTCTTGACAGGGTTTCTGAACTTCTGCTTCGAGAACCTGCGTGGGGGTGTTTTTGAGCTTCGCTTTTGCTTGCGCTCTGGTGTCACCTGACGTTTTCCGTGTTTATTGGTTGCACTTTTCGACCTGCCACTTGAGGATGATGAACAAGAAGATTTTCCTGAAGCACTTCTTGAACTATCGGAACTATCATCTTCAGATCCATTCAAATCAATGTAACTTGAAGTCACTTTCCTCTTGTACTTATCAATCGATTTCTGTCGTTTTCGACCTCTGAAACCAGAATCATTACCTGCTGAATTATCTAGTATCGCATTCATTTTTTTGTCATTATTCGGACCCTTCACAGTCGACATACTCATGTTGACTACCTGAAATTGAATCAAATTCGCTAAGATAGGCAACCCGTGATGTTGCCAATATGCAGCCATTTGCTCTCAGAATACATCCTAGTTTGTTCAACTAAACGTGCGATCAACAAGTCTAATTTCTAATCGAGCAAAGTAAACAGAGACAAGTTTAAAAATTCAACAGCACCAAATTCAATTTAAAACTCAAGCGGTTGCCATCATTACTAGCTGTTTTCTCTGCCTTTTCGTCAACTTCTTCAATTTCTTGGAATTTGTGATCGGTTGCACTACCATAGATTTCTGCTCGTTCTTTTTCTTCTGTTCGATTTTCTTCCTGCGTCGCTCCTTCCGAGCATCTTCTTCTTTCTGTGCTTCCTCTTTCAGCTCTTGCTCCATCAATTTAACTTGTTTCAGTTTCTCCCGCTCTTCCTTCTTTTTATCCCATGATGTATGGAAAGCCTTGTCTACTTTCAGACTGGAGAACTTGTTGAAATTATCTTTATTTTTCCAAGTTTGTTTGCCCATTGCTACCTGAAACTTTGAACAGCATGAAAATTTAATAAGAAATAACCACCACGCCATATTTCTGGAATCAATAGTTTCACTGCTACTTATGGCTGACCGCTCATTAATGCGGAACACTAGTGTCAAACTTTACGCATTATTTAACTGCAACTTCTAGTTGATAATTGGCGGACCATTCATTTGCCAAGTATGAGGAATTTAGCGCTTCATTGAACTATTTTGTTGCAGTTGCTCTCATTCAAAGGTTAAACTAAACCTACTTCATTTTTAAGGATCTTATTTCGAATTAACTACAAAAATTGCCACTCAAAGTTGAATTAACATCATAACTCGCAGATCCAACAATGAAATTGAGCAATCAGGAGTTTTCATTGCTGTCAATTCAGACATCGATTTCTGCGGCTAAACATTCCTCCTCAGTCGAGGTGTTTATTTGCTGGTGTCGATGACGTAAGTGAGGGCACACTTTCCACAGTAGTATCTGTCCTTGTGGTTGGCCATGAAGATACCAGCACCGCAGTTTTCCGACTCACACTCCTTCCTCAGTCGGGTGATTTTACCACTGTCGTCCACTTTGTAGTATTTAAGCACAGGAAGCTTGACCTACAACACAAAAAAGACTCGTTTCTAGGCTAACTTGACTTGAGCATTCATTTTGATGTTTGACTACCTATAATACCACTTCAAGTTCGATTTCCAAGATTCAAAAGCAGGAGCGGATATAGTATTTTTTCATACAGATTTATACAAAAATCGACAATTTTGTCAACTTTTCTGTAGATCGACCAGTTTGACTCTACCAGGTCTCCAAAAACTCTATAATTACCTTAAATCGCTAAACCTTTTGATAATAAAACTTTGATCAACATAGCCAAGAGACAGTTGGGAAAGAAAAATGAACGCAAGAAAACAAAAAAGACGTTTTTGCAAAATTTTCAACTTTCGAAATTCAAAATTAAAAAAATATATATGGCCTTAAAGCTCTTTCAATGTCATGAATATTTTATGATGGAACTTTTTTGATAAAATTAACTCAATTCCACAAAACTGGATCAATAGTTAAAGTTTTAATCCGCTGGGATACCTGAAACTTTATCCACTTGCGAAATTAGAAAACGATCACATTTTGTGACTTCTATACTTTTGATGTTCGATAGTGAAGTTCGCATTCCTTTTGACAAAGGATATTAACTTAAAAAAAGCACAATTCAAACCGCAAAAAAAAATCAAATTTGAGCGCGAACAAATTGAAGACTTTTCCTGAAAAAAAGCAAATCATCACGACTTATATAAGAGTTCACTACATCCATCGACTCTCTTTGGAAAATAGCTGCTTTTTTCAGAAGCTTTCAAAAAGAAAAGGCTGGCTAGCCCTTTAAAGTTACTATTATTCACTTCTTGACAAACCGGACAAAACGAACAGAACTGGGAACTTTCAACGCGTATGTCTCAAATTGCGTTGACGTTAGACAAAAAGCGATGTACACAAAAAATGGCTTAGACTTTTAACATAATTAATATACTTTTTTTTGCTAAGTTCCGGCATAAATGTTTACCTAAAAGAGGGTTCTTTTTGGCTCATTTGCTTCAGTCAAAAACTGCACCAAAAGTACAGGAGCAACTGATGAGAAAATTATATCAAACTTAACCTCTTGTGCGGCCCAACAAAGTTCAAGGTTTTAATCTCGCAAAGTTTGTAGAAAGGAATATGTTTTTGTTTGACAGTCAAAAAATGTCATTCCAACTTCATAAAATGTCAAATTGATCTAAAACGTTTTAAAACGTTTCTGCGCATTTTTCGGAGAACATACCCTGCTTAAATTTCGTTGGGCAACAGAAGAGGTTCCTCCAATATTTTCGGTGTACCATTTGCTCATCAGTTGATCCAATACTTTCGGCGTAATTTTTGATTGAAGAAAATGAATGAGTCAGAAAGGAACCTATTTTAGGTTAAATTTTCGGGTCCGAATTTTGCCAAAAAATGGACCATTAGTTCTGCTATAAAATCTAAGCTACTGTTGTTCTTATCAATTTTTGTCTAACGTGTCAACCCAAATTGAGAAAAACGCGTTCAAAATTTTCAATTCTGTTCGTTTAGTCCGGTTAATTCAAATCAGCACTGCACTTGCCAATGCCAATTTTGTCCAAAATATCTTAAGTTGAGTTGTCTAGAAAACAAATAGTTGAGGTGTCTGTCCAAGCTGACGCGGCACTGAGCGAAGAAGACATTTCAAAATGAAAAAACAAACTATTCAGCAAAATTGAATTCTAAGATTACTCAGCCTACTTTCGAATAACTAGTTTTTGAAAAAATCCATAATGTCTGGGCTCAATTCACCCTGTTCAAATTATATGTCAGTAAAAAAAAATATGTTGAATTGAATCCAAGTCAGAAAGCGGTCAAAAAAGTTTTGTTTTACCTTCTTAGTCTTCTTCTTGATCTTCTTGGGCGTAGTGTAGACCTTCTTCTTTCGTTTCTTACCACCACCAGACAGACCAAGAACAACGTGAATTGTTGATTCCTTCTCCACTCCCTCACTTAGTAGCTCATCTCCGTCTTCTAGTTGTTTGCCTCCAAAGATAAGTCTCAATTCTTCACTAGGGATCTCCTCCTTGTTCTCGATTTTAGCCTTGAGTACTTCAACGGTGTCTGTTGGTTCAACATCCAAGGTGATAGTTTTGCCCGTGAGGGTTTTCACAAAGATTTGCATTTTCCCTGAAAAAAAAAGAGAACGCTAACATGTACGCTCTAATAGTTTGTTTACCATCGAAAATAGGGGTAAAATTTCTTTATTTGAATTTTAAATTAAAGCAAAACATCTATTTCAGTTTTAAATTCTCTCACTATTAGATTAAATTTAAACGGAGCATCAACACTATCTGGTAGAAAATTAATCAAATTGTTAGTCGTTGTAATTGAAATAAACTCTCATGTGCTTAATTATCGATGGCTCCTGAGAAAAATCTGGTAGAAGTTTTAGAAAAATGAGCGTCAGTCATTGTAATTGCAACATACTGATGTGCCTAATTATGAGGGCCCCGAAATTGTCATTAAAGACAAGTTGGGATGGGATATTGGATTTAACTCAAAATTTAGATATCAAAAGAAGAAAGGTAGAAAAGTTAATAAATTTACTTAGACATTTTAATTTTCCAATTTGGAAATTTAATACTTCTCTTAAATGTAAGAGAAAAATTAACAATTCTCCAGTTTGAGAATTGGACTATTTGCTTTTTCTCTCTTTTTGAGATTTTAGCAAATTTCGCGAAATTTTAGAAGGTGTGCCTCACTATTCGCACCAATTTATTACGTTAGCAATACTTATGTACGCCGGACAAAGCGCTTGCTAGTAATATAGGGTCCTATCTTAGAAAGTAAATCTAAAATTCGCTGGAAATAACTTTTTTTAGAAAAGAAGTTAGTATGAATTTAGTGCAAGTTGCCTTTAGACTCGACATTTATTTTAAGGGTTGCATTCTGAGATATTTTGACTGAGAATGGTTGGTGCTTTTAGAGAGAGAGAGAGAGAGAGAGAGAGTTGTAAGAGCAAATTGTTGGAATGAATCTCAGTAGTTTTTAGCTTCAATTTATACTCAATTGGGAAATCTCCCAATCTGTCGTAGAAAAAAATTCGTAATCTCTCGTGAATGTTATTGGTGCATTCGTATTTTACTAGAAGAGTCGTTCGAATAATCGTATTTTACGAGAAGAATCGTTATTATTCGTATTTAACGAGAAAAGTAGTTTTAATTTCCAATGCTTAAAACGTTATACGAGTTATTCCAATTGAATTTCCGTTAATTTTGCAAGGGGATAAAAACATTTATTTTATGGTGGCGGCGGCGTCACGCTTTATGAGCACAATAAATTAGTCATTATGAAAATTCTCTTTAAATTTGGGAGCCTCTTGCTCAAGCGGTTATGTCAAATAGCTCGCCCGGAAAGACAGAAATTTAAATAGCAGTTGAGAACAAAAAAAAAACATAAAAAAGAAACAAAAGGCAGGAGTCAAGCCAAAAATGAACGAAATGCTGGAGAATTGCAACGAAGATCAGAAAAGAATGATAGTAGCATAAGAAAAAAGATTCGGCGCACTGCTCCCTGTTGAGAGGTTTTCAATGACCAAAGCTAATTTCAGAGACGACTACACCCCAGATACGGTCAAAACTTAAGCTTCTTCCAGTCAAAAAAGCAGCTTCAAAGGCTTCAGCACTCATTGTCATGTCCGAAAGGAAATTTTCCAATTGTGCGGCGTCACAATGAAATTCAAGATATTTGATGACGCAGGCACTTCACGCCATGTCGATCGAACCAGATCTAAAGGATGTTATCAGACCCCAGAGTCTTACTGTCAATTAGCTGTGTTTGTGTTAGAAGCCCTCTTGAAGTGTCCAGTGAGAGTTGCGAATAAGATGATATTGTTGCGGTTCATCTGCAATAACGTCGGTTAGTTCCCAAGGCTGATCTCTAGCCTGGTCCATCAGCTGTCAGATTAGACATCGGCGCAAGCGGAGTAAGAGGTGAGAGGTCCGAAAAACTCTCTTTGATGTTCGTGTTTTCAGTCAACTCTCTAAGACGAACAGTGACCAGATCCAAATCTATCGGCGCCACGAGTCTGAGAAAAGACAACAGTAAGCATCAAGAATTCTTGAAATTGAAGTTTTGAGTGCTGTCGACGTCCTGCGGACAGGCACCAGCAACACATGCTCTTAAAAACCGCTTATCTAGCATGCTGGCAGAAAAATTAGACACTGAGACACAACGACCTAGTTACGAAACAGGATAAGCAGGGCAAGCACTCACTCGTGCATCATGAGATTGAGAGGAGCTCGATCAAACAACAAACTACCTGTTAGAGCATGTTTGATGTTCATGTTTTCAGTCAACTCTCTAAGAAGAACAGTGACCAGATCCAAATGTACCGGCGCTACGAGTGTGAGAAGACAACAGCATCAAGAATTTTTGAAATTGAAGTAGCAGAGTGCTGTCGATATCCAGTGTACAGGCACCAGCACACATTCTCTTATCTAGCATGCTGCAGAAAGACTAGACATGCTAAGACACAACCACCTTTACAAAACAGGATAATTAGCGCTACCACTCACTAGTGCATTATGAGATTGAGAGGAGCTCGATCAAACAAATCACCCGTTAGAGCATGTTTGATATTCGTGTTTGATTTTCACCGGCGCCACGAGTGTGAGAAGACAACAAAACGCATCAAGAGTTCTTGAAATTGAAGTAGGGAGTGCTGTCGACATCGAGTGGACATGCACCTACACACATTCTCTAGAGAGGCGCTTATCTAGCATGCTGGCAGAAAAACTAGACATGCTGAAACACAGCAACCTAGTTACAAAAACAGGATAATTTGGGCAACCACTCACTCGTGCGTTATGAGATTGAGAGGCGCTCGATCAAACGACAAATCACCCGTTAGAGCATATTCGATATTCGTGTTTTCAGTCTACTCTCTAAGAAGAACAGTGACCAAATCCAAACCTGCGCCACGAGTCTGAGAGAAGACAAAGTAAGCATCAAGAATTCATGAAACTGAAGTAGTGAGTGCTGTCAACATCCAGTGTACAGGCACCTGCACACATGCTCTTATCTAGCATGCTGGTAGAAAGACTAGGCATGCTAAGACACAACCACCTAGTTACAAATCAGGAAAATTAGGGAAACCACTCACTCGTGCATTATGAGATTGAGAGAAGCTCGATCAAACGACAAATCACCCATTAGAGCATGTTTGACATTCGTGTTTTCAATCTACTCTATAAGACAAACAGTGACCAGATCCAAATGTACCAGCACCACGAGTGTGAGAATACAACAAAACGCATCAAGAATTCATGAAACTGAAGTAGTGAGTGCTGTCGACATCCAGTGGACATGCACCTGCACACATGCTCTAGAGAGGCGCTTATCTAGCATGCTGGCAGAAAAACTAGACATGCCGAAACACAACAACCTAGTTACATAAGAGGATAAGTAGGGCAACCATTCACTCGTGCATCATAAGATTGAGAGGAGCTCGATCAAACAACAAACCACCCGTTAGAGCTTGTTTGATATTCGTGTTTTCAGTCTTTTCTCTAAGACGAAAAGTGACCAGATCCAAATCTACCGGCGCCATGAGTCTGAGAAAAGACAACAAAACGCATCAAGAATTCTTGAAATTGATGTAGTGAGTGCTGTCGACATCCTGTGTACAGGCACCTGCACAAATGCTCTTATCTAGCATGCTGGCAGAAATACTAGACATGCTAAGACAGAACCACCAAGTTACAAAACAGGATAACTAGGGCAAACACTCACTCGTGCATTATGAGATTGAGAGGCGCTCGATCAAACGACAAATCACCCGTTAGAGCATGTTCGATATTCGTGTTTTCAGTCTACTCTGTAAGAAGAACAGTGACCAAATCCAAACCTGCGCCAAGAACCTGAGAGAAGACAAACGTAAGCATCAAGACTTCATGAAATTGAAGTAGTGAGTGCTGTCGACATCCAGTGGACACGCACCTGCACACATGCTCTAGAGAGGCGCTTATCTAGCATGCTGGCAGAAAAACTAGACATGCTGAAACACAACAACACAGTTACATAAGAGGATAAGTAGGGCAACCATTACCTCGTGCATCATAAGACTGAGAGGAGCTCGATCAAACAACAAACCACCCGTTAGAGCTTGTTTGATATTCGTGTTTTCAGTCTATTCTCTAAGACGAAAAGTGACCAGATCCAAATCTACCGGCGCCACGAGTCTGAGAAAAGACAACAAAACGCATCAAGAATTCTTGAAATTGATGTAGTGAGTGCTGTCGACATCCTGTGTACAGGCACCTGCACACATGCTCTTATCTAGCATGATGGCAGAAATACTAGACATGCTAAGACACAACCACCAAGTTATAAAACAGGATAACTAGGGCAACCGCTTACTCGTGCATTATGAGATTGAGAGGAGCTCGATCAAACGACAAATCACCCGTTAGAGCATGTTCGATATTCGTGTTTTCAGTCTGCTCTCTAAGACGGACAGTGGCCAGATCCAAATCTACCGGCGCCACGAGTGTGAGAAAAGACAACAAAACGCATCAAGAATTCTTGAAATTGATGTAGTGAGTGCTGTCGACATCCTGTGTACAGGCACCTGCACAAATGCTCTTATCTAGCATGCTGGCAGAAATACTAGACATGCTAAGACAGAACCACCAAGTTAAAAAACAGGATAATTAGGGCAACCACTCACTCGTGCATTATGAGATTGAGAGGCGCTCGAACAAACGACAAATCGCCCGTTAGAGCATGTTTGATATACGTGTTTTTATTCTACTCTATAAGACGAACAGTGACCAGATCCAAATGTACCGGCGCCACGAGTGTGAGAAGACAACAAAACGCATCAAGAATTCTTGAAATTGAAGTAGTGAGTGCTGTCGACATCCAGTGGACAAGCACCTGCACACATGCTCTAGAGAAGCGCTTATCTAGCATGCTGGCAAAAAAAAACTAGACATGCTAAAACACAAAACTTAGTTACAAAAGAGGATAAGTAGGGCAACCATTTACTCGTGCATCATGAGATTGAGAGGAGCTCGATCAAACAACAAATCACCCGTTAGAGCTTGTTTGATATTCGTGTTTTTCAGTCTATTCTCAAAGACGAACAGTGACCAGATCCAAATCTACCGGCGCCACGAGTCTGAGAAAAGACAACAAAGCACATCAAGAATTCTTGAAATTGATGTAGTGAGTGCTGTCGACATCCTGCGTACAGGCACCTGCACACATGCTCTTATCTAGCATGCTGGCAGAAATACTAGACATGCTAAGACAGAACCACCTAGGTACAAAAACAGGATAATTAGGGCAACCACTCACTCGTGCATTATGAGATTGAGAGGCGCTCGATCAAACGAGAAATCACCCGTTAGAGTATGTTCGATATTCGTGTTTTCAGTCTACTCTGTAAGAAGAACAGTGACCAAATCCAAACCTGCGCCAAGAACCTGAGAGAAGACAAACGTAAGCATCAAGACTTCATGAAATTGAAGTAGTGAGTGCTGTCGACATCCAGTGGACACGCACCTGCACACATGCTCTAGAGAGGCGCTTATCTAGCATGCTGGCAGAAAAACTAGACATGCTGAAACACAACAACCTAGTTACATATGAGGATAAGTAGGGCAACCATTTACTCGTGCATCATGAGATTGAGAGGAGCTCGATCAAACAACAAATCATCCGTTAGAGCTTGTTTGATATTCGTGTTCTTCAATCTATTCTCAAAGACGAACAGTGACCAGATCCAAATCTACCGGCGCCACGAGTCTGAAAAAAGACAACAAAACACATCAAGAATTATTGAAATTGATGTAGTGAGTGCTGTCGACATCCTGTGTACAGGCACCTGCACACATGCTCTTATCTAGCATGATGGCAGAAATACTAGACATGCTATGACACAACCACCAAGTTACAAAACAGGATAACTAGGGCAACCGCTTACTCGTGCATTATGAGATTGAGAGGAGCTCGATCAAACGACAAATCACCCGTTAGAGCATGTTCGATATTCGTGTTCTCAGTCTTCTCTCTAAGACGGACAGTGACCAGATCCAAATCTACCGGCGCCACGAGTGTGAGAAAAGACAACAAAACACATCAAGAATTCTTGAAATTGAAGTAGTGAGTGCTGTCAACATCCAGTGGACAGGCACCTGCACACATGTTCTAGAGAAGCGGTTATCTAGCATGCTGACAGAAAAACGAGACATGCTAAGACACAACCACCTAGATACAAAACAGGATAAGTAGGGCAACCATTCACTCGTGCATCATGAGATTGAGAGGAGCTCGATCAAACAACAAAACACCCTTTGGAGCATGAGATCCTATGCCATTGAACTCACTCACGCACAGACCCGCAACAAACATCATCTAAGAAAATGAACACTTACATCAAAATATCGACATTGAACTGCATAGCACACTTTTTCGAACTCTAGTCATTACACATCTTGCTTCGATTTAATGTTGTTTGCCTCCAAATATGTGTAGGATTTTTTTTAACAGAAGCTTCTCCTAAGTCCATTTTTAATTGACCTTTTTTCAAATATATTTTTATAATAAAAACTTTAATATCATTTTTATAGGGGACCTGGTCAATTTTTAGAACCTTCCTATCATAGTTACATCTAGTGGATTTAATATTTACCCATTCTCGGTAATAAAGCACCTGAAAGTAGCATCGATGATAATTTATAAATGATAACTTATGTCACAGAGCACATTATGGCAAGATTCGCTGATTAAATTTTTTTTCAGCGAAAAGCTACTGGATTAATATTTACTTCTTCTTGTTAAATGAAATGAAAAGACTAAGCAGCAGAGTGATTTATATTTACAAAATTAAGTGATAGAACTTTTCACAGCATGCCTTGAAAAAATGATGACTGCATTTTGATCCCAATACTAATGCAACAATTATTTGCGGCTAGCTTTTTTGCTTTTATCGGGTATGGGCGGGAGAGTGCGCGCCGATGCACTGAGAACTTGAGACAACTCAGAATTGTAGTTGTCACTTCGAATATGATTTATGACATGATGCTGTCCCAGTAAAAACTGATCTTTCAAAGACCTGCACCATGGGTTCTCTTTTCCCCGCAAAATTGACTGATTCACGTCATCAAAATGCAACTCTCCGAACCCTACAGGCAAGTACTCCAATCTATTGCCCTCAATGAAGAATTCTTTCAGCTTCTTCAGATTTGAAACAGCATTCGGGAGCTCGATAAGATCATTATTTCGGAACGACAAAGTTTCCAAATTTGACAATCTGCAAATGCTTTCAGGTATCCGCTGAAAATCGTTATCAGCAAAATACAGCGCTCTCAGCGTAGCAGTCAACATTTCGAAGTTTCTCGGCAGAGATTGCTCTCTCAGGTTATTGTATGAGAGGTCTAAGACTTCTAATGCTGGAAACGACCCGAAGCCCTTGGGAAGTGTGTCGATTCTATTGCATCCAAGATAGAGGTGTTTAAGTTTGGGTATAGTGCACAAGTTAGCAGGCAAGGCCACAATCTTATTGTTTGTGAAGTTCAGGTACTCCAAATTTTCCAGGGTACAAAATGACGCCGGTATTTCGGGAATTTTATTGTGTGCACAGTTGATTTTGGTTAAGCTGAGGCGCATGGTATGAAATTCTGGAGTATTCGGTATATCCACCATATTGTGAACATCCATGTCAATAATCATCAGCTGCTTCGATTCCCCCTTTCGTATCTTGTCCAACTGTTCTTTCATAACATTTTTGACAGACGACATCTTGTACAGTACCTTAAAACGCAGATCCTAAATTAGTTTTTTTTTAAAATTAAAATGGGCCCTTCCGTCATGCGACGGTACGTGCACAGGTTGGATAGGGCTCTACCAACGCTATATAGATAAAAACCATAACGCTATAAACGTTGAAGTCAAACTAGAAAGGGCGAGAGGCGCAGTACAGAGGGGTGTAGATGAGAAGTTTTGGCCTTCGGTAATTAAATATTTAAGTCTTAGGGGACAAAGACAAACAGCAACAGTCAAAGAGACCCATCAGAAGAAGCTAATGAAACTATCAGAAAGGCAAGACCGACCTCTATGGAAGCAAGGTGAGGGTTCGGTAAGAACTCTTGATGATGTTGAATTACCAAATTGGGTACAAGTGTTGGCATTAGGGCCAAAGCATCCCGTCAGGGATAAATTTAATGAGACACACTTTTTCGCCGACATTGACATCTTTCTATCGGATCTCAAAAATCGTAAAGTCCCCGGGGAGGCCCTTTGTGAGATCGAAGCTGTGGCAAAAGCCTATGCTAAGAGGGTGAAACAAACACCATCTGACAAAGGCGTTGAGAAGGCCCGAAAGTATCTGAAGAGTAATGGATTAGCTGCGGTACCGTATGACAAAGGCGTGGGTTTTTGTGTAATGAGAAAGGACACCTACGAGAACAAGTTGTCGGATACATTAGATTCAAATCAGTTCAGCAAAAGTAAAGGAACAGGTGATGCGATTGTTTTGAAGATAGAAAGAGACATCAATAGGGAGTTGTTGGCTATGAGGAAAAAAGATGAAATAAGTGAGAGTCTCTACACAAGGATCAGGTCTACTGGGGGGCAGCCCGCCAGGCTTCATGGGCTGGCGAAAGTGCATAAAGTGAATACCCCATTAAGACCGGTCCTCTCCTTGCCTGGTAGCTCTTATAATAACTTGAACAAGGTTCTTGCAAAATTTTGCGAGAAAATTGAGGGCGCAAACATCGAAACCAACTCACTTGATGCGAGAGAAATCTTAGAGAGCACTAATCTTGAGCCCAATGAAAACTTGATATCTCAAATGTTCCACTGAAAGAAGCGATAGACATAGCTCTGAAAAAACTGTATGAGCAAGATGAACCAACATCAATTGCTAGGAAAACCATAAAGAGACTGTTGAACATGACAGTTAGTCAAGTCCATTTCAAGTGCAATTAAACATGGTACGTTCAGAAACATGGTTTGGCAATGGGGGCATCTCTTGCCGTTATTTTAGCAAATCTTTGGCTGAAGCAGTACGAAACTGCACTATCAAGGGATTTTCCCGAAATGTTTTTGCCCGAGAAAAATCTTCAAGGAATATGCACCGAGTGCAATAAGAAAATCACGTACAGGTCAAAAGGTGCAGAATGTGAATGCTGTTTGAACTGGTATCACGTAAAATGCGGTGATATATCAGATGATGAGTATCGAAATATACGTGAAACCGTCTAGTACTGCAGAAAATGCATCGCAATAAGGGAGAAAAATAAGTCAGGGCAACAATCTAAATTGTTTCTCCGTTACGTTGATGATATAGTGAGAACAGTGAAGGGTGATCCTGAAAAAGTGCTACGGGCTGCAAACTTACTACATCCAAATTTACAGTTCACAATAGAGACACCAAACACAAAAGGAACTTTGGCATTTTTGGAATTACAAATTAGTATTGACAAAAGCAGGAAACTTAGCTGTGGGTGTTATCAAAAAACAACAGATACAGGTACCATACTCAATTTTAGAAGCTGCGCCCCCCTTCAGTACAAGAGAAGTGTGATTGAAGGAACTGTTCACCGGGTTTTCCGCAGTACGGCAACATGGGAAGAATATGATAAAACCATGAAAATCAACCGTGAGCAGTGGTTGGATAACCAATATCCGGAAAGTTGGTCGTCGCGGGTTGCATCCCATGCCCTTGAAAAGATCATCAGCGAGGGCAAAAACAAAAAGAACATGGCTGACAAAAGAAGCCCTGTGATTATAGCAGTGATCCACCACCCATCTTGATGGTTCAATATAGGGGGAATCACAGTCAGACATTAGCAAAAAAAGTGCGCGATATCACCAATGCGCTGATAATATTCACGACGAGGAAATTGAAAACTTGTATGCTCTCTCTAAAATCCTCCTTTTCCAGTGAACTGAAATCAAAAGTGGTGTACAGACTTGAATGTTGTGGATGCAAATCCATCTATGTTGGCCAGACGGTGCGACATGTCACCACAAGGATTGAGGAACACCGAAAAGAGGATACCCCAGCTGGAGAACATATAAGGCAGTGTGGTAGTGAGTGTGGTAAGTCTGATTTTAATTGGAAAATAATCGACCAGGCGCCCAGCAGCATCAAATTACTTACATTAGAGGCGCTGCACATTAGGAAAGAGAGACCGGCAATTAACACGCGCGACGAGTTTAGAAGTAGGGAGCTGACACTAAGGCTATAGTTCGAGAATCGAAAAATTCTGGCTAAAACAACAAAATTTTTGTTCTTATGATTCGTTCCGTTTCTCGCTTAGTTTCTCTGCTAGTTTCTGGATGGTTTTTGTAGAGCTTGGTGCTGCTCCTCCGGTACACGCAAAAATTAGTGGAGCAACGCTGCTGTGTTACACATCCAGAATTCTTTGTTGGTATTTTAATCTTTTCACACTCTCATGATATTTGTAGGCGTCAGATATAGTTTTGGTGCAGGATTTAGCATGGGGGTTGAAAATTTTTACATCGAAAAAGGTTTGGCTGAGTCGGCCTCATTTGCCTTGATGTCAAGTCGAGCGTCATCTTCAGTGGTGGCTGTTATGTTGTGAAAGCTTTCACCTTCCAACGAACGAAGTTTCGGCGCTATTTCAACATCATGGCATACTTCGTCTTGGAATGTCGCAAAGGCATCGCGAATTTCATTATGTCTTAGGTGAGTGTATCCACCATTGCGACAGTGTAGGAAGTGGGTCAGTGTGAACGGTGGTCCACATGGGCTTGTATGTGGGTTGTTTGGTGGTTCCCATCCATATCTCGGATGTAATCCATCTTTAAACTCTGATTTGATGAGGTAAAAATTGTATCTTTTTAAAGGTAGCACGCTTAGCCAATTCGATGCTCCTTTCTGTAACGCTAGATTTTTTGTCATTTTTTTTTCTGATGAGCAATTTTCCATAATTTTAGCTTTTTTTGAGAGTGTGATGTTCTGTCTCTAAGTTTTGATGTTTCTATTTGTCAGAGTTTGTTCCGTTTCAGCTATTTCTGGTCTACTGTTTTCTAACGGATCACAAAAGGCTGAGACCACTCATAATTTCTGGAAAAGTCTGTGTTACTGAGGAGGTCTAATCCTCCCATTCTTAATGGTAGTACAGAAAGGTTGCGATCTTCATTGGTTATATGTTTTTTACTAGTTATTCTAGGAAGTAGCTGCTGTCTTACATTTTTCTCAATTTCATCCATTTTCTTGAAAGCTTCCGAAGTTGTTCTGGTTAGAAAGCTTAATTTATTATGAACTCCCTTTGTGTAGCAGGAGTAGGCATTTTGTGGCGATGTTTTGGCTATTTTGTAAAGCACTTCAGTTAGGGTAGCTGTCACTTCAATTTGCTTTCCATGTATTTATCGCATTCTGATGGTGTTCCTGTAATCGATCCAAGGACTCTAAATTAGTCTACCATTGTAATATTTGTAACTTCAAATAGTTTTATGTCGCTGTCATGATGGTCTTCTTTTTCTATGAGTTGACACTTGTAAGACTTCACATTGTATCCGAAAATTTTTCCGTGCTCATCCAGGCTGTCCAGTATTGCGCGGAGACTCTTAAGATAACCTGCAGCGCTTCCATCATCTACGTACCATTTTTGGATGACATTTGATTCTTGCAGGAACTCAATTAGTAGGATAATCCCAATTCCGTGCATAGCCATTGCGAAGGGATCACATTTCGTTGTGCCTTCGGTAGATGTCAAAACCGTGTTATTGACATATAGATTTGAGGGATGTTTATATGAGTTGGCCAGCGCATGATGTAGTGCCGGACAAAGGATTTCTACATTTTTAGAGTTCTCTACTGAGCGAGGTGAAGGCATTTTCTGCATCAATAATTAGTATGGCATCCTTTTCCGGTTTGTCAATTAAAATATACCCTCCTCGATTATAGCACAGATAGAATTGTCTATGTTGGATGTAGTTTTGCTTCCCCTAAGACAGAGGATTGCACTCCTCAGAAGTGCAAAACTTATTTTTGTACTTATGATTCGTTCCGTTTCTCGCTTAGTTTCTCTGCTAGTTTCTGGATGGTTTTTGTAGAGCCTGGTGCTGCTCCTCCGGTACACGCAAAAATTAGTGGAGCAAAGCTGCTGTGTTACACATCCAGAATTCTTTGTTGGTATTTTAATCTTTTGACACTCTCATGATATTTGTAGGCGTCAGATATAGTTTTGGTGCAGGATTTAGCATGGGGGTTGAAAATTTTTACATCGAAAAAGGTTTGGCTGTTAGAATTTGGTGTTTCTTCTACTAATGACAACAGCTGCTGGTTCATTAATTCTATGAATTGGAAATCGGGTTTGTTCTTGCTTGGAACTATGAAGCGAGGTTTCCAGTTAACGACATTTTTAAAAATTGGTTACTTTGAATTCAAGATCATGTTCGATAAGTTTCGAGGCGTCAAAGGGGACTATAGTGATTGCTGGGGACTAGGGATTAGATTGAGTTGCGTTGGACAGTATGTTTGTTTCAGGTGTTGCTGGTGATGTTTCTTTTTGAGTTGTGATGGGGGCTGTGCTTGTTGGTCTGTTGGTGGAGTTGGACTCTTTTGCAAAGTTCTGGGGGGTGCATTGTATGAAGGAGAACCCATCGTAATAAAAATTGCTGCTCTGTAGCCCGCTACATGAGACATGGATGTAAGCTTCGCAAATGACACAGAATATGCCCTCTTTTCGGAGGTGGCGTTTGCTAGTAAAGCAGTGCGCTTGATCGGCCATAATTTGGCAGCAAGGAGGGTTAGTTTATGGTGAAGATATACAAGTTAGCTGAGCGAGCAATAAACTGAATTTTTTTTTACCATAAATAGAGAAACGAATACCATCTTTACAAAACATATTAGCACTAAAATTAACGTTTAGATTGGGGGAAATCATTCGCATTCTTAAGTGGTAAAATGTATCAATAAGGCAAAACAAAGAGTTATTTAGAGCAGCAAGTTTTCTGTTTATGAAGTTAATTTAATACTGTTAAAGAAGATCTTAAATTAGTACTTTTGATGGATAAGAAACCAAGACTTTCATTGACAAATAGAATTTTTCTCAGAAATGAAATTTCAGGCCAGGTTTCAGTGAAATCAGGTTCAGAAGAATATGGTCCAACTACTCATATCACCAGTTTCAATTAAAAAAAAGCCAATTAAAATGGGCCCTTTCGTCATGCGATGGTCCGTTCACAAGTTGATGATGATGATGATCAAAGAATTAATTCCCTTAAATAAATTAAGGCAAAAATAAAAACAAAAATATAAAGTCAAGATTGACAGTTTGAACAACTGCACTTCAAGAACCATGAATAAGAGTTCAGTTGATCAAAAGTTGACACGGTTCTCTCCTAACGAAGTTCCTTGACTCTTCTCTTGAAAGACTCGAGGGTAGCGAAAATGTATACACCAAGACGGATCAATTCATTGACAAATTCTCAAGGCGATGCAAGAAGAGGTTATCGGCTGCCACTTCTTTGCTGTTGAAATGTGCAGAGGATGGTGGACTTCCGACTAGCGGTCACCTTAAAAAAATACAAAGAAAACGGCAGCTCTGTAAGACCATGTAACATTTTATTGAACAGTAACACATTGTTGAAAGTAAGATAGTAACAGATAGGCAGAGTTTTCGTGAGAAATAACTGGTCTTTACAGGGCATTGAACCAATGACCCATGTAACGAAGGAAACCAAACAGGGGATGCATAAAAATTGATACTCTTGATACGCATGTTAGCAAACATGAGCTCGGTGGATTGAGAGACAGTGAAAGGAAAATTGCGTTTGATAAATTGACGTGACTTTTACATGATAACAGCTTATTATTGATATGTGTCATCCAGCTTAAG
Organism: Symsagittifera roscoffensis; assembly: GCF_963678635.1. Classification (NCBI taxonomy): domain Eukaryota; kingdom Metazoa; phylum Xenacoelomorpha; order Acoela; family Convolutidae; genus Symsagittifera; species Symsagittifera roscoffensis. The sequence goes on from NC_087062.1 coordinate 54,052,212, forward strand.
TCATCAGAGACAAGTAAACCCAGGTTGTTTTTTTTACTACAATTGAGGCAGTTTTGTCCTTCCTGGTCGCTGACCATCACATGACGCGGAAAATAGCCTTTGAAAACAATGAGACTGCACTTATCTTGGTTGAATGCTAAATCAATTGCAGCACACCAAAATGTAAAAGAAACAATATCAAGCTGTAGAGAAAAAATATCAGTAGAAAACAACTGTGAATCGTCAGTAAACAAAAAACAGCTGGAAAATTCTATACACTCTGGCAGACATTGATAAAAAGAAGAAAAAGAAGCGGCCCCAAGATGCTGCCTTGAGGAACGCCACTAGTTACAGGACGTGGATTGGAAATAAGCGCGTTTATAAGAATACACTAGGATCGGTTGCAGAGATAGGACGGAAAAAAGTAACAAGAAATCATGATCGAAACCATACAATGATAGCTTGTTGAGAATGATATCATGACGAACAGAATCAAAGGCTTTACTAAAAACAAAATAAACAGCAGCAGATGGAACGTTGAAATCACTAGCGTGGTAAACTTTGTCCAGAAACGATAAAAACTGTGTTACATTTGATCGTTGTTTTCTGAAACCATGCTGAGAGTTTGACAAATGTTTTCGAGACTCTGGATATATATGATTGGAGAGAACTTTCTGAAAATATATACCAGGGGTTGTAAGATACAGATAGGTTTATAGTTTGTAATCTCATTAGGAGACCCAGACTTCAGAATTGAAGGAACAAAAGCACAATTGAAGGCAGCAGGTCAGACGCAAGTGTTGATAGAAATATAAAAGAGAAAACTAGCAAGAGGGAAAAGTAACGACTTGCAACATTTATAAACAAAAGCAGGAATACAGTCAACAGAACAGGTGTTCTTAACGGATTGTAATAATGAACTGACAACCGACGGAGACACGTCAACCTCCGATAACTTGATATCAGAATCAGAAGAAACAGTCGGTACAGTATAGTCAGACGTAGGCTTCCGGAAAACAGAAGCAAAATATTCGTTGAAAAGTTCACTGATAGACTCGTCACAGATAGCTTGCTTACTGCCCCGATGAAGTTTGTTGGGATCGATTGCCGACTTCTTAAACTCTTTCAAGGATCCCGAACAATTGGAGGTCCCCAAGAACTTGGAACCAGATCTTCCGTTTACGATACAGACTCGACAGAACGACGGGACAAGACCCAAAAAGAAATATAACCCTTACGGTGACGACTTCGTAGTAGACAGGATAGATCTGAAAAAGACAGTGGAAGAAGTGGTAGGTCTAGAAGGAAAAACAGTGTCACAAGACATCGACATAATAGTTGATCACGACCAGGAATGGATCGAGGACCGGTCGAAACCCGAAGTAGAATTCGACGACGAGCAACAGGAGTCCTACGAACAAGAGTTTAAGAAGTCCCCAATCAATCCCAACAAACTTCATCGGGGCAGTAAGCAAGCTATCTGTGACCTGTCTATCAGTGAATTTTTCAACGAATATTTGGCTTCTGTTTTCCGGAAGCCTGCGTCTGACTATACTGTACCGACTGTTTCTTCTGATTCTGATATCAAGTTATCGGAACTTGATGTGTCAAGAAGGAGAGGATGGAGAAAATTTCAGAAAAAAACTCTTCATCCAAAACAACTGAGTTAGTGAAATCACTCTATAACCGAGTCATATAAGACAGATTTGAAAAATATTTCCGAGTGCTGAGTTTATTGACTAAATGAATAGAATGAGAGTCATAGTAAAAAGGAAAATCAAGTCTTCTTTTACTCTTTTTAGGGCATGAATAATCAAGTGCGGCTTTAATAGAAACATCAAAAGTGGAGAGGAAATCACTCTGAGAACTTGAATACAACTTGGTGTAAAGAAATTCTAACACACAACTAAAACGTTCCGTGTTGAAACGCTTCTTTGAATACATTTGCTTTGAGACATCAAGTGTAAAACAATCATCATCAGAGACATGCAAAAAAGCAAAATTTGGAAAATGATCAGGGTAGGTTTTCTCTGAACGATAGACAACAAATCTCTGTGGATCATTCGACCAGAAAAGATCTAGAGTAATAGCGGGAAAAAAATAGTCGGAAAGTTCACTAATTGAAACAGATTGAGATCTTCAAGTGCACTCAAAACGTTTAACGAATATTCAGAAGATGCATAGTATGAGCTCCAATAGACGTCAGCTAAATTGATGTCTCCCAGAACAGCAAACACAGTTTGGTCTGACGGGTAGCGACCGATGTCTTTGAGCACCTCATCACAAGGGTTTATAAGTGTAGATGACTCAACGCGATAGTCAGAACTGAGAGGGGGATTATTGACAACCATCAAACCAAAAAACGTTTGATTGACTTTGATGACAATTGAACAACTGAAGTAAAAAAAACTGTAGGAATGAAGGAGATTGAAAGAATAACCTTTCCGGCATGCAATAAGAACCGCACCGTGGACACCTTTAATCTGTCACAGCCAGAAATCATCAAATGGGAAAACTTCATGGCAAGTAATATCATTATAGAGCCATGTCTCGGTAATAAAGAGTATGTCGACAGAGTTGGAAGAAAGAAAATTAGAAAACTTGATACGCTGGGGGAATCGATAAGACTTTTAACTTTAAAAGGGCACAACTTTAACTGTGAGAGTCAATCATGAGCGGTTATTTCAACGCCATTATGAAGTAACTTCAGCTTACGTATTTTCCTTTTCTTTTCGTAATGTTGTCTCCTGTTGATACATCAGATCTTAGTTTGAGAATTTCACGCATTGTGATCTACTCTGAAGGAGACAACGATGGCGAAGTACAAACAGGAGAACAATATGTTTTCAGCTTGTAAGACATGGATAGAAGCTTCATGCAATCGAACTTCGAGTAGAACTCAATAAGAAAAGTTCTGAGTCGGGTTGCATCGGGGTTTTCTGACCAAGATGTCTGAATGACTTCACACGTTCGTGGTTTGCTTCCCCTCGATGAGGCAAAATAGTATTCAAACTGAATATATAAGACTCTGTTTGTGAATTAAATTCGCCTATGCTTTCAGAAATACCATCATACTTCAAACTACGAATCCAATGATTATCAAGTGAGTATCAATCTGCCCTCCTTGAGCAGATACAGGTATAACAGGTACAACAGGCGTGGCAGTAACAGCTGCGTAGCTCGGATCAGAGACAGGTACAGAATCGGCCATACTTTCTTTGACAACTCTATCAATAGTCGCAGGAAGCTCAGAGAGAGCATCCTTAATGACTTCTTGAATAGTAGAAGATGAAAGAACAAAAGACTTCTTTTGCAAACAAATTTTGCATTTGAACAGGAGCAACTCAACTTTTACTATTTGTGGTAGAAGATCAACTGGGATTCCCGAACAGTTGTAGTGATACCAGAGGTCGCACAGGTCTCACTGAATCCATTGACTACCGCCACTCTTGTTGCACTTCCCGCGCAAGTCAACAGGAACATTGGAGACCGAGTGAGCATCTCCTTGATTTTTACTTGACATTGCGTGCGAGATATGAAACTATTTAATAAATTTATCTCAAAAATTTGGCTAATGGCCTTACCAACGCCATGCCAATGTTCGATAGGCCCATACCAACACTAAATAACTACATCGGCAAATTTAAATTAAGACAATTTTAAAGCACCCAGAGAAATAAAATCTACCCTCCTCGATTATAGCACAAATGGAATCGTCTATTTTGATGTTTTTTTAAAGTTTTTTGCGCCCCCGAGGCAGATGATTGCACTCCTCATAAGTGGAAAACTCATTTTTGTTCTTATAAAGTGTATTGTGTCCGAGTATGATTCATTCTGTTTCTCGCTCAGTTTCTCTGCTAGTTTCTGAGTGGATTTTGTAGAGCGTGGAGCTTCTCCTCCGATACACTCAAAAATTAGTGGAACAAAGCTGCTGTGTTCCACGTCCAGAATTCTTTGATGGTATTTTCGTGTTTTGACACTCTCATAATAAAGAAATTTTGAAAGGTTATTTCAAACACTTCCGCACACCTTGTGCATCATCAGGATTAAAATTATTTTTCTACATTTTTTACATAACAGTCAAAGATCTGAAAAAATGAGAGTCATGACTAAAAAAACTCTAAAATTTTTCGATCAATCAATTTTAAACAACTGTTATTACGTAATTTACGTAAGCATTAATAAACTTGCCTGTAAATTTTGGAGAATTTTTAATTTTTTGTTCTCTCATTGTCAAAAAATTTCGATTTGGGAGTACTTTCCAATTCTGAGATGTCAATTTTTGAATTCTAGCCATTTTAAACTTGGACTATAATTTTAGTGTTAATTCCCGGCTCCCTAATTCATCGCGTGTGTTGATTCTCGGCCTCTGCCTCCAAATATGCAAAGCCTCTAGTATGAGTAGTTTCTGAATGTTGGCTGTTTGATCTCTTATCTCTGACTTCAGCTCAGCAGTACCGCCTACCTCTTTATTACACTCTAACCATTTTTGTCCTACTGGGAGTCCCCTTTGCGGTGTTGATCGATCGACCCTCGTGGCTAAAAGTCGGACTGTCTGACCGACTTAGGCAGAGTTACATCCACTACAGAATTACATCCACACCATTTTGCATCTCAATTCACGAGCAAAGGAAGTTTTGAGTGATGGCAAGCATGTTTTCAATTTTCTCATGATATTTGTAGGCGTCAGATATAGTTTTAGGGCAGGATTTACCATGCGGGTTGAAAAACTTTACATCGAAAAAGCTTCGGCTAAATTGGCCTCCCCTGTGTCTAATTGCTTTGCTGTCAAGTCGAGCGTCATCTTCGGTGTGGTTCTTTTGTTGTGAAAGCTTTCGCCTTCCAACTATTGAAGTTTCCGCTCTGTTTCAACTTCATGGCATACTTTGTCCATGAGTGCCGCAAATGTATCACGAAATTCATTATGTCGTAGGTGAGTGTATCCACCTTTGGAGCAGTGTAGAGAGTTGGTCAGTGTGAACGGTTGTCCACTTAGGCGTTTATGTGGAGAGATTGGTGGTTCCATCCATTTCGCAGATATAAACCATCTTGAAACTCTGATTTGTCGGGAGAAAAATTGTAATATTTTAAGGGTAGCACGCTTAGCCAGTTCGATGCTCTTCTCTGTGATGACGGGTTTGTTGTCAGTTTTTTTTCTGATGAGCAATTTTCCATAGTTTTAGCTTTTTTTGAGGGTGTGATGTTCTGTCTCTCATTGTTGATGTTTCAATTTTTATGAGTTGGTTCCGTTTCAGCTCATTCGGTATCACTGTTTTCTAACGGATCACAAATGGCTCATAAAGCTAGGTTATGAAAGGAATGGATAATGTCTAAACCCAGCTTCACATGCTTTTAACCGTCTCTACCAAAGCCAGTTCTATGCTTGGTCCATTAAGATCGGGTCGACAAAGTCCTTACTATTCAAGGCTATCGGCCAAACCGCGCAAAATAACTTGATAAGATGCAAAACTTGTGACCTCATGGCTGGTTCTCAGTATCCGCAGATCATGAGGTCACTTTTGAAAACAGGGCTGCTACTTATTAATATATTACTAATATTTTTGTTCAGTAGATAAAAATCATCATGTCCATCAGAGTTGGATCAACCCTTTCCCTCAACTCGTAGCTTCTCATTATCTGAAAACAAACTCGATTTTATAGTAATTCAATTCAAGACATACCAGAAAGCCTAAGTTGTTAAACTTCAGTATTTAGTCTTTTCCCAGGACCCTTCCAGATTCTCGAATGCGGTCGAAGAGCTGTCTTCTTGATGACCAACAAGGGTAGCGAAAACTTCCAAATTGCCCTCCTGACTCTTAGGATTTGCTCCATAACGATTTTAGCTGCACATTTTTCAGCGTTCTCTCTGTTTTTTCACAGCAAAAAATCGTTGTTCTCATTTTTGCGGATTTTCAGCTTTGCGAAAATAAAAAAGTCCACGTATCTTTTTTTGAACGAAATTTCAAAAATAAGCATGTCAGCTCAAAGTGACCCTTCCTAATCCGTTCATTTTGTCAAATAAGACAGTTAATCATCGAAACTGCCCCTCCGTACAATTGAACTACTTCCAATAAAATTCGTTTTGACGAACCATTTTTTAATGGCATTCCGTTCAAATGGCACACACTCCCCGGACAGCCCCGGTCAATGTCCCCATTGAGCTGCGAGTAACTCATCAAAATGGTACAGTTCCATCAAACACATTTTACAAAATGCATCAAAAGCAGTTCATTCACTATAAACTGCTATATCTATAGCCTTCTAACCTTTTCAGTAATCTGCACGTGAGGATATAGCTAGAGATAAAATTGCTCTTTGGCTTCCATTGCCATTTTCTATTCAAAAATTTTTCTCCAGTCCTACCAAACCACAATTGAAATTATCCTACTATGCTTCTTTCCTCCAGAAAATTAGTTGTTATTGGTCCTGAATTAAAACTCGGTGGCTAGAATGAGCAATGAAATAATCTCCCTCAAGCCTTTCATGTCACCACAAAGTGAACAGACATCTTAGTTGAACAAAATCAATTATGCTGGCTGATATACTTTAAACATACTCTCCAGTCAAGCCTGTCTAAATATTTAGTAAGTGTCTCTAAAAACAAATTAAAATCACAATTCAAACTTTTAAATGCAACGAGTTTAAACTCAAAATAACTAAAAGTTTTTCCTTCATCAAGTTTGATTTTCACACTTAGTTAGCTTGGTTTCTCATTTCAGTTAACCTAGCACAAAACAAGCTGTTGTGGAGGCACAACGTCAAATTTCTTTCCAGATCCTCCTTCAAGATTTCTTCTCTTTCTTTCCCGTAAGTAATCGTTTTCAACGTCCTTTTCACTGCGGTAGTTACTGCATTCCGGAAGTTAGCTTGAAAGATTCTGACCCTATGTCCATCTGGTACGAACTGTATACTCTGCTGTGCTTTGAAATCTGCTATTTGGCATACTCGTACAACCAAGCAGTGATGTTGGCTCTAAACCATGGCATCAGTCGTCTTTTTGTCTATATCTTTTTTACCTTCATCGGAATGTTCGAGATTTTGCACATTTTCCCAAAAAATTTTAAGCCGATTTTGAAGCATCCAGAGAATTAAAATCTATTCTCCTCGATTATAGCACAAATGGAATTGTCTGTTTTGATGTTTTTTTCAAAGTTCTTTTGCACCCCCGAGGCAGAGGATTGCACTCCTCATTAAAAGAAAACTCATTTTTGTTCTTAAAAAGTTCATTGAGTATGATTCGTTCCGTTTCTCGCTGGTGCACGCAAAAATTAGTGGAACAAAGTTGCTGTGTTCCACCTCCAGAATACTTTGATGGTATTTTCATGTTTTGCCACTCTCATAATAAAAAATTTTAAAATTTCAATTCAACCACCTTCGCACACCATGGGCATCATCAGGATTGAAGTTATTTTTCCACATTATAAACATAACGATCAAAGATCTGAAAAAATAAAAATCAAGACTAAAAAAACTCGATCAATCAAATTTAAACAACTGTTACCACGTAATTTACGTAAGCATTAATAAACTTGCCTGTAATTTTTGGAGAATTTTTAATTTTTTGTTTTTTCATTGTCAAAAAATTTCGATTTGGGAATACTTTCCAATACTGAGATGTCAATTTTTGAATTTTAGCCATTTTAAACTTGAACTATAATTTTAGTGTTAATTCCCGGCTCCCGAATTCATCGCGTGTGTTGATTCTCGGCCTCTGCCTCCAAATATGCAAAGCCTCTAGTGTGAGTAGTTTCTGAATGTTGGCTGTTTGGTCTATAATCTCTGACTTCAGCTCAGCAGTACTGCCTACCTCTTTATTAGACTCTAACATGTTTTAACCTACTGGGAGTCCCCTTTGCGATGTTGATCGATCGACCCTCGTGGCTAAAAGTCGGACTGTCTGACCGACTTAGGCAGAGTTACATCCACACCATTTTGCATCTCAATTCACGAGCAAAGGAAGTTTTGAGTGATGTCAAGCATGTTTTCAATTTTCTCATGATATTTGTAGGCGTCAGATATAGTTTTAGGGCAGGATTTTGTTTGGGGGTTGAAAAAATTTACATCGAAAAAGTTTCGGCTGAATTGGCCTCCCCTGTGTCTGTTTGCTTTGATGTCAAGTCGATTGTCATCTTCAGTGTAGTTGTTTTGTTGTGAAAGCTTTCGCCTTCCAACTACTGAAGTTTCCGCTCTGTTTCAACTTCATGGCTTACTTTGTCCATGAGTGCCGCAAATGTATCACGAAATTCATTATGTCTTAGGTGATTGTATCCACCTTTGGGGCAGATAGAGAGTGGGACAGTGTGAACGGTTGTCCACTTAGGCATGTATGTGGAGAGATTGGTGGCTCCATCCATATCTCAGATTTAAACCATCTTTAAACTCTGATATGTCGGGAGAAAAATTGTAAAATCTTAAGGATAGCACACTTAGCCAGTTCGATGCTCCTCTCTGTGATGACGGATTTGTTGTCAGTTTTTTTTCTAATGAGAAATTTTCCATAATTTTAGCCTTTTTTGAGGGTGTGATGTTCTGTCTCTCATTGTTGATGTTTCAGTTTTTATGAGTTGGTTCCGTTTCAGCTCTTTCGGTATCACTGTTTTCTAACGGATCACAAATGGCTCATAAAGCTAGGTTATGAAAGGACTGGCTAATGTCTAAACACAGCTTCACAAGTTTTCAACCGTCTCTACCGAAGCCTGTTCTACGTTTGGTCCATTAAGATCGGGTCTACAAAGTCCTTACTATTCAAGGCTATCGTCCAAACCGGGCAAATTAAAATGATAACATGCAAAACTTGTAAACTCATGGCTGAGTCTCAGTATCCGCAGATCATGAGCGTTGGCTAGAAGGAGCAATGAAATAATCTTACTCTTCAAGAGATTACTCAACCCTTTCATGTCACCAAAAAGTGAACAGACATCTTAGTTGAATAAAATCAATTATGCAGGCTGATATACTTTAAACATACTCTCCAGTCAAACCTTTCTAAATAGTTAGTAAGTGTTTCTAAAAACACTAATTAAAATCACAATTCAAATTTTAAATGCAACGAACTTTAAACTCAAAATAACCAAAAGTTTTTCCTTCATCAAGTTTGAATTTCAAACTTAGTTAGCTTGGTTTCTCATTTCACTTCTTCTCGCACAAAACAACTCCAAGTTTTAGTTTCTTCTTCTTTGTTGCTCCTTTGTTCCTTTTTCTCTTTTAGTTTTTGTGGTTTGGAAGTTCTGGAATTTCTAAATTCTTCTTATCTTTCTTTGGCATCTTGTCAATTGGTTATTGTCACTGCTCCATCTCCTCCCTCTGTGACATCGACTCTGCACTCTTGGTCTCTGTGTCTTTTAACACATCGGTGGCCATTCTGACGCGGTTGAAGGCAGTGGTCCAACACCTCTGCTCTTCCACCCGTGTTTGCAACAAGGTAGAGGATCTAAATTAGTTTCCCTTTTTCTGCACAAGCTGTTAGGGAGGCACAACGTCAAACTTCTTTCCAGATCTTTCTTCAAGTTTTCTTCTCTTTCTCTCCCGTCACAAGTAATCGTTTTCAACGTCCTTTTTGCTGCGGTAGTTACTGCATTCCGATGTGTCACATTGCCCCTTTCTCGGTACCAGATGGACATAGTTCTGATCCTATGTCCATCTGGCACGAACTGTATCCTCTGCTGTGCTTTGAAATATGCTATTTGGCTAAATCGTACAACCGAGCAGTCATGTTGGCTCTAAACCATGGCATAAGTCGTCTTTTGGCCTAAATCTTCTTTACCTCCATCGGAATGTTCGAGATTTTGCACATTGTCTCAAAAAAACTTAAGTCTTTTAGACAATCCAGTTCTTCCAACTGTTATTTGGTCGGTGCTTCCTGTAAATTGTTCTCTTTAACATGAGCTTCCAGCCTTCTAATCGCCATCATAGCGCCATCTATTATTATTGTTACGGCCTGTGATTAGTCTGGTAACCCATAGAGAGCAGCTCTCCAGAGTCCCAGGTCAACACCAGATTTCTTTGCCCAGGATACCACCATGTTTGTAGCAAACAATGGTAGGGCAACTCATCATGTGTCAATAGGATGCTTCTCTAATTTCGTTTTCCTGACGCTTCCAGCAGTGGTTCCACTTCCATCATCACTCGGTGGATTTTGTGACTAACGTCTACTGCATTGCAACCTATTAATGTTGAGCCTTTCTGGTTGTGTCTTTCAAAATCGCTTAAGTTCCCTCTAGCATATCCCATGAACTTTTTTCCAAGTATCGATTCTAATTCGTCTTTAGTTCTTCCTGGAAATGCGAAAAAGATCGTACAAAGTAACTCGTAAGATTTTTCCGTCGTTCTCGCAAGTCCTACACATTTTGGCACTGAGAAAGTTTGATCTACTATCGTCTTTGTGCTTTTTACATCCACTGCTACGAAGCGCACTGGATATCGGCTTTTGCACATCGGAGCCATCGTCGAGCCTACTAGGTATCTAGCTCCAGACAGTCTGCCAAAAATTTCAACCTGCTTGATATTCATCTCCACTTCAATTGCTTCTCTCCATTTTCTGGTATGCTTCTGTTAAAATTGTAACACTCCCGGAAACAATTCTACACGGATGACTGTGACCATCTCATGTTTTTGTTCTAGGTTCAGTAAAGACTCTAAAGAACCAAACATGCTGTAGAATCTTAATGCAGTCACTAAATTATCTTCAGTTCCTCGATGACAGTCTGCAATTAGTTCTGTTTCCGTTTTTGCTTTCATCAATACATTTCCAAAGAGTATTGTCAGTTGCTCGTGCTGTCTTGCTAGTGTTTTCACGCAGTCAAGATCCCCACCAAATATGGTCTTTTAGTCCGCACACTTCCGCCAGACAGCTACACGATTTGACCCAGTCTTCTCGTCCCCAGCCAGGCAATTTTACTCTGTTGTCTCGGTTGCTCCTAGAGCCTGTAATCATCAAGTTGCAAATGATGTTGAGGTCGCACAAATTGCAATCTGCATTAATTTCACTCTGCAAATTCTGTGTCGTTCGCAATTTTGAATCAGCGTTTGAACTCGGGCACCATGATGGCTTCTATAACTCCCACACTACCATCAGGCCCGTTCTCGGTAACTCATCTGAGAATCTCAACCCAGTTTCCACTCTTTTGTTAGGTTTCGATATGGAAGGTGCAGTAGCATTTTCTGCTAATACAAGCCCCAGCTTGACTTGTGGACTAGCAATAATTCTTATCGTCGATATTCTCGACACCAGAATCTCAGCAACACAGCGTAATCATAATCGAAGTAACAATCACGTATGTCCTCATTGTGGAAAGGATTATATGCCATTCTAACAATTCCCGACACATGGTAGTATGACTTCTTTCTGAGCAATCCAAAGTATTCACTGGACTTCAGCAGTGTCCCCATCGTTCTTTTGTGTCCCCATCGTTTTTTCGTGATCCTAAGCTCTTTTTTTGAGAACCTTCGGAGTTCGTCGATCTTCTTCAAGGGTTTCAGTTCCACAGGTTCTTTCATGTTCACCCGCATTGGCTTGCTTTGGTGAATATCCGGTAGCGCTTGTAGGAGCAAGGTCTTCGCTAGGTCACTGCTTTCTCTCAGCATCTTGGCACAGGTATTCACCGCTGGTACCAACATTTGCTCCAACATGATCCTGACGAAACAGAAGGCGTCTCTCCAATTCGCACACGCTACCGCCGGTCCTTCACAAATCATAAAGACTATCAAACTCGTCATCAAGGAAACCTTATCTTCTTTCGTCCTTTTCCTTTCTTCCGAGTCATACTCTCCCATCGTCACTCCCGTCATATACCAAGCGAGTCTGCGTTGCAGCTCAGTTCTGACATACGGTATTGCTACTACTGCTCTCCACGGCAAGCTCACCAATTGATCCACCGTCTCCGTTTGCATTTCTGAAAAGGCTAACGTTCCATATGCCTTTTGCTTCATCGACGTGCCCTGGATTGTTTCTTCCAGGTAACATTCCATGGCACCTTAATTTTCTAGCGCAATTAGGTGTCCTCTAGCTGAATTTCTGCATTCCAACATCTCCATCTATCCACCGGCGGGCTCGTCTATCTAGTCTAAGTCCGATACTGTCAATCGGTTATATTCCACTGGGGTCAGCTGTCACATGACGCTTCCCTTTGCGTGATTCATGCATAATGGTTTGAAATTCCGAAGGGTCCTCTCACCACATTGGCTTAGTATTTCCATTTTAAGCGTAGCTCCAGTAAGAGTGCGGTTACTCCTCGTGGTCTTATGGCTGGCTGATCTTAATTCTGTAATGAGAACGGGTGGCACCATCGTTACATCGGTCATCTTTGTGGATGTGCCAGGAAATCTGTCATCGCCTTGCCCCATATCAATGACATCTTCGACTCGCTTTCGTTCAGCTGAGTTGACAGCCTTCGTCGGAGGTTCAGAATCCATTTTGTCTTTCCAGTTTTTCTTAACTTTACTTTTTGCCCAATTTGATGTTCGTATCGTTGATCTTGTCAATCAACATCTTCGATCGAATCATTCTTTTTCGAGTTCTGGACAGGTATACCACTTTCTCGTTGCTTTCCTGTTGCCTCATCTTGATAGGAAAATAAGCCTCACTTTTCTCAGTGGCTGAATCAGTTAGCAATTTGTTCAGTTTCCGTTCACATTCGCCAAATATGTCAAGGATCACTGGTTTGTTGAAACATGTTTTCAACATCGAGTGGGTCCCGTAGCACTACACTACTGTCCAGACTTCCTCCATGAAAGCAACTCTGTCCATACCCCAGCCTGTTCTATTTTCATGATCTATGTGGTAATTTTCCCACTCTTCTTCTTGCAGAGTTCTCAAGAAAGTTATTCGGCCTGCGCCTTCTATTCTTCTCCTGCGCGGAGACTCCGTTGAAAGTTTTTTTTTTAGTAGTTTCAATCTTGACAAGTGAGCTGCTCTCCGGCAAGTTATAGGATGCATTCATAGAGGCTGAAGGAGGCTAGAGCATGGAAGTTTCATCTTCCGCTGATTCCGTCGTCCCTGCCAACTTTTCAGTTCCTTCTTCGTCTTCGTCCAACAAGTTGGAGTCCAGGCTACACACACCACCCACTGAGGCTTTATCGTCGTCCCTTCACTTTTGGTCGGCTTCATTGGCTCTTCCGGTTGACGGTTTTTTTTCTCCTCAGCTTCTCGCTCTGCGTTCTTCCCTCACCCTGAGGGTTTTTTCTCATCGCTCATTATTTTGATTGGAAGCTTTGGCACGACCAGATTACCTGCTGACCGGTCTTCCCGTTCTCCGCGTTTTATCACAATTTCTTCACAACCGAAGGGCGCCAGAGCAGTCCTAGTCAGCAGTTTCCCTGTTATTTCCAACTCTGGTCTCACATTCGTTACTTTCAGTGCCGCTTCTTGCAAGTCTGCTTTGCCTGTCATTGCAGTTGTCGGCAGGCCCTACTTGGCCCCTTCTTCCTCGAATCTCCCAGATTTTGGAATGGCTGCGTTACTCATCCTTCTCCTTGTCGGCTCATCTACATATGCAAATAGCGTGAACTGCAGCACGGCAGCAATTCTGCCTAGGCAACACGGCTCCAACGATTTGGAGAATTTTGCCATACTTCTCTCGTTATTCTCGAAGGCTCTCAGCCTGGGAGTGTGTACTACGGAGTCTGCTCCGAGCAACACCCTCCAAATTAAGAGAAATTCGCGTATTTCTTCTGGTAGCCTTTTCTAATTGCCCCAGTCGTTGGTTTGCTTTCTGGTAGGAGTCTGTTAGTCGAGAAATTCTAGTTATTTCGCTATTCGTTATTGTCGTAATGTCTCAAACTAAAGAGCTTCGGGAACACTTTGATATGGTATCTGTTCACTTCGCCCATTCGATCGCGGTGGTGATTATTGAAATTTTTTGCTGTCATATCTGGCTCTGATGTTTTCGCAAAAAACTTATCTTCGCTCATCGATTCGCGCAGCACTTTCTGCTCGCACCAGTTGAGTGTGCTCCCGCCTACTACTGAATTGAAGTTCAGGTGCAACACCGACCTCCTGTAGGCTCACACTTTCCTGTCAGGGACCGCGAACGTCAGTGCTGGACCGTATATCACCGTCACCAACTCGCTGACGCCTCTGATCAGTGCTAATGGTTCTGTCCTCATAGCCAGGCATAAATCCGTAAGTAGGGGCATGCCTCCCACATAACGTCGCAGGTCCTCTTTTTTTTCTTTTCTCTTGTACTCTCCGGTGCCGAAGCGATTCTGTTGTAACAGGAACCGGATCATAGTATGTCTTAGATGCCGCATTTTAGTCCAAGAGGCCGTAGAGTTTTTCATGTGCAAACTTTCCAAACTCTCCCTCATTTGCTCGGGGTAGCGGGTTACAGCTATCAACTCTCCCAGTTTTCCATGCGCTATCGCAGTCAATGTCAGGAGTCCATTCAGTCGGAGACTTTGTATTTCTTCGGTCAACAGCATTGCTGGTCTATTTGAGAAATTTTCTGCTTCGAACGTCACGAACAGTCCCAGGACCACTACGATAGATAATCCCGTAATGGCCTTGAGTAATTCCCGTATTAAACAGCGAGAGAGACCCGGGTAAGTTTTCGTCAGGAAGGGCGTGGGCCATCCTCCTCCCAACCTTCCCAACATGCTATCCGTCCTTTCAAAACCTTCTTCTCCTCGCATGTTCCCTGTCCAGATTGTCTCGAGTGTCGTCTGATACGTTCTATCTCTGTACTCCGTTGACTTCTCTCCTTCGTTTTCCGCCGAATTCAATTCTCGTACCAGGTCAGCGTGTATCTTTGGGATCATCGGTGGGCCCCGGTCGAAAGCGTCTATGCCCAATGCTGCTATCCGTGGAGTAAAGTGCAGCCACTTGTTTTCCTTTGCCTCCGGTTTTGCTCGCAAGACCATAGCTCCCAAGTCAGCTTTCGTTTACTTGGCATTCTGCCTCTTTGGTTTTTCTTCCTCATCGAACTCCATTCGTCTGAACCAAGTTCACTAAACATCTCCACTATCATTGGATGATCATCATCGTTTTTTTGCTTCATCTTGAGCTGCCTGTTGAAAATGGACAGTTCCAATCCCAACACTTTGTCCAACACAAGCATGGGTAATTAATGGTCTTTCAAGCCTCTCATAGCGTTTAATAAATCTGACCATACTGCAGGCAATTTTGACCGAGGAAGTCTCATATTCATCGCCTTCACTTCGCAAATTGGAGCAGGTATCATCACATCACATTTCCCTTCTGAGAGGAGCGCTATCCTTGCATACTGGCTTTGGCGTTATTTCTGGAATATGCTTTCTTTTATGAAATGCCTTCCTTTATTTTATTGAAATTTGCCCAGAGACTCCAGAATTTCTTTAATTGCTGGCCACACCGCAGCTTCCGCCCGTGCTGGCTCTCTGAGTCTGCTCAGGAGACCTCTGCTGTGCACACGATCATTAATACCGGTTAACACGATTGTTATCAGATTCATTTCGGTTTTTCGTTGAACCGCAATTAGCATTGATATGGTTTGCATCCAATCCAGATCAGTTCCCGCCAACATTATCACATCGGGCCAAAACAAGGACTTTGAGGTGTTCACGAAGTCCGATCTCACAATCACTAGTATCTTCGCCCTTCTCATCTCTGATTTGTCGTACACAGAGAAGATGGTCTCGTCTATTCTGAATTTCAGTTCACCGAATCATTCAGCATCACATTCTTGTTTTAATTGCTTCGGATAAACTCTTTCCTCACATGAGCTGGAGGTGCTCGCGCTTGTTTAAAACATCTTCACAAATTGCCCCGTTGGTGCTCTACTTCCTGGTCTCTCTTCTCTAGTTTGCTCGCTGTGATTCTTCCTTACATCATGCAATGGTCTGGCCTTCAAAAGACCCATGGTGCTGTTTGAGGGCAGTTCCTCAAGGTCAGCAAACCGTAATGCTGTCGTAGAGCTGAAGTAAATCTCTTCTGCTATCAACCAGTCATCACCTACAATCGAGTACAGTCCATTTACTGAGTCTCGCGCCATTCAGCATTCTCATCGCATCAGCTGCAAATCTTCCTGCTTTGAAGGTAAAATTTCATCAAATCTTGCTTGTAAATATGCAAAGGGAATGTTATCGGTCTCGACCTCAATAGGGAACGCCTATCTGGACGTCGCTCTTCCCAGTTCGCAGTCGTCGTCGTCTTGGATCTGGAGGTGCCTGAGGTTGTATCTGTCTTCTGATTGACTAGTCCCAAACTTCGTCGGGACTAAGTTGAGGAACAAAGTCACGAATTTCACACCTGTAAACATTGCTCCCAAATCGAACTAAAACGTATTAAAAAACAGTCAGATAAAAAGATTTTGATCTTAAAAAAATTCAATTGAGTATAAAATCTCGGAAACTGATTTAAAAGTGAACAATCTACAATTTTGGATCTGTTCCTACATCTATCGTTTGAGCATTAGTAGTCACTAACCCTTCCAACCCCAAGATCCTAGTAACATAAAAACATAACACATAACACATCCTATAGTCAACTTACACTTAACCTATACTCAAATAATACTTCTATGTAGATACACTTCTATGTTGGTATCCGATAAGAACATATGTCTCAGCGCGTACAGCTGAAGAGGATGCAGTCGTCCTTTGTTCGTGTCATACACCGGAAGTGATAGTTCTTTCACTCACCTCTCCAGCAGGAAGTCTCTTAGTCACGTCAGGGACAAAACCAGATCCTTGGCGTCCACATGCTGCTTCTCCGTCGCCCTCGCCACCAAGAACCATAGATACATCCCTGGTATCCACAAAACCGCCGGTGGCAAAGCTGCTTCACCCCCTATTCACAGTCTATGCTTCCACAAAAACTCAATGTTTTTCCACTCTATACTAAAGTCTGCTGCTAATGCTGTTCTGAAACTCGTATCCGCGGTAATGGCTATCGCACAAGTCCTATCGGAAAGTATAAAATCGCTGTCCGTTAGTTTTATGTTACTTGAGTATTATTTTGTCAAGTCAAGATAAGACTTTACTATTTTCCGTAGTCTGTTTCCTTAGGGTCTTCATTTCTGTCTCTAAATCACCAATTTATCTTGCAATTTTCAAAATTCTTTCTTAAAAAATTTTCAGTATGGATAAGTCCTACACTCACTCTCCAGACAAAAACATCCGTCGACGTCCCTGTCGATCGCTTGTGGGATACTAAGTTGAGGTTGGACGCAGGAATGAACAAGGGTCCTTCCTGAGCTGCACAGGAAGGATCATGATTATCATTCCTTATGAATTTCTTGCTCTCGCGGTCCGCGTCCTCGACTCTTGTTTTCTTTTGGGTCTGATGTCATTTCGTTGAACCACTCCAACACGCGCAGGTTCGACAATTCTTGTTCTTAAGACTGCTGCTGTTCGTCGTCAAATTCCACTTCGGGTTTAGACCGATTGTCGATCCAATCGTTGTCTTCCATTCGTGAACCGGTTATCTCCTCCAGACCCATCAAATCTTCTACTATCATTCTCAGGTCTATCCTGTCCACTAGGAAGTCGTCTCTTTAAGGGTTATAGTTCTTTACGGGTCCTGCCCTGTCACTTTGTCGTGTCTGCATCAAAAAGGGTAGATCTGGTTCCATGTTCTTGTGAAGTTCTTTCTTTTCGGGGTTGTCCCAATCCTCTTCTGCATAGGGTAAGATTTCTTCATCCGTATCAATTATTTCATTAAAACCCAGTCGGTGGGCTTGTTTCTTCTTCCAGTGGCATCATTCTTTTACCTAGTGCCTTTCTCATTGACTTCGCGAGCAGGATCCATCATTAGGTAATCGCACTCCTCCATGTCTTCCAGTTTAAACCAATCTTCTGTGGACGGGTTGCGTGGTTTAATGTTTTCAAAGTTCGCAGCTCGACCGGTACTCAGTCTGTAAAAAAATTCCTTGATTCACTTCTATAATCATGAACGGTCCCCTCCTTTTCGTCAGGAGTTTCTTCGATCCAATCGGCGGGATAACGTTATGAAAGACCCGCATGTAGTCTCCTACTGTGTAAACTTTTGCACCAGCTGCTTTCTTATCACATTATTTTCCTCTGCCTCGCCTGAGTTTGTTGCGTATTTCGTCTACATAAACCTTTTAGCTCCTGTTGACGTCTGATCACAGTCCTTACATAGTTTTGTGGCAATGTCTTCTTTCCATCATATTGCGGATAAATGAAAGTCAACGTCAATGCCTTCTCAAGTCCAGTCAACATCACGTGTGGGCTATTTCATGTGGTAGTATTTTGCGTACTCTCGTAAGATCCCATCACTTGTGGAACATATCTATCCCAATCTGTCATGTATCGGGAGCAATACACCCTCAACATCGACACCAAAGTCCGATTTTGTCTTTCTACTCAGCCATTTGTTTGGGAATGGTATGTCGTAGAATGAGCCTGAGGCAGTTCCATTGTATGATTGGAATGTCAACGGGCATCCATGTCTTGCTATCCATGTATTGATCAAATGATCGCAAGTCTCCTCGGCAGAGGAAGCTATGCATGGCATGGCCTCTGCATACTTGGTGAAGTGATCGAGCATCATCAAGACCTGATTATAGCCACTGTCTATCATACATATCTTCTGGTAATCGATCTGCACCACTTCAATAAACTCGGATGACTCGATTGACTGTAATGGAAATCGCAACTTACTAGGATATTTCATCTGTTGGCAAGACAGACATGCCGTAACCCACCTCTCGCATGCTTTCTTCCTCCCAGGCCACTCAACGCGTTTCAAACTCCGCAGGTATATTTTATCGATTCCTCGATGGCTCATCTGATCATGTGACCTGATTAAAAATTCCGTTTGATAGAGTTGCGGCAACTTTTTTGCGTTGTAATTGTATTGGATTTTGTCCTCTTCTCTCCTTTTGCAAGCAACGATACCATACTTGTTCAGATATAACCGTCTCTCTTTTTGCATATATTACTGTCTCAAGATTAGGTAATTATCTTCTTCCAGGGCTCGTTTGTCTGGTGCCACATTTTTGATCCACGTTTTCAAGCTACTTGTCATGTGGACATTTCTCTGCACTCTTAGTAAGTCTGAGAGTCTGTATCTTGCATTCAAGTATGTCTTCGAGACGCTCAGGTGACCGTTCAGCTCATTGAGTTGATGCGCGTCATCTTCCATCTTAACACATCAAATCTTTGCCAATGGCTTTGTCTCCTGATTAAAAGATTCTAGGTCAATTCTGACTGCTTCCTTCTGTGGTAATAGGCTCATCGAACGTTTTGACACCGCTTTCATCTTCAGGTCATCTGCCGCGTTATCAAAGACTTTCTCACTCGGGAACAGGTAGCGATCACTATCAGGGTCCTGATACAACTCCCTGGCCAAGTCTCTTGCTCGAGTCTCCAACAGTAATGTGTGGATCGCCAACTCTGACAATTCTGATCCCGTGCTCGATTTCCTGTTCGAGTACTTGTCAGTCTCCGATCTCTTCTAAGTGTCGTCTACAGATGAGTCTGTCGTGGAGCATGTCTCCACGGCAGATTCGGATTAACTTGATTTATTCATCCATCCAAACTCCCAGGACAAATCTTTATCCACCTGGTCTTGTACATCTACGTACCTACTCAATGTTTGACTCCCCGGCCAAATTTTTTTGATCCAATTTTTTCTACTCGGCTTCTATCAAACCTTTATCAAGCGCCTCAATAATACTGTTTTTTTTTCGATTCAAGACCTCTTGTTACTTTTTTTTGTAGGATGTCCTCATTAAAACGCTTTGAAGAATTGAGAATACTAGAGTTGAGAATACCTACAATGCCTTCTTTTTTCTTTGTGCTGGTGTTTTGATGATTTTATCAAAACTTTCTTACCTATTATCAGCGAATCGACGGCTGCTGCCCATTCAGGGTCATCTCTAGTCACTTCTTTCTCTGCATCAATCCTGGTGTGCTCTTCACCGTTTTCTTTAGCAAAGACATGCTGTTAATGTTCATAGGAGAGAGTTCCTGTTGAAACAGGTTTGAAAGTATCAACAGATCCAAGGGCACTGGATCGTTCTTAGATAAGATCTTGATCTCTGCCGCTTTCTCCACTGGTAATTCAGGATGTCCTGGTATAGGATGTCCTGACTTAGGCAGCCATCTCGTCAAGTAAAGTGCTCCGTAAGCCTCTTTGTTCAAAAACGAGAACCCTTCATTGATCTCCGCTTGATTGGTCTGCTTCTGTTCCAATTTTTCATAAAACTCAGTTTTCTTGCTGAGGCGGTCAGCATTCTGGTGCTTGTCACGCATCATGTGCTCGATTTTCATGTGGTAGCCATCCAACCTGGCTATCCATCTACCAATGTAGCTCTGTTCCATCAAGTAAGTTCTCAACCAGGTTAATGCTCGTTGCCCACTCGCAACTTGAAGAGAGCACTCCCCAAGTAGGCGCGATACTTCACCACGAAGTTGACTACCACAAACAATTCTGCTTTTGGCGCACCGTATTTCATCTCAGTGTCGCTCAACATCTTACTGCCATATTCAATGCGACGGAGAACTGTACTCCTATTCCATTCTTGTTCCTGCAGCTGTGTTCCGGAGAAGCATCGGTGTCGAGAACATACACGACTTTCTACGTGGGCATACCAGAACTGTCACTTCGCACAGCTCCCGCTTTATGCTCTGGAAGGCTTTCTGTGCCCTTTCATTCCATTCGAACTTCTTCCCTTTGTTGCGCATCAGGTGCTGTATCGGGTAGTCTTTGTCTGCGTATCTTTTACGAAAGTTCGATGAAATATTCGCAAATCCTGGATGCTCATCAACTGCGTGTCCATTTGGGGGCCTTCCATGTTAACACAGCCTCCACCGCAACCGCATATGGCCTCATGCCATGCTATTGTACCATTTTCCCACGTACTTCATTGAGTCCCTAAGGATCTCGCATTTCGAGCGTTTGTATTTCAAACCAGCTCTCTTTATGCAGTCAAAGACCTCATCGAGTCTGTCAATGTGGTCCTCCAAGGTGGGTGTAACTATCACTACGTCATTCTTATAGCACATCACGAGATTGCCATACTTCCTTGTTATGCTGGTCAAAGCCTGAGCCATCAGTCTTTGAAAGGTCGCCGTCGCATTGCACAAGCCGAAAGGCATCCTCTTCCACTGTTACAAACCTAACTCACATGCAATTGCAATCTTTCCTCTATCCTTTTTTTGCAGGGGAACCTGCCAGAAGGCAGAACCCAGGTCCAGTCTGGTGAAAAAGTTGGCATCGCCAAGCTTCGAGAGGCTCTCGTCTATGCGTGGTATTGGGTAAGCGTCCTTCAGAGTCACCGCGTGCAGGTTGCGAAAATCGCAGCAGAATCTTAGCTGTCCTCCTTTCAAGCGCTTCACTCCCTCTCTGTGGGGAACGGCGCCTTCCTCTAGTTCGATCTCGTGCTCCACGAAATTACAACCACCAATATCTGCTTTATGTTTTGAAAAAACGTCTGCGTTTTGATTTAAAACTACCCTGAGCAACTCAAACTCTCCTTCCCCCATCTTACCTCTTAGATGCTCTATCTCCAGCAAAACCCGTTTGTTTGACTCTAGTGCATATGAAGAGGGGCGTTCCGGAAAATTCGAGCAGCTCGATATGCCGTCATCTGTTTCAGATTTCATTGAAAAAAGTTTCATTAATAATTTCGATGCATTAACCCCTTATAAAATTTTAACCCTTTTGAAATCTTTATTTGCGTGAATTGGACAGTCTTTCACTCCATGTTTTTTCAGGCTCGGCGTTTCTTCATAGTCCTTCCTCATTGGCAAAGCGAAGCCAAATTTCCTTCTACGCTGGATTGAAAGCTTTTTGTCCAGTGAGATTATTGACTGTATCTTACTTCCTTGTGGCACCATCCCGATTGTCTGTCCGTAAACCATGTTCAAATTCATGCGAAAACTGCTCGGTGCCTTGGTTTCTTCCACCACTGATGCTTCAAAGGCGTTGAGCTGTTCTTGAGTTCTCTCGTTTTCGAGTTCGAGCTTGGCTTTTTGTTCTGTTTCCTTTGTCGCTAACTTTTGTTGAACTCTATCCAGGGCATCTATTGGTGCTGCCCTATAGTCAATCTTAGAATCATTAGTTGCAGTTTCAGGCTCTGCACCACTCGTTTCGTCTAGCACGGCTTTCACATTCTTCGTAGCCAGCTCCTGCGGTTTCTCCTTCCTGCATGCTTCCGCCTCACTCATCAGGCGTGCCTTGCTGGCTTTAACGCCTGATGGAGCCTATTTATGCCTAAGATACTTTATGTCCACCACAGCATCCCAAAATTTTAGGCAATTTGTTTTAAAATGACCCTCCAGGTGGCGAAAGAAAAACCTGGAGACAAAATTTGCAATCACTCTTCTCATAAAATCTTTATGATTTATGTTCGACGCTTGTTCATCTGCAAGGCTAAAACTGTTAGACTTCATGCCCTGTTGTTAGGTTGGACATACCAATACATGTTGGTCTGTTGGACTGCAGTTTGCAAAAAAGCGCCTCTTGTCCATCTCATCCATGGGCTTGTACCAGTTATTACCTTGGTTTGTAGATTCAACGTTAAAAGTGCCACAGAAGAAATTAGCAGAGGGCTAATGAGAGGATTTCACTGCACCTCCTGTTCGTCAAGAAGACAGCTCTTCGACCGGATTCAAGAATCCCGAAGGGTCTTGGGAGAAGACTAAATACTGAATTTAAAACAAATTTCAGCTTCCTGAAAAGTATTGTTTTGAATTAAATAACATCAAGTTCGTTTTTAGATAATGAGAAGCAAGGAGTTAGAGAAAGGGTTGATCCATCTCCGATAGATATGATGATTTCTATCTACTGATCTACTGAACAAGGCAATAGTAAATTAAAAAATATGTAGTAGCCCTGTTTTAAGGAGTGACCTCGTGGTCTGGGGATATTGAGGCCCAGCCATGAGCTTACTATTTTTGCATGCAACCAAGTCAATTTGCACAGTTTGGCCGATAGCTTTAAGTAGTAATGACTTTTTTGAACCAATTTCAATTGACTACACAAAAAAACTGGCATTAGTAGAGACGGTTAGAAGCATGTGAAGCTGTGTTTAGATGCTAGCCAGTCATTTCATAACCTATTTTTTTTCCGACGGTATGTACTTCCGTGCGAATGTTAAATAAATGATTTTATATCAAAAACGGTGTCAAGATGAACCAAAATTTTCCAAAGACGGCACCAAGATAAATTGGATTGGTCCAGTTGTTCCAAAGTTATAAAGCAAAACGTCTTTTATCCAAATTCAAAAACTTTCAAACTTATTGATTCCGCCTAATTTCTGCCGCAATTCTTGTCTTATTGGCCTGAAAATTATTGATCCCAGCACAAAAAGCCTATGCTCTTCTAGTTAAATGCGCAAAACCCGATCTAGAACGTTTCAATTGAAAGAATTTCCCAAAAACAATCCTATTCCGACCCCCCCCCCCCCCCACCCCCCGGGTTGATGAATCCACCAAATCAAACTCATTAAGTTCTTTTTTACTGGGGCCAGGAAAGTTGACGGTTTCTAAAATCTCTCGATTCAGGAGTGTATGTTATCGAAAAAATAACTTTTATCGCCATAACTCAGTAGTTTCGAAAAAAAAATTTTAAATTGCGTTGTTTCGTTTTTTTTCACAAATCACAAGAATGGGGATTTCTGTACCCAGTTAATTCCAACCACGTCCAAATTAAAAGCAACCGCCGGTTTCTTGAGTTATTTTAGTCGATATAATAACAATCGATGTTAATGGACCACACAAAACACTGGCTTTGATAGAGATGGTTAAAATCATGTGAAGCTGTTTTAGATGCTAGCCAGTCGTTTCATAGCCTAGTTTCACTTTCCGTCGGTATGTACTTCCGGGCGAATAATATATATAGGTTGGACATACCAATATTGTTAGGTTGGACATACCAATACATGTTAGTCTGTTGGACTGCAGTTTACAAAAAAGCGCCTCTTGTCCATCTCATCCATGGGCTTGTACCAGTTATTGCCTTGGTTTGTAGATTCAACGTTAAAAGTGCCACAGAAGAAACTAGCAGAGGGCTAATGAGAGGATTTCACTGCACCTCCTGTTCGTCAAGAAGACAGCTCTTCGACCGGATTCAAGAATCCCGAAGGGTCTTGGGAGAAGACTAAATACTGAATTTAAAACAAATTTCAGCTTCCTGAAAAGTATTGTTTTGAATTAAATAACATCAAGTTTGTTTTTAGATAATGAGAAGCAAGGAGTTAGAGAAAGGGTTTATCCATCTCCGATAGATATGATGATTTCTATCTACTGAACAAGGCAATAGTAAATTAAAAAATATGTAGTAGCCCTGTTTTAAGGAGTGACCTCGTGGTCTGGGGATATTGAGGCCCAGCCATGAGCTTACTATTTTTGCATGCAACTAAGTCAATTTGCACAGTTTGGCCGATAGCTTTAAGTAGTAATGACTTTTTTGAACCAATTTCAATTGACTACACAAAAAAACTGGCATTAGTAAAGACGGTTAGAAGCATGTGAAGCTGTGTTTAGATGCTAGCCAGTCATTTCATAACCTATTTTTTTTCCGACGGTATGTACTTCCGTGCGAATGTTAAATAAATGATTTTATATCAAAAACGGTGTCAAGATGAACCAAAATTTTCCAAAGACGGCACCAAGATAAATTGGATTGGTCCAGTTGTTCCAAAGTTATAAAGCAAAACGTCTTTTATCCAAATTCAAAAACTTTCAAACTTATTGATTCCGCCTAATTTCTGCCGCAATTCTTGTCTTATTGGCCTGAAAATTATTGATCCCAGCACAAAAAGCCTATGCTCTTCTAGTTAAATGCGCAAAACCCGATCTAGAACGTTTCAATTGAAAAACTTTCCAGAGTTAGTGCTTTTCGATTTTACTGGGGCCAGGAGGGCTCTAAAGTCTGTCGATTCACTAATGTATGTTATCTGAACAATAATTTTTTTGCCCTAATTCAAAAATTTTGAATTTTTTTTTATTTTGCGTTGTTTCGGTTTTTCAAATGTCGCAAAAATTGGGATTTCTGTACCCAGTTAGTTCCAACCTCCTCCGAACTAATCTCAACCGGTTCCTTCAGTTAAATTATTCGAGTTACGCTTTTATCCGTTTCGAAAAGTATCGATACCCAAAAATCGCAATTTGTGGAGGCGTCAAAATATCACTATTTTGATCCTAAAAATCGGACTGTTTACGGTCTTTTTAACTAAAAAATGGTATAGCAATATTATTACGAGTAGTATGATTAGTAGTACTACTAGTATTACAACCCTTCGGGTCCATTCAATGTCCAAATTAAGGTGCTTAACTCGGAAATTCCCAACTCGGTGGGGGTCACTACAGTGCAGTCGCTCTCGACACCCCACAGATTGATATCGTACTTTTTGTACCAAAAAGGATACAAAGCTTGTTAACGATACCCAACAGTCGATTGTTGTTGTCCTTGAGACCTTTCCTGCTGCTCCTTGCAGTGCTTGCCGGATCATTCTTCCGCTCTTATACCGTGACCCTCCCGGATTAAGCGCAAGTTACCATTAATGTGCTTAAATATTTAAACAATCCTACAGTAAAGGCACCAGAAACAGGCCAAAAATTTGATCGCTATGATCCGTGTTGATATAAATGCCTGTAACAACAAAGTATCGAACAACAACAAACGCGAGGGTCGGATGACATCTCGTCTGGGGAGATGAATTTTATAGATTTCATTTAAGTTTTTTTTCTACTGTTTTTGTTTTTTTTTTTGGATATTCTTCATGTTTTTGGTTTTTTCTTAGTTACTACACAATTTCTTGGTATAAATTGAAGTGGAAGTGTTTTTGGCCATAAACTGCTCAGGGATCGACGGGACGGCCAATCCCCTCCCACGTGATTCCGGAAGTTTTCCGCGTTCCAAACCACCCTTCCAGCTCCTCGTTAAGGGCCTTATTGTGAGCATCCGCTCAACGCGGAGTGCGGTGCTTCATTAATGGGTCTGCCGGTCAGGATACTGAAAAAATATCTCCCACGAGCGCCAGAAAACCTGAAATAAAGCTAGGTTATGAAGTTACTGGCTAGCATCTAAACACAGCTTCACATGCTTTTAACCGTCTCTACCAAAGCCAGTTCTTTGTGTGGTTGATATACATCAGGTCGACAAAGTCATTACTATTTAAGGCTATCGTCCAAACCGCGCAAATTAACTTAGTTGCAAGCGAAAATGGTGAGCTCATGGCTTGGTCGCAGAATCCCTAGATTGCTAGATCCCTTACATTACTATTGTTTTTTTTCAGTAGTTAAAAATCATCATATCCATCGGAGATGGATCAACCCTTTTTACCTAACTCCTAGCTTCTCATGATCTCAAAACAAGCTTGATGTTATTTAATTCAATTCGGGACATACCAGGAAGCTAAAAGTTGTTGAAATTCAGTATTTAGTTTTTTCCCTTGACCCTTCCGGATTCTTGAATCCAGTTGAAGACCTGTCATCTTGGTGACCAAGAAGGGTAGAAAAATCCTCCCAGTAGCCCTCTTGATTCTATTGAAGTGATCCGTAACAATTTTAGCTGCGTTCAAATTTTAACAATGTTCTTCCGCAAATAAGTTCGACTGTTAAATTCTATCTACTAAATTTAGAGTTCTGTCTGTTTTCGCTCAGCAAAAATTGTTGTTTTGATTTTCGCGGCTTTTCAGCTTTAGCAAAAAAAATTTCACTTTTTTTGGGCGACTTTTCAAAACTAAGCATGTCAGATCAAAGGGACCCTTCCCAAACCGTTCATTTTGTCAAGTATAACCTTTAATCATCGAAACCAAACTGCCTTTTTGTACAGTTGAACTACTTTTAATAATTTTGTTTTGACGAACTTTTTTTTGGCAGCATTCTGGTCGAATGGCACATCTAATCCTCTCACTCTGAGTGGTAGCGCAGAAAGGCTGCCATCTTCATCGGTTAGATAGTTTGTACCACTAACGCTGAGAAGTAACTGCTGTTTTACGTTTTTCTCAATTCCATTCATGAATTATTTTCTCATTTCTTGAATTATTCCGGAGTTGTTCTGCTTAGAAAGTTTAATTTATTTTGATTTCAAATTGTTTAGTAGAAGTACACATTTTGTGGTGATGTTTATGCCATTTTGGAAAGCTTTTTTTTTGCTAGAATAGTTGTCTTTTTAATTTCAGTTTCCATGTATTTATCGAATGCTGATGGTGTTTGTATAACCGATCCAAGGACTCTAAGAAAAATCTACCATTGTAATTTTTGTGCCTTTGAATATCTCTATGGCGCTTTCCCGACGGTTTTCCTTCACTATGAGTTGACACTTGGAAGGCTTCCCATTGTAGCCAAAAGCCTTTCAGTTCTCATCCAGGTTGTCCAGTATTTCGCGGAGAGTATTGCGCAAAGTTGAACTGCAGCGCTTCCGTCATCTGCGTACCATTTTTGGGTGACATTTGTTTTTTATTACAGCTTGATGAATGAATGGGATTATCCCAATTCAGTTGATAGCCATGGGTAGAGTATCATCTTGCGTTGTGCCTTTGGTAGATGTCAAAACCGTGTCATTGTTATATAAATTTGAGGGATGTTTATATGAGTTGGCCAGCGCATGTTGTAGTGCCGGACAAAAGATGTCTATTTAGCGAGTTGAGGGATTTTACGGGTCAATGAGTAGCATGGCGTCCGTTTCCGGTTACTCAAACTCGTTCCTCAAGCTGTGGATAGCATATTCGATTGAACACTTCTGGCCTAAGCAGATTTGAAAATTTTTTCAGGATACAGGGGACTGTTTTTCCTTCAATGACTTCGCTCAGGGAAATACTCCTTTTGTTTTTTGTCTGAAAGGCAGCCAATGGCGGCAGATGTTTTTGCATGTACTCATTAGTTTTTCGAGTTGTATAACTTCCTCGTTTACTTCGCACTTCTTCTGTATTGGATGTCTAATTTGGAGAGCTTTCGTTTCAGTGAAAAGTTCGTCTTATAGGCCTTGCTTCCATAAAATTGTGCGGAGTTTCAGTGTTTTGGAGTTTGGTCCGTTTCTTTCTGATTTAGTTTTGGGGAGCAGCAGATGTGCGATAATCCTTGCTGCTTTCATTGCGACGTTAGAATTTGGTGTTTGGTCTACTGAGGACAACAGATGCTGGTTCAGTATTTCTATGAACTGGAAATCGGGATTGTTCTTGCTTAGAACTATGAAGCGAGGTTTCCATTTAACGAATTTTTTAAAAATCGTTTACTTTGAATTCAAGATCATGTTCGATAAGTTTCGAGGAGTCAAAGGGGACTGTAATGATTGCTGGGGACGAGGGATTAGATTGAGTTGCGTTGGACAGTATGTTTGTTTCGGGTGTTGCCAGTGATGTTTCTTCTTGAGTTGTGAGGGGGGCTGAGCTACGTGGTCTGTTGATAGAGCTGGACTCTTTTGCTGGCCGCTACCTGAGACATGGGTATTTGCTCGGCCATAATTTACCAGCGAGGAGGGTAAAATTTTTAAAAATAAATACAAGTTAAGCGAGGGAGCATTAAACTGAACTTTTTTTTGCCATAGAAAGAAAAACGTATACCATGTTTACAAAACAAATCAACACTAGTGTTGGGGATAATAAGCACATTTGGTTAAACTTATGAACTATCAATTTTATTAAAAACCTCATATCATTAGCAAGGTCTGAAACCGTAGATGAGTTATCATTAAAGCCGGCTACTATAGTAACACAGTTCAGTTTCTGCGAGGGGTAGGTAGCGCGAGACAGTAGCGGCAAGGTCGGACAGCTTTGCATCTCTGCACGAGTTTACCGTGGCTCCGACATCTTTGGGGCTGCAGTACTTAGTCCTTGAGGTCCTATTATCAATTTCCTGCTCCATTTGTGTAGCCACTTCGGCCTATACTTCGGCACGGACATTCACTAAACAGGATACAAAAGAGGCAAAACAAGAGAAAGAATAGACTGTTAATTGCATTGTAGAAAAATGGATTTAAGTAACTAATAGCAAAAAAGAAATGAAAGCGATTACAATCTCGTTTTTCACCGGTGGAGATCCCGGCGAGGTGTCCTGGTAAAAGGGGAGTATCGCGGCTTGACGAGCTTGTCTCTCATATCCACGCCACGCCCGGACTTTTTCTAACAAGCGTACCATTATCGTAATATCACATGAAACTATTTAATAAGTTTATCACAATTATTAGGCTAATTTTGTGATAAACACCAGGTTCAATTACCTCAATCAATAGCATGGTTCAACAACTCAAACAATAGCTTTTAATGGTCCTTTTGAATCATAAAATTCGCGCTATTCAACGAGACAGGAAAAAAAGATCCAACAAAAATTAACATTTAAAGGCTGAGGTGTGATATTGCTGATACTTTTAAGCAATATTGAATGGTAGAACGAAGTAAGACTTAAATGAAATAGTGAAATGCACTAGTCTACATCAAATGGATTAAGCAATTGTTACATTAAGAGAAACACTATCCAGCTAAAAATTATTGCGCGCGAAACTTCCAAATTAATTAAGAATTCAGAAATCCAGTTCAGTGAAAAACTCTTTTGTTAAAACCATATGAAAGAACATCTGAGGAAAGCTAATATTCGACATGCTCAGAAATGTAGCAACGAAGTAAAATTGAATATCAAACTCGGTTTTCACGAGTCACTGAAGCTGCCAGACCTTCAATACGAACTTTTATGCGTTCCTTTTGTACCTTTACGCCATCCGTTAAGAGGAGAAAAAACCAGAAAAATGAAAAATTCAAAGTTGCTAAACACCCTCAGTACATTTAATTTGAATTAAAATAAATTTTTATCCAAACTGTTATCATCATTTTGGCATACATATTTCTGATCGACTCTAAATTCAAAAATTTCAATTTCTCTTGCGGTTAATCTTAATACTGCGAATGAAGCTTCCATCGGCGATGACTTGGTGCTAGATAATTATTCAATTACAGCCCATTTTTAAATTTTGGAGTACTCAAGAGATTTGCAAAGGACTCGCGTGTTCTCTTGGATCATAGATCAACCGAAAAGAAGTTGTCATAAACAAGCAGCAACTATGAGCTCTGTGATGAACAAAAAAACAAAAGCTTATGTTTTTTCACTGCCTAATTCCTCTGGTCAAGCCCTCAACAGACAGATCTTGAGCAAAATCTTAAGCTAATCAGCAGCCAGCTCGATGAAAGAAATATGATGAGAGGAATGAGACTTGCCTCTTCGGATGACATAATGTCCCTTTTTTGGCTCCTAACTTTAAAAAAATCAATGTCTAAGCACTCAAAAAGAGCTGATTTACATACCCCAACCCAAAAAAAATCAATAAACCTTTAAAACTGAGTTCGGGATGTACGAAGCATTCAAGTTTTTTCCAACTGAGTCAGAAGCCGTTACGGATAAAACTGTTCCCCAAGTTTTTAAAGACATAATATGAAAACTCAACAGCATTGCCGGGCTCTACTTCTTGAAACCGCTAAGTAGTTTCCTGAACCTTATAAGTGAACTTAAAGTACCCAAAAAAATCAGATGTTCCATTTTGAAGTAAGACTTATCAACTACAGATTGATTTTTGTGATCAACTGTCATCGGCAACACGTTCAGATACATCGGACCTAAACGCGTTGCAAAAAAATACCCGCAGAGCGACAGTTTGTTTTTGTAAAACTTCAATGGTTGGTGATAAGTAACGAGGATTTGAAAATGCTGCACATCCTTCTGAAACTTAGTTGAGGATTGGAAAGCTTAAATTGCTCACTTGTTATAAAAAACAATTTTTAGCGCTTCCTTCAACTCGCTTAATAGACATACTATGTTGTATCTCGTTTCATTGCACCACCCAGAAATCTGAAAGTATGCTCATGGTGCCGTCAGTAAACCGAGTAATCTTTGTACCGAAGTTTCATCATTATGTCGGAGGACCGGACACAACATGCTGACCCCGAAAACCAACATCCAATAGCTGAAACAAAAAGACGCTTAAAAAAAATTCAGGCCAAAAAAACATTTGGTTTTTAGTAGCCAACTTGGGATAAAAATCTAGCCTGCGACTATATGCTATTTCACTAAGACTTGAAAAACATATTGAAAATGAAAAAAAAACAATGGCTTGAGCCTAAATACAGAGAAAATTAGCTATGTTTGATCTTAACGACCACAAGTACGCAGTACAGTATAATCATAGGTTAGTATGAAAAAGTATGACCGATATTGAAAATCAAACCGAGGATGATTTTTTAATCTTGAGCTCCCATTTGGGCAAATTTTGTCGCAAAAAACAGTTTATTAAAAAATTATATTAAAAAATTATAGAAAAGAAAAAAAAACTCGGAAAAACTTAAGGCCCACGATGGGTTTTACTTCCTAAAAATTGCTTTAGTAAGATCAAATCTTTTCTTTTTTTGCAAAGATTTTTTGAAAAAAACCGTTCATTTTTATAAACTCATCATAGGAAGTAACGATTTTAAAAATGAAACATAACCAGTTTTTTCAAGTAGTTTTCCAGACAGCTAAAGGTGGCAGGGTTGTTTTTTTGCTCGATTACTAGTTTTAACTACTTTCTTAGCCTCAGCAGAAAGAGCTGAAAGTACCTCAAGTAAAAAATTTTGTTCGGAGCACGAGGATGGAACATAAGATGATGCAATAAGTTTTTGATTTGATTCAGCAAAATGGGTAGTGCCTCCAGTAAACGAACTTTAAAAGTATTGGTTTGAGCCCCTTTTTGATAATGAAAAATGTCAACTGACTTTAAAACTAGAACCTGCTGGTGTGTAAATTTTCAAGGCTTTACGGAAAAATTTAAAACTGCAATGGTTGATTGTCAACCCGTGAAAAAATTTAAGATTGAAAGTTACACTTAAGCAGCATAGATATTCTATTGGACTAGGTTTTTAAAAATTCAAAACAAAATAAATACGTTTGCAAAATGGATGTCATAGCCTAATTTGTCTGAAAAGTGAAGAGAGATTTTGCCTCCACTCACATTCCTTCTGTTTTAGAGCCACGATACCTCCATAGGACAGATCAGAAAAAAAACCAGACGATTCATGTGGAATGTAATGGTAGCTGAGTCCCTAGAGCTTCTTAGATTAGGTCGAGGCTCAGTTTGTAATCTTGAAACGCCAGCGCCAGCGCCAGGAAGATCGCAACATTGATAAAAAAGATCGCAACATTGATAGATCGCAACATTGATCGCAACATTGATACAATTCAATTTTGTGTTTTGTTTTGTCCAACACGGACTACAAACTATCAGCAAGACTTCCGTGCCACAAAATAATTTCTACGATTTCATGGCAAACAGTTTTAAAATAGCTAACCGTTTAAATAAGGAAATTACAACTGCCCGTTCCTTGTAATGTACTGGCCTGGGCACTTGAAGATGAAGCAAACAGCATACGCGACACTTATTACATCGTTGTTCTATGATAATACCAAGCTCGTGAAAATTCCACACAACCTTAAAAAATTCTTGTTAACCTGTTTTTAAAAGAAGGACCAGATGTTTATCTATCTATATCAGATAGGATGAAAAGGTTTACAGATAACCATTACTCTTAAAGGATAAATATACGCGCAAAACAGAGTTTATTTTTCGAGATTGAAATTCAACAGAAAAATTTTATACTGTACTAGATCATCAAGAAAATTAATTTGATACTGATCAATTCGCTGCTGTCTTCTTTTTTATTTCATCAAAAGCTTTTGACCCCAACAAGTTTTTAATTTCCAAAGACTAAACTCGAACTCCAGGATTCCCATCAAGCGCAATTGAAATGAATAAAAAGTTTTGAAACAAATGGTATTATCACAGTTTTGCCTTGGTAGATATATGTTTAGGCGCTCCACAAGAAAAAGTCCTGGGAACATTTGTTTCAAATGCAAACAAAATTAAATTGAACCTAAAATTATTAAACTACTGCAGAATTTTTCCTTACGCCGATTATGCAACGTTTTCTTCCAAAAACCAACTTTTTTGAAATAGCAAATTATCAATTTGATATTTTCCGAGAAAATTTTCCACGAACTTTGAGAATTTATATAATTAGTTCAAAAATGATTGACAAGAAACTAATTTTGAAATATACAGTAGAATAAGTCGAGCTAAAAGACTTTGAAGCTGTTTTTTGTATTATACACGAACTAATTGGAAAAAAATTTTCATCAATTTTTTCGGAATTGCAACAAAACTTCAATTTATTGATAGGGTTTGAAATTCATACTAAAACAATTGAATAGGCAATTTAAACTATGCAATTTCTCTTACGACTGTTAAACTAAGACACGATTACTCTTCATGTATTCTCTCATTTCCAGCCATTTACACTATCCGTCTTCTGTTTACTCAATGGAGAACAGAACAAAACAAAGAAAGCACAAAACAAAATCTTACTGATTAGTTTTTTCTATAACAGAACATTTTTTTTGCGTTTTCTAACTATGTTTAAGAAACTTGATGCTCGCTTAAATCAATTTATTCTAGATCATCAATCTCTGTCAAACACTGTCATCAATTTCTGTTAAACAAAAAATTCGTGTCGACACATCAAATTAAATCAAAATGTTTTTCTGGAAACATTGCTTTTAGAAGAGCTATAACAATTTAGAAAAGCGCATAAAAACACGACATATTAAGTAAAGCTCTAGTTTATAATAAACCAAATTGAAATCCTTTAACTCAGACAAATAACATCGTTTTATCTATCAAATTTTGATATCGTTTTTTTTTAGTAAAGTAGTATTGTATCGTCTCCCGGATCCAATGCGGGGGGGGGGGGGGGGGGGGGGGGTTGGGGAAGGGTTGGGTCCTTCCTAAGGGGGGTCCTTTTTAAGGGGGGTTCTCACGTAAAGCAATGTCCTAGGAAAGGGGTCCTTAATTTTTTGGAGGACCCTAATCCTAGAATTTTGTAATGGAAAGAAATTCTCCACCCAAAAAGCAGAAGACCCCCTACTTAGGATATTGCTAAGTTTAGCTTAACAACAAGGGACACGATACAAAATTCTTCCTAATTCTAATTTTTGGGGTCCCAGTTATTGGCCCTTGTTAATAAGATGAATTATTTTAATTGTTATATTTGTTTCGGGAAAATGAACTTTCGACCTAGTTGAAATTTGTTAGTGAACTGGGAATTGACTTTTATGGTATATAATAAAAATTCGCCGGCGATTTTGGCAGCGTAGCTTAACTGTTGGCAGCAGTAAGCTAATTCCTTAACTTGACATATAATTTATGGTGAAAAGGCAGTAAATTGACTTTACTATCCAAAGGCGGCGGCCGTTTCTGGGCAAAATATACCAGATTATAAATTTGTAAATTTTGAAATAAAAAAAAATGAAATTAGAGGGAACTTGGTGTACTGAAGATTTTGATAATAGACATTTACAATTAAATAAGTTTTCAACCGCAGGAAAAAATTCATTTTCAAACTTTGTAATGAAGGCTACGTCGTCTTTCTCTGAAAGGCAAAGGAAATTTCAAAGAAAGAATACGAGTTGATTTTCAAAGAACAATTTGATTTGAATGAGCTTCAACAAATCTCTTGGTGCATTTCTACAAAACAAAATTATGGTACTGTGAGCGATTGGAATATTGCTGATTATGAAAACGCATTCGACTATTCGTTTGACTTTAACTCAATATGGGTTGAGAAAGACTTGGAAAGAAAAATCAGTCAATGTTTCAACAAGCAATCAAAATACAAAAAACTTCCGGTGGTTTATTGAATTAATTACCACCGTTATCTTAATGAGTCTAAATGGTATCTGCAAAGTCACTTTTATTTCCACTGGCTTGAAATTCAGCAGGTTGGAGAGGTGTTGGAAAAAATAAACAAAGAAATTGCAAAAAAGCATAGTAACTCCTAATGATTTAAAAAATATTCACGAAATTTTTACGTCTTTGAAACAAACTTATCCTGATAATTCTAACCTACGCAACTTTTTTCTAGCTGCATGTTCGCTGTTTTGTGTTAGCTCTGATAATCTTAATTACGACATTTTAATTAAATTGAGACCTTATGGTGACTTGATTGGTATTGATAACTCTTCCTTAAACAAATACTTGAAAAATTCCTTATTTTTACGATTGCTCGCTATTTTGCACGATGCGGCCGGATTTATACACAAATTTATCAACAGGGTCCCACGTACTGATACATGTTGCACTGGAACTGTAACAACATCTTAATTGGACATTTGAGTGGAATAGCGTTCTGCCTTTTCCTTAAGTT